>NC_057390.1:21049717-21369633 GCF_019320065.1 Cervus canadensis | reverse complement strand
CAGATGACACCACCCTTATGGCAGAAAATGAAGAAGAACTAATGAGCCTCTTGATGAAAGTTAAAGAGGAGAGTAAAAAAGTTGGCTTAATGCTCAACATTCAGAAAACTAAGATCATGGCATCTGGTCCCATCACCTCATGGCAAATAGATGGGGAAACAGTGGAAACAGTGGCTGACTTTATTTTGGGGGGCTCCAAAATCACTGCAGATGGTGACTGCAGCCATGAAATTAAAACACACTTACTCCTTGGAAGGAAAGTTATGACCAAACTAGATAGCATATTAAAAAGCAGAGACATTACTTTGCCAACAAAGGTCCATCTAGTCAAGGCTATGGTTTTTCCAGTGGTCATGTATGGATGTGAGAGTTGGACTATAAAGAAAGCTGAGTGCAGAAGAATTGATGCTTTTGAACTGTGGTGTTGAGAAGACTCTTGAGAATCCCTTGGACTGCAAGGAGATCCAACCAGTCCATCCTAATGGAGATCAGTCCTGGGTGTTCATTGGAAGGACTGATGTTGAAGCTGAAACTCCAATACTTTGGCCACCTCATGAGAAGAGCTGACTCATTTGAAAGGACCCTGATGCTGGGAAAGATTGAGGGCAGGAGGAGAAGGGGAAGACAGAGGATGAGATGGTTGGATGGCATCACCGACTCAAAGGACATGGGTTTGGGTGGACTCTGGGAGTTAGTGATGGACAGGAAGGCCTGGCATGCTGAGGTTCATGAGGTCACAAAGAGTCTGACATGACTGAGTGACTGAACTGAACTGAACTGTTTTAAGCAAAACTGACAGGTTTGAACTTCATTCCCTTCTACTGTTTCAGTCCACCCTCTCATAGTTAGGTGGCCTGGTAGGTACCAGAGGCAGGAAGCAAAGGAGCAAGAAAATCTCCAAATTGGATGAATTATCAATGATTCACTCCAACAAGAGCTGAGGATGGCACTCACCACCTTTCAGTGGAAAGAACCTTATGGCAGAAGAAGCCAAATCTCAAAGTCATTTGTAGCAGCAGCAGGAAGACAATAGGCAGGGCAAGATCCCCTGCATCCAGCAGCTTTTACACTATTTGCCACGAGTTCTGGCTCCTCCAACAGCTCCATGGGCATTTCCAAATCATGACATAAATCTGCAGCCACATAACACACTGTTGAGACCCCCCAGAACTGCTATAGTGTAGTTACAGGAAAATGATAATCATGCTCTTATTTATTACATAGCCTGTGATGCTATAGTCAACGTGCCTTCTCGTGCATCCTTATAAGTTACATAAGGCACCTATCCTGTCCCTTTCACAAAGAGGGCACAGTGGTCTGCCTTAGGCCACACAACTAAATGGTGATGATGATAGTTTACCGTGGACTTGTTCTGTGCCAGGGTCTATGCTGAGATCTTAACCCACATTTCCCGCATGAGATGGGTTCTGTTTTACAGAGGAGAAAACAGAGCCTCAGAGGTTCAATAACCTGCCTGAAGTCCCACAGCTAACAAGTGAGAGCTGGCACTCAATCTGCATCTGCTTCCAAAACCAGTTCTTAGATATCTTAACAGACTCTGCCAGATGAGCGTCACTATGATCACATCTGATCACATCTGATCATAACTAGTTAGTCCTCTTACATGAACAGGGACAAAGCAGGCAGGCATGGATGGACATATGGCACTGCTTTTATTGTAATATTAATTTGTGTATTTCCATCCTCTTTGCCCTCATACTGCCCTTTACCCACAAGGAAGCAGAAACAAAGACCAAAGGAAACCATTATCCAAAGCTCTGCAGGCAAAATTTCTTTCCCTGCTCGGTGAGCAGGTTTTCAGGTGCCTACAGAGGCAGAGGAAAAACAAAAAGGACACAGGAGTAGCTGGGGAGAGATAGGAAGGTGTAGAAAGGATGGGAGGGGAAGGAGGGCCATTTGAGGCAGAGATTCCACCTCAGATCCCTGGACACACAAGGGTCCCAAATCTGGTGGTGGGGGTGGGGGAGTGGGGGTATTGGGGTTCAATACCTAAAATGAGCATGGAAAGGATAAACTTCCCCCCTGACCAAGTAGAACTCACCTCTGATGGGAATCTCTGTGGGGGCTGGGAGGGGGAATAGGCAGAAGGAGGGAAGGCCCGAGCTCCCCACTCTAAATTGAAGTCCCCATCTTTCCTCCTACCAGAACTAACCACCTACCCACATAGTCCAAGCAGCCAAAATAACCATCGGATGCTTAATCCTGAAACATAAATGTACCTCTGTCCATTTCCAGTGACAGTGTGAAGGAGAGCTGTAATTCTCTTTCTGTTTCCACCTGTGCTTATCACATCTAGTCATCACAAGTCCTTACTGGAGGACAAGGACAGGACGAGATGACCTGAGTATAGTCCAGGGCTGTACCTTATTTACTACGGTTCTCACTGCACCTTATAACACACACACACACACACACACACACTTATACACACTGCCAGATTTCAGCCCACATCTCATCCGAACATCCCCACCAAATGTTTCCAGCCCTAATTTTACATCAGTCAGAATAAAAGACACAGACAACCGGGCAAGGGGGAAAAAAAGTACCAGTAGGCAGTTCTGCCAAGTATCACTTCAATCAGCTATTTGTGGATATGGAGCTAAGAATCCAGGAAGTAGGCAGAGTTGATCAGAATGACAAAACCTACAGGTTAACCCTTAGCCCCCACTCACCCAGTCCGGTCAGCAGCCAAGCAATGAACCTCTCCTTTGCTCCCCACCCGGCCCGCCAGCCCTGTGCTCATTGAGTTCTCTCCTTCAGCTACCAGCTCAGCCCAGAGCTATAGCCCATTAGCATTCCTATCACTCTCCTCAACCCAAGGGGAAAAACTTCCAGCTGCCTCATACTTAAGCATCACCCTCAGCACCATAAGCCTGAGCCTGTGCATAATTGACAAGGAATATGTTGATAAGGAGTGGGACTGTTCCAAGTTTCTGAAGGATAACTAGGTAATTAAAAGAAAAACCTAATTTAAGAAAATTCAGAAGAAATGCTTTAAAACTCTCTGGCAACATCCTTTATGGATTATCTTCTTTTACAGAGACCTCGGTTTTGCCTTTGTCTGCTTTTCAAAGCCCAGGGCTAGATCGCCAGTGTTTGAGGGCATCCACAGCCCCCAGCCTCCTCTGGGGGTAACTTAAAAGCCCTGGACTAGAAGCAGAAAGGCCACTTCCATTCCTCCTCCAGGCTCAGAAGTATCTGAGTTTTCTGAAGTCTGAGCACCTGGAGACTTCTTGCTCAGGACTTAGCATAGTACCCTCTGAGGACCCTGGCAGCCCAGCCAGCAGTTGCCCCCACTTTTATCAGGCAATGCAAAAGGACTCAGAGAACCCCATGAACCCCTGGGAGCGCCAATGTGCAGAGATAAAATCAGCCTGTGCCATGCTCCCTGCTTCTGGCTGCACCACTTGGCTGCCTGGCTGGCTTAAAACCATAAACAGAGCCGGCCAGCTGCCAAAATACACCCTGACACACACACACAGACACACACATACACACACACACACACACACACACACACACACACACTCACCCCTGGGGCTCCACTACCACACACCAGGTGATCCAGCAGCTCCCAACAGACAGCCTGGGCCAGCACGGTCTTCATTCCACCCGGCGCCCTCTCCTCACAATTGGTTTAACATTAAATTACGGCCCCACCCCCTGCTACCTTTGATTTCACAGGCTATTCCAAGGACTGTAGGGAGCACAGGTACTTTTGCTGCTTGATCACCTGCTGCATTGCCCCCACCTGGGGGCATGGGACTGACCTGGCCTTATCTAGTTTGACGTGTTGGGGGCAGTTCTAACATCAGCAAATGAATCTTGTGACTTCCCCCCAATCCAATCCTACCTATAAGTGAAAACAAACACAAGTCTTACCCTCAGAGAGTCTAGTGAAGGACAGTGGCTCTGTTGAAATTAATAGTACAAGTAACTGCAAAATTATGACTCTGACATAAAGGAGATGCACACAGTGACTGGAAACCACAGAGGAGGGTGTCTGAGTGCTGAGGACAAAGGGGAGACAGTCCAAGAACACTGAGGTCTTGAGGATGGGCAGGATTATCCTCGTGGAGCAGAAGGAAAGGCACACGTGAGGGTTTTGAAGAAGAAGGCCTGTGAGACTGGGGTGCAGAGGCTGAGGAGGTGTCAGGGAAGATGGTACCAGACAGGAGGTGGAGGCTAGATCAGAGAGAGCCTGAAGGTGGATCGAAACTCTACTGTGAGCCTCAGTGGAACCACCCCAGATTGGAAATGACCAGAATCGATGATGAGAATTGATTTTTTTTTTAAAAAAACAAACCAGCCAGAAAACACTTCCCTTTTTTCCCCTAGTGTGGAGAATGGACTGGAGGGGATGCAGAGTCATTTGGGTGAAGGAGATACAAGCAGGTGTCTACAGAACTGCCCAGAGAAACAGGTTCCCGGCCAGGGGAAGGCAGAGAAGATCTCCTGCGGTGAATTTTAAAACAGAGCCAGTCAGCCAGGTCACAGGGGTGGTGACATCAGAGGCAGCAATGGGCATTCCAGACAGAAGAACAGCAAAAGGGAAGGCAGAGAGGTAAGGAATGTTTACAGGGACTGACAGGAGATTCAGTACTGTGGGAGATGGAGCATGATGAGAAATAAAAGAGCTAAGAGGGGAGGCTGTCAGAGACCAAACAGGAAAAGCTCCCTCCCCCATGATGCAAGGCCTCATCCAGCAAGTTATCAGGAAGCACAGAAGGGTTTAAGCAGGGAAGTGATAGGATCAAGTTTTCTCTCCGTAGATGATTCTGTCAGACAGACAAAAAAAGGGATAGGAGGAGAGACAAGAGTCGGAAAGATTAGTTACCTAGAAGGCTATGCATCCAGTAAAATACTCTGCAGATATTAAAAAAAGATGAAAACTGGAAAACTCTTGTGGCTCAATGCTGGATCCAAGGCAGTATATATCATATTATCTAAATATGTCTCTCTACTTATGGTTACCAGGGTGGAAGGGTGGGAGGAAGAAGGGACAGCTAGGGAGTTTGGAATTGACATGTATACACTGATATGTCTAAAACGGATAGCCAACAAGGACCTACTGTATAGCACTGGGAACTCTGCTCAATATTATGTAACAACCTAAATGGGAAAAGGACTTGAAAAAGAATATATACACTTATATGTATAATTGAATCACTTTATGTATACCTGAAACTAACACAACAGTGTAAATCAACTATACTTCCATAGAACATAAAAAGTAAATATATATATGTCTTTATATATTTGCATAAAGACTGGATGAAAAGATATCAAACTTTGAACAGAAATAAATAAGTAAGTTGGAGGGCTACGGTTGATTTTTTGTTTTCTTCTTTGCAGTTTTCTGCATTTTCTATAGCTAGTGCATGTTAATGAAAGTTCATAGTAAGAAAGAAAGATATAAACCACGGAGACAGCATGAACCATCCCATCACACTGATGGCAACAATTTACATTTTGTGAGTGCATGATGCTTAGTGACCCTAAATCTTAAGCCACAAGATAAATATCATTCTCTCCATGTTCACAGAGAGGAAAATGAAAAACAAGGAAGCAAAATGATTCATTTAACATGACACAAAGGGCTAGAGGCAGAAGCAGATAGGAACAAGGTAGACGCATGGACTCTTGAGCTGGTTCAATTCCTTTTTTGCTGAGAAATTATTTGAACACAACAGATCATGCACAATCCCATAATTAAGACAGCCAAAATAATTAGAACCAGCCCAACAGACTGCATGATTATCAGCCCAGATCAATAAAGAAGAAGCCAATGCAAAGCCGTGGATAGACAAGGCCACAGGCTACACTGTTACCAGGACTGTGATTCCAGAATCCTGAGTGAGATTATGACAGTGTTTTTCTAGAAGTGAGAAGAGGCCAGCCTTATAAACGAAGACAGCAGAAGCTGCTTCCACACTGTGCCCATCCTCATGCCTCCCGATGGTGTTAAAAGAGAGGAAAACTCCAAGACAAGTAGGACACAATGGTTGCTCACTTAACTCCCATGCCAGAAGAGGTAGCATGGTTCTATTTCTCTAATTACTGATCATCTCCTGGCTTTCCCCACAGCTCCAGGAGCCACATAATCCTGGCTGAAGCCACAGTGACATATATCGAACCCTCCTGGCTCCTTCCTCCCTAGGATGAGTTCCTATCCCCCTCCTGGGCCAGGCAGCCGTGGTCCCAGGACAGCACCAGGCCTGACTGCTTGCTGTTCTTCCATGAGTGCCCAGAAAACACAGCAAAAACAGCCTCATGGGAGACTGGCCCATGTGATCCTTATTTATTTATTGATTTAAAAACTTCAGAAAAGCTTAGAGAAGCCCAGTGGTATTTTTTTAATATAGTTCCTACAGCCTAAAATAACATTCTTGGCTTTGCTGGGTGGGAGGGGTGAGGTCACAGGGAGGGAGAATGGGAAAGGGAAGAGGCTGCCCCAAATTGCCAAGCTTGCAGATTAAAGAAGCACAAATTAGTCAGTGTCCAAGTTTATGCTAAAATGGACAATACTGTATTTTGCAAGCTAATAAAGTGGTGTTTACATGTAAATATACAGAAAATGAATAACCAATTTATATTTTCTCAATCCACCTGGCAAGTGGTCCTGAAGATCAATAGAATAACAATTAACTGGAAGTTCAGAATCCAGGCGTCCTAAATTAACCTTGCCACAGTAGACCCCCCTGTACATACTTCAACTAAAGAAGGTGGAAATGGGAGGTCATGGTGGAGAATGGCTGGCAATTCAAGGCTGTAAACAGGATGACCTTGTGAGATGCCCTACAAACATGACTTAGCCCTGTCTGTCAGTCTCCTGGATACTCTCACAGACCCACACATCTGCCCTCTCAGTGACCTTTTTCTATTGTTGAACCCTTTTTAGTCCCTTGGGCTATGTCATTTCTGCCCAGCTCTCAGTCTTACTTCGCCCCCCGAAGGATGGTCACAAACATTAGATCATTCCATAAACAAGAAGAGCCGGACACTTTATCCAAGGGTCTCTTACTGCAACACAGAACATCCCAAAGGCCTTGGGCAGTGACCCAAGGAAGCCTCCAAACCTTCACACACAGGAGTCCCTCCAGCAACTTCACCTGTGACTATTTGCCCAAACTTCAGACCTAACTCCAACTTGCTTCACCTACAGCTCCCTACTCCTAGCCCATTAGAAGCAGCAAGGTGGAATACAGAAACGGGCAGCTCAAGACAGACAATGGAAACAGAAGGAAGTGATATTTAGAAAGCAGCAAGCATTAAAAAAAAAAGAGTCAGAACCAGCACAATCATTTTCGTGAAAAGTATAGTGTTACTGCGTCATTTGGTTTTGAGGCACATAGTTCCACATACCTCTATGCTCCCTTAGAGGAACGTATCATATTAATATGCTATATCCCAGTTATTATATCATAGTTCACAGCAACAACCTTGAGTCATTCAGCAGAAGTTAAATTTAGTGCTCTCGTTTCAGAAGGCAGATGAGAAGTGTGTAATGCATAGAATAATACATCCATCCAGTTAGACAAAAACAAGTTCCTGAGGCACAGAAAGGTAGGTTTTAGCTCTCTGGAAAACTCACCTTTTCCTTCCTGACACTAACAATAAACCATAAAAAGTAATAATCTGGAAAACTTTGAAATCATGAAGTTCAACTTTAAAAATGAGAAACTTGGATTTAGAGAGGTTTAAATGACTTGCCAAGGTCCCCCGGGTGGCACAGAAGCCAGAACCAGGCCCACGGTCCCCAGTTCCCAGGGTTCTTCATCTCCTCCCCACTCCACGTGGCCATCTACCCCTCCGTATACAAACAGTGATTAACAGCATCCCTATGTCACTCTCCTCAACGCTCAGTCAGAGAACACATCTCCTTTTTCTTGTTGTAAAAACTGCTGTGAGTTATATGGAAGGAATCTGCCATGTAAATGTAAGGTGTTTTTTCTCATGAATTCCATGAATATCACACTCTTCATCATATGGCTTCTACAGAGTAATTTCAGTTTCCTAGTGCATTATCTCCCATGGATTTTGTAAGAGTCTTCCTAGTGTTACTGCTTGTAAAAGGAAACAAACAAATTCCAAAAGAACGAAGAGACTTTCTAAGAAATCTATCCCCAAATCAACAGACCACACTGAAGACCATTACGTGATGACTCTTTCCTCCTTGGAATTTTGTCTCCCCCATCTTCACCATCACCAATCAAAACAGGTCTCTCTCTCTTTTTTTTTTTCCTTCCTCTTAGATAAACTTCTAAATCTTCCAAATGACCCAAATGCTTATGATGGGGAAAGGTGAGGTGGCATGCTCAACATCCAGACCACATATGCACACTGTCCTCTGGATCTCACGCTCTCTCTCAGTAAGAATCAGCCTGACTGTGATGGGGATAACTCAGATGATTATCTTGTCTACCCATCTCTGCTTTGTCAGGAAGGATTTAAGTGAAACCAACTGGTCAAATCAAACATCAGAATGGAGCAACAGATCTACCATTATAATCATTGCCATAGATGCCTAAAGTTTAACTGGGCATATCCTTTCATCTACATAAAAGAGAAAATTTGGGGGCAAGGAAAGTCATCTCAAATTCAAATTTTTTGAATAGAGCTTTCAGAAATTAACTATTATGCCAGTGAAATTAACTATTATGCCAGTTACAATATGTGGCAAGCCACCTAAAATATCATTTGAGGGGAGAAAAAAAACCAAGTGAATAATCAAGATCCATAGTACGAATTAAAGTGATCAAATATAACTTCCGGGTATTTAACACAGTGGATTATTAAATTCAGAGAGTACATCTCTAAAACCCTTGAACAAAATGAATCATAGTAGATAACTGTGGATTTCTCTGACTTCACGTGGCTTATGAGTATTAAATACTGTCATGAAGCAAAAAAGGAATAAATGTAGGATTTTTTTTTACCTGTAGTAACAAAAAAATGTGTATGATTTTTTTCTTGCATCAAAATCTTTCAAACTTCTTCAAAGAAGTTAAAAATGAGCAAGTAAGGCAAAATTTAAATTATACGATACAATTTTCTAAAGGGCACTTCTTTTTTGCTCTCTATTATAAACTCTAACTTCAGTTCCTAAGGCCGGGAATAACTTATTATTACCAATTCCCTGTGAAATTATCTAAGAAGAAAAAAAACTATACAGTTGAGTCCTTCCAACCAAATGGGAAACATTGCTCCGGCAGAAAAGAATTCCTGGAACAATATGGAAAGTCCTGCTTTCTCCTTTGAAACTCTCAGGAAATGAAAAAGAAAATTAGCAGAAAGAAAGCATGTCACATTCAAAAAGAGCAAAGGAAAGAAATGTGGGTGAACAATTGAAAAGAGAGAAAGGTTCTCAGATTTGGCTTGTCCTAATGCTTACCTGCTTCTAGAGAGAAATGACCTTTCTCTATCCTTACACTTTGCTGAGTTAATTAAGCTGCTGTTTGCTGGGTATCCTATAATCACTGCCACTTAATGCTGCAAGAGACCCAGCAGGTTACACGAATCCAACCCCTATATTCACAAACGAGAAAATGAAGATCTGAGAGGTGAGGTGACTCGCCCAAGGTCACATAGCTAGTTAATAGCAGAGCAAGGAGATGCCCCGAGTCTCTGACTCCTGTCACCTCAATAAACTGCAAAATAAACTCGCTGAGAGGGAGATGATTTCAGCATGCCAGAAAAGCCACCAGTCTCTTGGAGAGCTATCTCAGCGTGAAGAGCCCGAAGAGCACACTTGAACCCGACGTGGTCTTCTGGGCTTTTTGTCAGCAAACAGCCTCCTGCCTGAGACACCTGACACAACATTCAAACAGCTCAGAAAAGAGCCGATGAAGGGCAGCCACCAAGAGTCTCCGCGATTCATTCTCGCTCTTGTGCTTTCTGGTGAAAGGAAGTATGTAACTGGACTTGAACAGTGTTACTGAAAAACAGAACATTTAGTAAGCCCAAACTGTACAAGGAAATACTTAGAATAAACCTGGGAAAACACTACCTATCTACTGAGTTCCTAGTATCTGAAAAACCACCAAATCAGGTCCTGTGAGAGAATAAAGGAAAAGTTCCTTGAAGGTAGGGACTTCCTGCTATGGGGTATAAGCTGAAAGACAAGAAAATCGTAACAAAAAATGTAATCCTCTTGTTAAAGATTAAGAACATTTTGTGAGGAAAATCCTCCATAAAGAAGCACCCTGTTAGTTTTATAGGGTTTTTAAAATACATCAAAAACAAAAGCAGCCATACATGTTTTGTTTTACATAATACTATTACTGCTTTTTAAAAATGCCAATTGCTTTGCCTCCTTTGAATTATCAGTGTCCTAGTCTTTGAAAGCTCAGAATAAGTTTCTCTTCTCCCTTTCCTTGAATTGAATGAGTGGGTGAAAAAGAATGGACCAAATATGACAGTGATTTGAATCAATCCAGTGGAATTTTTTCAACAACTAGTCCATGGGAAGATAGTCATGTGCCAGATACTGAGCTAAGTGGCATCTGTTCCCAACCTAGGTAGGGAGCAAAGCAGGCAAGGAAATAAACCACAATATAATGTGCCTGCATGCTCAGTTGCTCGGTCGTGTCCAACTCTTTGCGGTCCCGTGGACTGTAGGCTGCCAGGCTCCTCTGTCCATGGAATTTTCCAGGCAAAAATACTGAAGTGGGTTGCCATTTCCTACTCTAGGAGACCTTCCTGACCCAGGGATCAAACCCACGTTTCCTTGTGTCTCCTGCATTGGCAGGTGGTTCTTTACTACTGCAACACCTGGGAAACCCCACAATACAATGTAGAAAGTAATAATATAGAGGTATATACAAAGCACCCGGGGGTCCTAACTAGTAAAGCAATTAATTCTGCAGGCAATGAGAGACTAAGGGGAGAGTCAAGGAAATCTAGAGAGGAAATAGCAATGGAAGCCTTCAAGGAGTGACCAAATGGACAAGGAGCGGTGGCGTTTCAGGCAGAAGAAACAAATTCCACAGTGACACAGAGTTAAGGGCATATGTACTGAAAGAAGAGCAAATGATCTGGTGAGGCCTGACCCCAGATTTCAAGGGGAAGCATCTGAGTACATAACAAGGAAAGGCGTTGGAGCCACAAGAAGAAGGCTTTTTTATGAACTTCGAAGAAGTTTAGACTTTTAGATATGGGCAGTGTAATGATTTTGTTTTGGTTTTGCTTGGTTTTGACCCCATTAGTCATTTTAAAGCATGCAATTCCTTGTTCTTTAGTACATTTTATTACCATTCCTACCATCTATCTCTAGAACTTTTCTGTCAACCCCAAAGAAAATCCTATATCCATGAACCAGTCACTTCCCCATTCTTCCCTATTTTTCTATCTCTATGGCTTATTCTGGATATTTCATATTCATGGAATCATATGATACCTTGCCTTTTGTGTCTGATTTCTTTCACTGAGCAAAGTATTTTCATGGTTCATCCATGTTGTGGCATGTATCAGTATATCATTCCTTTTTAATGTTTCATTATATAGACATAGCATATTTTGTTTAACCATTCATCAGCTCATGAACACTTGGGCTGTATCCACCTTTTGCCTATTTGGAACAGAACTGTTATGAATATTCATGTACAAGTTTTTGTTTGAGCCCCCGTTTTCCATTCTAGCATATATTCCATTCTAGGGTATATTCCTAGGAGTGGAATTGCTGGATCATTGGATCAGTCTATTTTTACCTTATTGGGGAATCCATCAGACAGTGATTTTTTAATCAAAGTAAAGGCATGATAAGATTGTATTTCAGAAAGATAAATGAACCTGATAGATATTTAAAGAAACAAGATCTTAGACTGTTGGTTCCCCAAAGATCTACCGAATAGTTGTTCATTTGTTCTTTCCTTTCCTTTATTTCCTGCCTCTCCACTTGCTTTTTTTTTCTTTTTGAACCTGCAAATTGGCATGCAATCTGGTGGTCCTAAAATATGTCCTCCCACATACCTTGTGGTTCTACACCATCTTTTGAGGCTTCTGGGCTGAAATCCTGCTAGCTCAGCCCATCTGCAGTAGTTCAGATTGTTTTCTTGCTTTGTAATTCCTGCTCTAAAGAGGTATCAAGCTTTAATAAATAGGCCTCTCAGTTTCAAATAAGAGGTCCAAGAGGAGCACAGCAATTCCATCAGGAAAGGTGAAGTGCCCTGGAGTGTTGTGACTTGAACATTCCTGCTGAGATTCTTGAGCTTTGTCTTAACACACTCTCCCTCCATCCCCCTCCTCCAAACACAGAATTACATGTTGCTGAACAACCACTTCCTCAGGTGACCTTCCAGGTTTGAACAACACTGACCTCATCAACCCCATGTGTATTAAATTTATAGCAACTGCACTATCAGATCTTAAGAGTGCATCAAAATTCTCTAAAATGTACAGTTTTGAAAATTTCACATTCCATTTTATTAAGTGCGATTATGAAGAAGCCTCCATAAAAACCACCATGCAGTCCCTGGGTTACTAGAGGTTAAAGAGTCACCAACTGGCCTTTAGAAAAGCGAAGCACAGAGCTTTTAGGGTATTCGATATGCCCATGAAAAATAGAATATGCCGCTCCCAAATATGCCACTCTGATATAAGAATCATTTTGAGCTGAAGGCAATCGAGAAGAAGCAGATACAAGAAAAATTCTGCCCTTCTCCTACTTGCCTAAAAGCAGGACATAAATTTATAAAGGTGCTGCCTCCTTCTTCTACAAAGAAGGATAGAAGTTCATTACCAGAGATAACTCTAGATTCTCATCAGTGAAGAGATGGTAGCAGAAGAATCTACATAACAATCCTTGCTAATTCTAGCCCTGATTTACCACCAGTCTCTCCTAATATTTGCCTTCCCACAACCTGTCAGCCCTAGAAACTCAAAGTCCTTTTCCTTTGTCTTACCACTTCTCTAAAAATGTACTGTTCTTTCATTAAGATGCCATATAAACCTAAGTCCTAAACACCAATTTGAGCTACCAATCTCTGAGGGCTCCATATGCGTGAAGCACACGGTAACTTCTGTTTTTCTCTCTTCACCTGTCTTTTATCAGTCAATTTACAGGAACCCAACCTGAGAATTTAACAGACAAAGCTAGTGGAGGTGATAGAATTCTAGCTGAGCTATTTCAAATCCTAAAAGATGATGCTGTGAAAGTGCCGCACTCAATATGCCAGCAAATTTGGAAAACTCAGCAGTGGCCACAGGACTGGAAAAGGTCAGTTTTCATTCTAAATCCAAAGAAGGGCAGTGCCAAACAATGTTCAAACTACTGCAAAATTGCTCTCATTTCACACGCTAGCAAAGTAATGCTCAAAATTCTCCAAGCTAGGCTTCAAAAGTACGTGAACTAAAAACTTCCAGATGTTCAAGTTGGATTTAGAAAAGGCAGAGGAACCAGAGATCAAATTGCCAACATCCGCTGGATCACAGAAAAAGCAAGAGAGTTCCAGAAAAACATCTACTTCTGCTTCATTGACTATGCTAAAGCCTTTGACTGTGTGGATCACAACAAACTGGAATATTCTTAAAGAGATGGGAGTACCAGACCACATTACCTGCCTTCTGAGAAACCTGTATGCATGTCAAGAAGCAACAGTCAGAACCAGACATGGAACAACAGACTGGTTCCAAATAGGGAAAGGAGTACATCAAGGCTGTATACTGTGACCCTGCTTATTTAACTTCTATGCAGTGTACATCATGCAAAATGCTGGGCTGGAGGAAGCACAAGCTCACATCAAGATTGCTAGGAGAAATATCAATAACCTCAGGTATGCAGATGACACCACCCTTATGACAGAAAGTGAAAAACTAAAGAGCCTCTTGATGAAGATGAAAGAAACAAGGGAAAAACTGGCTTAAAATTCAACATTCAGAAAACTAAGATCACGGCATCTGATCCCATCACTTCATGGCAAATAGATGGGGATGCAATGGAAACAGTAACAGACTTTATTTTCTTAGGCTCCAAAACCACTGCAGATGGTGACTGCAGCCATGAAATTAAAAGACGCTTGCTCCTTGGAAGAAAAGCTTTTTAATACACAGTATTAAAAAACAGAGACATCACTTTGCCAACAATGGTCCGTACAGTCAAAGCTATGGTTTTTCCAGTAATCATGTATGGATGTGAAAGTTGGACCATAAAGAAGGCTGACCACTGAAGAACTGATGCTTTCCAACTGTGGCGCTGGAGAAGATTCTTCAGAGTCCCTTGGACTGCAAGAAGATCAAACCAATCAATCCTAAAGGAAGTCAGTCCTGACTATTCATTGGAAGGACTGATGCTGAAGTTGAAGTTCCAACACTTTGGCCACCTGATGTGAAGAGCCGACTCATTGTAAAAGACCCTGATGCTGGGAAAGATTGAAGGCAGGAGGAGCAGGGGATGACAGAGGATGAGATGGTTGGATGGCATCACCAACACAATGGACATGTGTTTGAGCAAGCTCCAGGACATGGTGATGGACAGGAAAGCCTGGCATGCTGCAGTCCATGGAGCCACAAAGAGTTGGACACAACTGAGTGACTGAACAACAACAATCTGAGAATTTAAGGATATACAGGGAAATGTTTTTTTACTTCCCCATTCCCATCAGGGCAGGTTGTAGAGAGGGAACGTGGTAAATCTGGAAGAGCCAGCAAGAAATCTGGGTTCTCTCAGTCCTGGTCTCCCTGTGGAGCAATCGCGGGTAGGACTGGACCACCGTCTGGACTTCGTGCTGCAGAAGCACGAAAGCAGCCACACTTGCTTTAGCGAACAGTCAGGCTTCGTTCAGGTACCAGGCAGGCAGGTGCCTCCTGGCGACACTGAAATCTTAGCCTCTGTCATGAGAAGCTTGATTGGTCTAAGGGGATCATGACAATTCCATTCAATTCACTGGGGACGGGTTTCGGAATGGTCATGTGACATAATTCTAACCAATGGGGTCTGTGGGAAATCTGGGAGACTTCTGGGGCATTACATGCATTCTAAGAATGTTTTAGGAAAAAAAGGTTATGGCCTCTCTCCTGCTTTCGCCTTTGAAATACTGCTGTGTAAGTAGGTGACCATCAGTCCTGTTGGTGACCAGGAAGAGACAATCCTGAAGGCAAAGTTAAAGTTGCCCATGCTGCAACAACTAAAGCCTAACAGAATTCGATCTTCAATTGACCAGCCTAGGTACAGGCTTCCTCTACACTTCTTGTTATGGGAGAAAACACATTTTTCTTGCAGGTTAAGTCATTTTTATTTGGGTTTTCTATTATTCAGCACTAAAAGATCTTTAGTAAACCTGCTTATGCAAGTGGATAAATGTTTATCAAGCATTTTATTTATAGCATTTTTAAAAATTAGACTCACAACCAAAATTATAATGTTTCATACCGGCCTTTCCAGGAATTAAAAACTCCAGAAACCTACATATATGGGACAGTACTTAGCAGGGGGATGGGGGGAGGAATAGGTCTGCCATTTTAACCTGCAAATAGAACAGGAAAGGTGCTAAAACAAGAACCATGTGATAATTGAAAAAATAAAAACATGCTCTAAAAAACACCCATGCCACAAATTTACAAAATGAAAATCTGGGGCATATTAGTAAGGAACATTCAATTTCCCCCATGGCCTATTCAAATATGATTGCCAGAATCATCTGTATATGGGTTTACTGAACTCTGTTTAATGTCTCTCAGGGTCTCTTAGACAGATTTATTTCAATAACTCTGTTACACTTGGAGGGCAAACAAAACTATGAGCTTTTATGATTCCTCCTGTCATTTTTTTTTTAACTTTCTCAAATCAGGTATGCTGGGATGGGTTCAGAAGACTAACAGGTAACAAGTTCTTAATAAAGTTCCCAATTTCCAAATCAGAGGTGGTGCCTGGGAATGACTTTGGGAGATTGAAGTACACATGCTCATGGTATCCATCAGCTTCCTGTACAAGCCTCACCCCTGAAAAATACACAAACTGGGTAAAGCCTCCACTCCCACAGCCAATCAGACTGCTTTCTCTAAGTTTCTTCTATAAAAGATCAAAGGGCCTCCCCTGTGCAAAAGCTAGAGTCTGTTTTTAAATTAAAACGGATTTGAGATTTTGCTGATAACAACATTCCCTCCTTCACAGACATTCTGAAAACACACTTTCTGAGCGAAAAACAGAGAGTTAGAGCTGGTATGCCAAGAATTACATGTTATGGGCAGAAGTGTGCAGCACACAAGAAAATTCTCTATTACGGCACCATAATAAAAAAACCGGGTGAGGATCACAGCTCAAAGTTCCTTTCAACTCTATGAATCTTTAATTCTACATGTGCTTATCCATTTTCCTCCAACCGATTTGAGTTTCTTTCAGAAACAAAAGGTAACCCTTGAGAAAAAAAGGAAAGAAATACATGACTTTGATGCTTCTTCAGCAGACATTTCTGGCTGGATGCTATCTTCTACTGCTGAATAGTAGGCGATTTCCTTGTGCCTTTTTGGTTTTGTTTGTTTCAAAAAACTGAACAAAAACACAACATTTTTCAGAAACGTTCTTATCGGCAGTCACTGCCGCTTCTACTGCCACTTGAGTTAAGCCTAGCTCTTTCTTTCTCTAGTATTTGTTAGTTTTAGCTTCCTTAAACCAACATTTCCATTGTCTGAACATCAAAGTTTCCCTAAAATACATTATATGTTAAGGATCAAACCACCAGGAATAAGTGACTAAGTATTAGCGGCATAAAACAAATACTGAACTTCTATTGACCTAGACTCCATTATTGCCGTTGGCCATTATATTTTTAGTTTCTTCTCTCCTACAATTTATCTTCTGCTGGGTCAAATTGTTGCTCTGATGATCAGTTTCATAATCTTTCAATTCCATGACAAGTGGTCAATTCTGTTGTTTTTCAGGATAACTTCCTTGAATACCATTTAATGGGATGCCCATGCTAAAAATTCCATGACAATTATAAACATTACTGTAAGGAGTTTTCAAAACTGTGAGAACATAAGGAATGGCATTCAAACTCAAATTAACCAAAAGCCCCAACCCACCTCCTCAGACCCTCTTCCTCACTAGTGAGAGTGTCCTTAGAGACAGCAAAACCTCACAGGGCAAGGAGGACACAGCACCCAAGTGTTTCACTAAGCAGCCTCTTATCTTCAAAAGCATTTCTTTTCAGCACTCAGTAACATTTGCTGACTGATTTCTGAATGAAGCAAATGCTTACATCCCCCACATGAAATAAAAATTCCTTAAAATATAGACAAAAGAGATCCAAGTCACATACAGCCTCCTACCCCTACCCCCACCCTCACTCTCTCAGTCTTGCCAGTTAAAGACCCTAAGAATATACGTCAGTGTTTTCTGGCATGGCAGATGGAAGCATTGGTGTTGATTTACAGTTGAAGGACCTACTGTAAAGGGACAGTAAAGTCTTCCAGAATTATCTATACATTCAAAATTTCTCACATATTTCTAGAATCACTTCCCTGTCTACCTGTATGGTACCAAACAACCTGGTGGAACCAAAAGGGAACATATTACATCCTTTTGGTCCTTAGAGGAGAAATGAGATGATTGATTTTTTCCCATGAACAAAATACTTAAAAGTCTGAACACTGGGGGACATCCAGCAAGTTGTAGAAAATAATCCACTGTGTCCTCAGTCAGTCAAGATAACGGAAAATGAAATACGGTTTGTAATGTTCCCCTTTTTTCACTTGCTAATGCATTTGCTGATGGGTGTCCCCATGACATGATTGTTTGATCTGCAATCAGCTTATCTGGCTGAGTTACAAGAAGGATGGAGTGCAGCCTGGAGTTTCCTGGTACTCTGCAGCAAACAAGGGCTGTCAGCTTCGCGAGGGCTGATGTGGACTCTCTCGGGCTCCAAGTTCAGTTACATCCTTTTAGTTAAAACTTGCAATAAAACAGATTAATCACTGCACTTTTAACCTCAGGTAAGCACTGTAAGAAAGTGAAAAAAAATAAACCAGCATCAATTTTACCAGGTTTTGAAGATAAAGTCCATTTTCCAACTGTCAGATGCCTTTATTTTGATAAAAATCTTTACAACCAGTTGTGCAAAGCTTTAGACAATAGCAATGGTATGCTGTTTTTAAAATACATATATATAGTAGAAAAAACTAATTTGTTACACTTAAAGCAAGTCTACAGGGTTAAGATGATCTTATCTGAATTGCTCCCAAATTACTGAGCTAACGTTTTACTCCAAAGGAGATACATTTGCTACTTGTACTATTTGCCAAACCTCCAGCTTAGTTGTTTTCAATTTTTTCCTTCCATCTCACCAGTTGCTTCTGCAAGGGAGAGGGAAGTGAAGGGGATGACCAAATCAGATTATCTTTATTCTTTTAATCAGCAAATAATACAGGAAAATAGGCCTCAAATGGTCACATAATTGAGTATCAAAGAAGGACAATGGAATCTCTCTGAAAGATAAGATGGACACAGGAAAGATGAACTCAAGGACACTGCCAACCTGACGTCACAGCTTGCTTGGCAGAGGTCACAGCTCAGTTACCTGGGGTATACTGCACTGCAGGTGCACTCAAAGAGGAAAGGAGAGTTCATTCTTGGTAACTGTTGGACCAGCCTAAATTCCTTCAATGTGGCCACTCACCATCGTTTCCCATTTACCACTGACACTCGGCGTCTCAGTTACTCCCTCAATGAAATGTAACTCCCGGATGCTCCCCCAACAAAAGCTATCTTCTCTTGCAATCAAGAACACTTGCAATTATGAGTAGTCTGCCTGATGGGGTTTAAGGGCTCTTTCTGAGCTTTGAAGAAGAGAAATCAGGAGCTAAGAAAAAAATCACAGCAACTCTAGTATGATTGGATGTGAACTTTCTGTAGCATAGCAAAAAAACTCTTCTGTTGTTCCCCTCAAGGCCACTGCTAAATGTAATCCACGAGACATGGTAGATACAAATGTCATTGACTCTGGCAATTTTGATCACAAACCACTTAAAGCACCATCCACTTTTGTGTTTATGAATCACTATTAAAAGGTGACTTTTCTGTGCAGATGGAAAGAATAGAAGCAAATGTCTTTTTTTGATATCAGAGAGGCAAGTAAGAATTTAATTTCTATGCAAGATAACCTTCAGGAGTGTTAGCAATAGGATGTGTTGAAGCATAGGATATCACACTCAGGTATGTTCAGCCTCAAGACACTGTAGCACAAAACTACAAATCTAGTCATTAAGAGCTGTGTAATATGAGCTAGCAGTTGTTTAATCATAAAGTTGCAGGTAATACTGTCTCATGTCAGAAATGATACAGAAATAAAATGCATCTTCTTCTCTCCCCTGTGCAAGATGAATATGTGATACAATGGTGCTGGGAGACCCACCACAGAGGTCAGCCACGATAGTAAAGAAACAATCCATCTTCTGCCCAGATGAGAAACTCGGGCTTTGTTGATGGGCAATGAGAGAAGCAGTCTTCCAAGAGAAGGGGGGATACGCCAGGGGTACATAAGCAGTCCTCTTATGTACCCCCTGGAACATAGATAAACTTTTTTTTATATCTATTTATTAATATTACCCCATCCCTTCAAAGTTTGTGTTTATTCATGTTTCATGATGTACTGGGTTGGCCAAAAAGTTCGTTCAGTTTTCCACACACGTGTATGAAAAAACAAATGAAATTTTTGGTCAAGCCAATATATTTCAGTACAGAGTGTGCACGCATACTCAATTGCTCAGTCGTGTTTGACTCTTTCTGACCCCATGTACTGTAGTCGGCCAGGCTCCTCTGTCCATTGGTTTATCTTGGCAAGAATACTGAAGTAGGTTGCCATTTCCTCCTTCAAGGGATCTTCCCCACCCAGGAATCAAACCCACGTCTCCTGCGGCTCCTGCATTGGCAGGCAGATTCTTTACCGCTACATCGTCTGGGAAGCCCATGTAAGTACAGTCCCTGTACCTGATTTTTAAATGAAAAATATAAATTACATAGAGTGGGGCTTCAGACAGTTTCAGAGACCACTGCCTTGAAAAGTAAAGTGAGAAAAATGAAGTCTTAATGATATCCCCAGCACTCCCAAAACTGAAGAATCCCTTTGCCAGCAGCATCTTCTGGTCCAAGAGAAGGTCCAAGAACAGTCTGTAAACTAATGGGTCAGGAAGGAGAAACAGTGCTCGCCTCTCAGATTTCCCAGATACATCTGCTCTTGGGAGATAATTATTCTAACACAAATGATACTTTGGTCTACAAATGAGCTGGAGAAAATCATCAATCTATTTTTGTGTCAGGTAGAACTTGGTGGGTCCTGTACAGACTATTAATTTCATGGAAAATAAGCCAACAGGGAAAACAGATAAATCATTAGCAGAGTGAGGAAGAGACCCAGTGAATTCCTACCAATCCTCCTACTTTCTCTTTCTTGCAGAGAGTAAAATGACAAAGTAGTTATGTCCCACTGTCTTTGATATCTCTGTTTATCTCATTAAAGGAAAAATGCTTCTGAAACCACAAGGACATGTTCTATTTCAAGTTTTAAAAATTCAATCCCAAATGATTTATACAAGTGAACAATATGACTACAGAATTGTAATCTTCACATTTCTAAAATTCTATCATTCTTAACTTCATAAAAACAAAACACTACAACATTCATTTCCCTTTTGTTTATTGCAGGCAATATATAACATTAGGATTCAGTTTACATAAACAAGGAACATATATTTGAAAAGTAGTGTGGATTGTTTTTAATGAAAATTTTTAATTAAAAATTTTTTTCAATTAAACTTAAGGCTAGTAAGAACAGTTGGCACTTTTGATATCATTTCAATGACTAATCCCTACTCAAAATTAATTTCTCCAAAGTTCCATATAATGTATTCACAAGACTCATCAATGTTTATTTATTAAAGTCAGTGTTTTCGGTAACTGAAAGAAGCATTATAGAATGTTTCCAACTGAGTCTCTTTCCATCTGTCCTCCTATTTTACTGTTCATCAAGTAGTTTAAACATAAGAATTGCACTTGGAACAGAATGGCTGGGTGCTACCCAAAGGATCCGGCTCTCCATCACTTTGCAGTGTTAGTTAGTTAGTTAGTTAGCTAGTTAGTTCAGTCGCTCAGTCGTGTCTGACTCTTTGCGACCCCATGAATCGCAGCACGCCAGGCCTCCCTGTCCATCACCAACTCCCGGAGTTTACTCAAACTCATGCCCATTGAGTCAGTGATGCCATCCAACCATCTCATCCTCTGTCTTCCCCTTCTCCTCCTGCCCTCAATCCCTCCCAGCATCAGGGTCTTTTCCAATGAGTCAGCTCTCCGCATCAGGTGGCCAAAGTATTGGAGTTTCAGCTTCAGCATCAGTCCCGCCAGTGAACACCCAGGACTGATCTCCTTCAGGACGGACTGGTTGGATCTCCCTGCAGTCCAAGGGACTCTCAAGAGTCTTCTCCAACACCACAGTTCAAAAGCATCAATTTTTCGGTGCTCAGCTTTCTTCACAGTCCAACTCTAACATCCATACATGACCACTGGAAAAGCCATAGCCTTGACCAGACAGACCTTTGTTGGCAAAGTAATGTCTCTGCTTTTTAAGATGCTATCTAGGTTGGTCATAACTTTCCTTCCAAGGAGTAAGCATCTTTTAATTTCATGGCTGCAATCACCATCTGCAGTGATTTTGGAGCCCAAAAAAATAAAGTCTGACACTATTTCCACTGTCTCCCCATCTATTTCCCATGAGGTGATGGGACCAGATGCCATAATCTTAGTTTTCTGAATGTGAAGCTTTAAGCCAACTTTTTCACTCTTCTCTTTCACTTTCATCAAGAGGCTTTTAGTTCCTCTTCACTTTCTGCCATAAGGGTGGTGTCATCTGCATATCTGAGGTTATTGATATTTCTCCCGGCAATCTTGATTCCAGCTTGTGCTTCTTCCAGCCCAGTGTTTCTCATGATGTACTCTGCATATAAGTTAAATAAGCAGGGTGACAATATACAGACTTGATGTACTCCTTTTCCTATTTGGAACCACTTTCTGTCATTTACCTACCAGTGCTAGCAGCCTGCCCAAAGTGTTTATCCCACAGCCTACTAAAAGTAGTTACTCTATAACCTACTAGAAAATAACTACAGTACTTGATATAAACTCCATTGGGGCAGGCATTTTTATCCATTTTTTTCACTTCTGTATATTGTATTTTTTGAAGTGAAAGTGAAAGTCACTCAGTAATGTCCGACTCTTTGCAACCCCATGGACTATACAGTCCATGGAATTCTCCAGGCCAGAATTCTGAAGTCAGTAGCCGTTCCCTTCTCCAGGGGATCTTCCCAATCCAAGGATTGAACCCAGTTCTCCTGCATTGCAGGCAGATTCTTTACCAGCTCAGCCACAAGGGAAGCCAAATTTTCTATACATAGAACAATACCTGGCATTCAACATATGTTTATAGAGTACATAAACTGGATGAATGGTGGAAAAAAAGAATCTATCTTTAGGTCACCTCCTCTCATTTCCTGGGCTCTGTACACAATCCATGCCACCTGCCTTCCTGGCTTTCTTTTATACATAAGGGCTTCTTTCCAATGTGGTATTCCCAGGGGCACAGAGGGGCCTGAGGCCCTCCTCTTTCAACCCAATCTTTCAAGGCTTCTTTAACTGTTCTAGCCCTCCTATGGCTGGAAGGAGGATGATTAGTTTGCAAACTTACCAGAGACTGTCTTTACTTTGAACAGCAAAGCTTTGTTAGCAACAAAAGCTAGCTGCAAGAAGGGTCTACAAGGAATAATAAGTTAGTCAACTGACCAACTCAAATACAAAAGAACCCTCACATGTGTAGCTGAAATCTTCCTACTATTAACTGACAATAGTGTTTTGATGGGCATCTATTTTTATTGGCTAGTAAACTATAATGCAGTGCGAACTTAATATCTCTACAGCATTTGTAAGTTCCCATGTTATCCCAGTGGGCAAGATAGTAAAATGTGGATTAGTCAATATAGTGAGAGGACCTGGTGCTGGAAAACCTATATTCAAATTGTGTTGGTGACTGGTCCTTTGTCAGCCTAAGAGAGTAGCATCGAGTTCTAATCTTGGTCCTCAATGGGTTTAATCAATAACTTTACCTCCATTCTTATTGAAGGTCCTGGTTGGAGGTCCAATCTAGACCTTCTAGGGTCACTCTGGGCTAAAAGTAAACTAGAATCACAATGAAAGGGTGACATTCAGAGTTTGACAATTTCCCCAAATACCTGTCCCAATAAGATGGCAGCTTTTCTGGCTCATATGATTTCTCTAAAGTAGATGAACATTCTATAGACTTATATGTTGCATTCCTAAGCCAGTCTCTTATAGTCCACATTGTCTGTTTATTTTTCCTCTACATCTCTCAGAAATACTTGACCAGCCTCTCATAACAGGAAACGGAAACAGTTCCAATTGTGAGAAGTCTTCCATATTAACAATTCTCTGCTTTCCCCTCTGCAACTTTCACCCAACTCCTGGCTTTGTGCTCTAAATCCACACAAAGAAAGCTGATCTCTTTTTCTCTCAAAAGTTCACTAAACAAGTCAGGTACTTCTTGTGGCCCTTCCCATCCCTCCCCTCTCTCTTATCTGAGTCTACTAAATCTTAGGACTCATAAGGTAATTCAGAGAAGAAAGTAAGGATGAAACATGGGACACTAGTGGTCCAAATTTTTAAATTAGATGTGATGTCAATTTCTAGCTATAGGGGGCTCATTTAAGAAATTCATACACCACCACAGATGCCAGCACATACCACAAACACCAAATTATACCACAGATGCCAAAACAAAAGTAATGTTTACCTAATAGAGGTGTCAAAATCATCTGTTCAAACTATTCTTGGAATCACAAAATTTTAAAGCTATTCATTTCACCCATTCATTTCACAGATGGTAAAACTGAGATCCAAAAGAGTTATGTAAATAGCCCAAGGTAGATGGGGAGCAATATTCAAAGTATTGCAGGCCCTTTTGGCCATCTCCCAAACAACAAATTACGATCCTACAATGTACTGAATGTCATTTTCTCCAAAGTCTTCATGTCTTAATAATGGCAGCTCATTAACTTCCTAGGAAGCTAAATTTACATTGCTATTAGTACAAAAGTGACAGATTTCAGAACTAGAAAAAAATCCCCTAAAGGATATTGAGCCTTCTTACAAGGAACAAGAAAACTGATGACCAAGGAGGCCTGGATTTATTGGAGGAAATGCTGAGATTCAGTGGTACGGGCAACAATGGTGCCCAGGTCTTCTGATGACAGCCTAGAACTCTTTAGTATTCCACACAAAGAATTAGCTAAACACCATCAATATTACAAAGCTGAGATCATTTTAATCTAAACTTGTGTTTATGATGAGAAAACTGTAATTCTTTAACTAGTACACAAGTTCCATCTTATGGAAGTGCTAGGCTGGACAACCATGTCAGAAAGATGTAGAAGGGAGTTCAAGTAATAGGTGGGAGGTTGGACTGAATGACGTCTAAAGTTCCTTCAGCCTCTAGGATTACTGGATTCTGAATTTCCCTGGAGCTGAACACCTCAGCTAGCCAGGGCGGATGAGGAGGTGGGGAATATGCAGGTGTCCTGTGGGGCATCCTCTCCTGCCCTTGGATTGAATGAACTCTACCCTGCTGTTTCAGGCATTATTCCATATCCAATTTACATGCAATCAAATACTCTAGGCACAGGAAGAGTGTAAGGAAATGCAGCTCTGTTGTTCATTCCCAAAGACAGACTACACT
The DNA here is from genome assembly GCF_019320065.1 of Cervus canadensis. NCBI lineage: Eukaryota > Metazoa > Chordata > Mammalia > Artiodactyla > Cervidae > Cervus > Cervus canadensis. The sequence continues at coordinate 21,344,884 of NC_057390.1, read as the reverse complement.
GCTTAGCTTTCAAAACTGCCTTGCCTAAATGAGCATTCCATAACTGAGCCTCCACTTTGAGCTTTTACAGTTTGTTCATGTACTATGCTACTATCAGCATTAATTATGCAGCATCTTCATGAGGAGAAACCAGATTTGGATGCGTGAGGTAGGAGAGGAAAGAATAAAGCGCAGTTTCCAAAAGAAGGTTATTGTATCTGCTCCCTGCTCCCCAAAGCACTGGAGTCCTTCCACCACAGACAGATTTCAGATGGCAGTCCCCAGCTGAGCTAGCCATGGGAAGAAGGAAGTTGACATGTTTGAGAAATGAGGAATACGCCAACTAACAAGACTCTGAGGCCAATATGTTATTAACTCCCTCATTTCTATGTAATTCCATTCCAAACCAGAATTCAACACAAATCTGCTTCTTTGCTTTCCTAAATGGCTACTAAAAATTTAGATGTACTGATTTTAGACATCTTCTCTTTTCTTTTGCAATAATGAGTTCAAGGGAAGAACGAAGGTTTGTTTTTTGTGTGTGTTTGTTTTTTTTTTTTTTTTCATCTCAGAGAAAAAGAATTTATCATAAGGGTCAAGCTCTGACAGCTAGAAGAAAGCTTCAGCAATAGGACTGTCACACTGAATGAGATTACAAAAAAAAAAATAAATTCAAAGGATCCAACACGCATGGGAGCCAGGTATCGCCTAGACTTCAGAAGAGCAAACTGATGTTCTACAACTCAGTGTCAAATAAGAAAACAACAACAAAACAGCCTAACGAGGTATCAAAATCTCAGAGAGTGATTCTGTACGGACTCCGTGTGCAAATACAAAAGCTCTACTTTAAAAGGCTTGGGCAGGTTTTCCACTCTGCCTGCCCTGAACTGAGTATGGTGTGCCCAGTCATCAGGAGGAAGGCTGCAAAACAGCCGATGTCCTAGCTGCCTTCAGCTGCCTCCACCAAGGCATTACTGTCGGCTGAGGTCTAACCCAAAGGAACCCCGCACTTCGGGGTTTAGAGGAAGGTTCCTCCGGCCTGCTGAGCTCCCCATTAGCCTGTCAGGCTGGCATGACCACATCAGTCCCGTCTGCTACCAACATTAAAGCAGTACAAGAATAAAGCCCTTTCCTCCTCTTCTGAGATTTGCACCACTTTTCTTCCAAACGTATTTCTAAAAGGAAAGCACAACTTGAGGGAAGGAGCCCAACTGGGCAAGGTCGGGTCTTTTGGACGGTTCCCTTCCTCGCCAGCGGCAATCGACACATGCATTCCAAGTCGGGCAGGTGTACAAAGAGAGCGAAGGACGAGAGAGGAGAGAAGAGGGTGTGGAGGGAGGTCGAGGAAGGAAAGGAGACAGAGGCGAAGGGCTGAAGGGACTTGAGGGAAGAGGGGGAAAGGAAGAGGATGAAGAGGAAAGAAGAGTCGGAGAAAGAAGAGCGAGAGAGGAGGGAGGGACGGGAGAAAGAAAGGGAGAGGGATAAAGAAAGGAGGCGGCAAGGAAGACGAAAGAGTATGCCGGGGACGCGGCGGGGAGGCGGCCGTGGGGACCGGCGCCCCTGGGGAGCCACGAGCTGCGCTCCGCGAGCGGGCGCCTGGGGCGCAGGGCGCGCCCGGCGCTCACCTTTCAGGATGAGGGTGTCGATGTCCCGGTCGATGCCCAGAAAGTAACACTTCCTCCAGAGGCCCGAGTAGGTGGCGAAGAGCGGCCGGCCGCACTCGGCGTCCAGCCCGCCGAGCCCCAGCAGCGAGCGCCAGGACTCGGGGTCGGCGCGCCCTGGGCCGCCCGGGAGCAGCCGGCGCCCCAGAGGGGGCGAGTCCCGCAGCGGCAGGTGCGACAGCGGCATCAGGCGGTTCTTCTGGTCCGGGGGGTCGGCGCCCGCGCGGCTACGCTCGCAGCTCTCCTTATGGCGCCGGGGGTCGGTCTCATACCAGTGGTCGGTGAAGATGGCCGTGACCAGCAGCCCCAGGGAGCAGAGGCTGAGGCCGAGGCTGAGCGCCGTGACGAGCGCCCGCGGCTCCATGGCTGCTCGCCCCGCCGCCGGTGGGCCCGCGCGCAGCCGCCAGACACAATGCACTTGGCCTCGCTCGCTCCGCAGTCTCTCTCTCTCCCGCGCTCCCCCACCTGCCCCCTGCCGCCCGCGGCCTCCGGCTCCCGGCCCGGCGCGCTCCCTCCTCGGCTCCCTCCGACCGCGCGCCCGCCTCCTCCCGGGCCGCCGCTCCGCGCCACCCGGAGCCTCGAGCACTTTCTCGCTCCCCCCCAGCCCCGCTTCCACCGCCGCTCCCGCAGCCCCTTCCCCTCCCCCCTGGAGCCCCGCACGCTGCTCACCCCTGGCTGTCCACCGATCCTTCCGCCCTGCTCGCCCGCGACTCTTCTTCCCTTCCGAATCCTTCTCCTCGCAAACCCTCACTTTTCCCTTGTCTCCTCCTCGCTCCCCTTCACCCAGTCCCGACTTTGCCCCTACTTTTCTTCAACTCGTCCTCCCTCTTTTTCGTCCCTGTCTCCCCGCTCTCGTCCCTTTCTGTCCCTGCCCTGGACGCGACGCTTCTCCCCAGCTACCCACGAGCGCTCAGCCGTCCTCTCCCCTCCGACGACCTGAAAAGACATCCACCCACATCAGACTCAGTCTTGTCACTTGTCCAAGTTGATGTTGATCAGTGTCCCGTTTTGTAACCAGAAGCAAATCCCATCTGGGTCGGGCTGCGCGGTGATACTTAAACTCAGGAATCTCGATCTGGAGCCGGAGCCAAAGACCCTTTCTCCCTCCACCGAAGAACCCAGCCTCTCAGACCCCTGGGCGGCTCCATCACCCTGTCATGCCCCGCTTTCCCTCTCCCTCGCCCAGGGCAACCTCTCAGCGCTCTCTCCGCTCCAGACCCTCTTCTTAAAGAAAAGGCACCGAGTGTCACTAGAGCAATGGACCAGTGGTCAGAGATTTTTCTCCCACCCCAGCCTGCTCAGAGATGGACTTCTTTTTCGTTGACCACCTTCATCTCCCGCTGGAATGACGGCCTCCTGGAATTTCTACAAGTGTATAGTGATCAATAAGCCCTTGCAATGGCACCTGGTCTGTGAGGCGATTATTGTCCTTAAATAAAGAAAGTCCTTAGTAATAAATCAAGGGGATGATTTTTTATTTTTCCTCCTGTGCAACTTACATGGGCTGGGAGGGTCAGCAGCGTAGCAATATTACACATTAAAGTCAACATCTCAGCTTGCTTCTGTTTTCTAGGGCACTCGGAGGTAGTAACTGAGAATGGCAGGCAGATTCACATTTTCTAAAATGAGGAAACCTTAGGACTCAGGGTCCTGAAAGAGTTAATTGCTGTGTTATGTGGAATCTGATGATAGAGAAGCAATACCCTCCTGCCACTTAATGCCCAGGGGGCCACATCACAGACAGAAAACCATGCTGCGGGAGCCCAGGGATACCAGCTCTTGTGTTCTTTTGCTATATTAATGATCAAAAGATGATGAGGCATTCATTAGATGCCAAATGTCATTACTCCACGATTTAATGGGACTTATTAATTAGTGCCCCACATCAGTTGGTATGAATATGATTTATATGTTTCCTCTGAAATGACATTTGTAAAGGTGGTATAAGAATCTTTCTGGGATTTGTTTTCATTGCTGTTTGTACTCAGCATCTTCAGAGGGTATATTGCCCATGAAGACTGTGTACCTCCCTTCACAGATAGATCACTGGAGCAAATCTTTCAGTCATATTGGGCACCCCCTGCCTGTTTCTGCTGACCTGACAATATGAATTATTACTTGGATTTTCTTAGCAAGATCTATGGTGAGCTTCAGTCTAATTAAGGAAGACAAAGAATTATAATTTTAGTGTTCCTCTCACCTATAAGCTTTTCCTTAACAGGAAACACTAAGCTCATCAAAGGAGTTTTATCTGGATTTACACAAAAAAATGATAAGACTTAGAAGCTTGCTTTTATTTATACTCTATAATATGTGTAAAATCCTCGATCTTTATGGATACACAGAAAGAATCTTTCACTGTGAACCCACAGCTGATATCTGAAACTCACTCTAGTTGTCATATGTCCTTTTATTTTTTGAAAATGCCTCTTGAGATCAATATATTACAAACCTTGCAAGTCCCAAGGATAGTCAAACCTTAAGCAACTCTTCCCTCCCTTTATAAATCCTGATGTACTCCAACAAATAAATATTCTGCCACATTTCAGAGTCACCTGATCATCTTCACACAATAACCATGTCCCCAATTGGAGCCAACAGAAGGAAAACTCTTTCTCAGGCACTTCTGTTTAACTTAAAAGAAAATAATGTTCTGCTTCATTTTCCTAACCAGAACCCTTTGATCATACCCTTCTCCGAAAACAGCATTATCCTTGAAGTTCATTTATGTCTATGTTTAAGACCAGTCTCAGCATATAATCCAAAGGTTACTATATGATGGATTACCCTTGACAGTATTTCATAAAAAATGTCACACATTACAAATATGGGCCAGCAGCATGTAATGAGAGCATTGCTTCTGCTGGTGCAGCATTAACAGCATCAGCGGGAATGTGACATATGATGTGTACACAGGTTTCGCTACAGTAACTGAGTATCGCTCCATCTATGTTCTTCAAATTTCTCTTTTGGATATTTCCAACAATGAACTATCATCCACTAGGCCCACTCTGCTGGGGAAGTGGGAAATACAAAGATGAATAGATGGTTCCCATCTTCTGGATGCTCCCAGACTAGTAGTGAGAGAGACACATAGCTTTTTCTATGCCCTCTAGTATAGAAATCAGAACAGTGTGTGGTAATGTGGACAATGAAAAGACTAACTGCCTGGGGGAGTCAGGAAGGTTACTTAGAGGTAGTAACTTCTGAGTAAGTTCTCAAAGGATATGTTAAGCTTTGCCAGGAGGACTAGATCAAAGATGCTGGCATTGTGGCCACAATATAATTCTGATTTATATATCTGCATGAAATATTTGGAGGCTTCCATATTTGAGGCCACTGTAAGAGAAGGATATTTTTCTACATTTTTAAATCATAAAGTTGACATCTTCTAATTCCTGAACACAAGCTGAGTAGTTGCAGACCAGGAAAAGCCTACCCTACCCAGAAGCCTAAGCCAGAATACAGCCAATTTAGGAGAGCACTTAGCCTGGCAGGGAGTCAAAATGATGGGAGATCAAATATCCAACTGGAACACCAAGGCATGTCTTGGCTGTGGCAGTGCTGTGCTCATAGTGCTTGCAAACTTAGCTTGTTCTTCACTTGTCTTAAATTTCCCTTTGCCATCTCCAGATTTAACATTACCAGTATCTCCCTTGTAGAATAACAGTATCCTAAAATGACAGGGACAGAGCTAGAGAATTTCCACCTGGGCATCTCACTGTGTTGTGGAACTCAGTACATTCAAAGGTCAGTTCTTATATTTCCCCTATGGCTCAACTGCCCCTCCTCACTTATCCCTCTTTCTGGTGTTGACAAATCAGGCGATATTTTAGAATTTTCTATCATACTCACAAAGTGGTAGGGATTCTTCCTTTGAAACAACTTTCTAGCCAATCTCTCCTCTACATTTCTACCTCTTGCTATTAACTGTGCCTCATCATTCACATCTGGATTATTATTCCAGCTCCCTCCGTGGCTCCCATAATTCCAGAACATCTGGGTTCGTGGGCAGCTCTTCCTGAAGTTGTCCTGGACACTGTTGCCCAATGCATCTTCCTCCAGCATTGTCTTCATGACTCATTCTTCAGTGTCAAACTCTCCTTTCTAGGTTACAAAGAAATATCCTCTCTATTACTCTAGAACCTTCTTTGTTACTGTCAATATTCCCATAGCATTTAAATATACCAACTGATGTGTTGGCCATCTTTAAATATTTAGAAAACAAAACACTTTTGCCTTCTCACACTTATCATAATATCTAGGTGCTTTATGACATTCATTGCATTTCTCTATATAGTCAGGAAGTTCTTAAATTTTCTTACAAAAATGTATATATACACAGGGAGAGAGAGATACCCAATCATCACAGAGCTATGGCAATGATTTATTGACATACCCATGCTAAGTTAACCATGCTATAACCATGAATATTCTAAAAGGCCCTTCTGTCCCAGTGCTGAGACCAAAAGTAATATCTTTCCTCATTTCAAACATTTCAATTCCACAGATTTTAAACTGTGAAGTTTAACCAAAACCACACAGTGGCTTTCATAATGAGTAGGGGTTTATTCTTGATACTATCAGACATTTTTCCAGCATTTAATGTAAAGATAGAGTCAATATGTTGTTGATCTACAATATGTCATTTCTGTAAATAATTGAGGTATCTTACATTAATGTCATCATTCTAAACTGTTCCCCTGTAACAATTTTATTTTAATTCAATATTTATTGAGCACCCCCAGTGTAAGTTATTTTGCCAGGTCGTACTGGATTATGCTGAAATGATGAAAAGCATGGCCTGTGCCCTCAGGGAGCTTTAGGTTAGTAGACGAGGAGGAAGAGAGAAACGCAAGAGGCTATAAAGAGAGATGCTTGGACTGAGTGCTATCACAGAGGTGCAAACAATATTCAACACAGACAAATAGGGAAATCTGGCACAGACAGATCCATTTTCAGTGGGAAGAATATGGTTAAGCCAAGTGGAATACATGCTATCTCAGAGAGGCCTTGGAGGAAACAGGGTATTTTCTGTATATGTGTCAGTTGAGTCCAGGGCAAAGCCAAAAGTAAATTTTAGAAGTAGCACCTACTATGGTGCTCCTCTCTACCTACCCCACACATGTGGTAATTCATCTTGCCATTTTGTCACTAACTGGAAGCCTGGAACCAGAAAATACCACAAAGCCCCAAAATAGATGGTGCCTGATAAATTTCTCATTTCACTGACACACCACGGAATGTCACCATTCTTTTTCACATTCCTGGATTAAGCTGTTTCCTTTTTAGAGCCTTTAAGCACATATGGTGGGGGGGGAAAAAAAACACGTTCAAAGAAACCCATAACCATGTTAAGTCCCACTCAGAGTGTGATGTTTTAGCAGATGGTGGCTCATTAATTGCCATACCTAACTGAATTCCCTGCTTTATCTGTGTGTATGGCTGCTGGGTTTCTAAGTTGAGGGCTAGTTCAGCTCACTCAGGCCATATCTGACAACCAAGGCAGAGATACCTAGTCTCTCTAGACTAGAGAGCAGCCAGAGATGCTGTCCAGGTGAACAAAAAAAGCTAGTGTCTCCAGGTGTCTCTCCTTTTTCTTTACCTCGAATCTCTTCTCTGAGTTTTACCCACCCAAAGGCACCAGGATTCGGGGAACACACAAGCACTAGAGTCAGACCACCTATAATTCCAGACCCGCTGCTTCTTACCCACTCATCCTTAGCCAGTTACCTAACCTCGCCGAGCCACACAAGTTCTGAAAAACAGGGATATCAGCATCTACCTCTCAGGATTAATGAGTCATCGTTAACACAAGCTAAATATGCTTCCTCCCACTCCTCCCTAAAACATGCTTCAGAAAACCCATAGCCTAATCATACTAAGCCCATATCACTTAAATGTCATGAATACTAATAATAGCCAAATGAGTAATTAATGACATATTTTTTTTCATGTTATTATTCATCTTATTCTTGTAGGAGAGGCAATCTATCAATATTCTTCTCATTTGTTCAGTTAACATGTAGTGAGCACCTGTGGGCCAGGGAGAGAGCATTCCAAGGAGAGGGAACTGCCAGTGCAAAGGTCCTGAGGCATGAAAGGGCTTTGTATCACTGTGGAACTGGAAAGACACCCCTGTAGCTAAAGAGCAGTGAATGAGGCAGTGAGAGGTATGAGATTCAGTTGCAAAGTTAGTCAACTGCCAGTTCATACATAGCCTTGAAGGACATTCTATAGAGTTTGGACTTCAGTCAAAAAATCTTTGGAGAGTTTCGAGGGGAGGGGCCCCAATTGATTTATATTTTATTTTAATTGTATTTATTATTTTGAAATTGGTGACCCATGGGCGACATTGGACCTATAGGTATATGTAATTGGTCCTTTTCTTCTTTCTTTTAAAAAGATATTTAGTAAATTCATTGGCTTGGCTGTGCTGGGTCTTAGTTTTGGCAGAAGGGATCTTCAGTTGTGGCACAAAGGATCAGTTCCCTGACCAGGGATCAAACCCTGGCCCCCTGCTTTGGGAGCATGGAGCCTTAGCCACTATGCCACCAGGGAAGTCCCTGGTTCATATTTTAAACATCATTAAGTGGGAAATGAATTGGGGCTGGGGATGGCAAGTATGAAAGCAGGGAAACCAGGGAAAGGAGGCTATTGGCAATAGTTCAGACAAGGGATGTTAGTAGCTTAAAGACACAGCAAGTGGAGGAAGAAAAGTGGGTCAAGGTTGAACTCACAGAATTACTGGGAGTCTAGATGAAGAAAAGGTGAAATCAAGAACCAGGCAGATACTACCAGTTTGAGTGTGTGCGTGGTGGTATTATGTATTGAGGTGTGTGATGTTCTTGGAAAGGAAATAAAGAATTCAATTTGGGGCATGTTAGCCTTTGACTGTGTGTGCGCTAAGATGCTTCAGTTGTGTCCGACTCTCTGCAACCCCATGGACTATAGCCTGCCAGGCTCCTCTGTCCATGGGATTTTCCAGGCAAGAATATTGGAGTGGGTTGCCATTTCCAAACTGTGGAAAAGTCTTGAACAGATGGGAATGCCATACCACATTACCTGCCTCCTGGGAAAACTGCATGCAGGTAAAGAAGCAACAGTTAGAACCAGCCATAAAACAGTGGACTGGAAAAAAAAAAAAACAGTGGACTGGTTCAAAATTGGGAAAGTAGTACACATCAAGGCTGTATATTGTCACCCTGCTTATTTAACTTCTATGCAGAGTACATCATGCAAATTGCTGGGCTGGATGAAGCACAAGCTGGAATCAAGATAGCTGGGAGAAATATCAATAACCTCAGATATGCAGATAACACCACCATTATGGCAGAAAGTGAAGAAGAACTAAAGAGCCTCTTGATGAAAGTGAAAGAGGAGAGTGAAAAAATTGGCTTAAAACTCAACATTCAAAAACCTAAGATCATGGTATCTGTTCCCGTCACTTCATGACAACTAGGTGGGGGAAAAATGGGAACTGTGACAGATTTTATTTTCTTGGGCTTCAAAATCACTGCAGATGGTGACTGCAGCCATGAAATGAAAAGACACTTGCTCCCTTGGAAGAAAAGCTATGACAAACCTAGATAGTGTATTAAAAAGCAGAGACATCACTTTGCCGACAAAGGCCCATATAGTCAAAGCTGTGGTTTTTCCAATAGTCATGTATGGATGCGAGAGTTGGACCATAAACAAGGTTGAGTGCTGAGGAATTGATGCTTTTGAACTGTGGTGTTGGAGAAAACTCTGGAGAGTCTCTTGGAGAGGAAGGAGATAGAACCAGTCAATCCTAAAGGAAATCAACCATGAATATTCATTGGAAGGTCTGATGCTGAAGCTCCAATACTTTGACTACCTGATATAAAGAGCTGACTCACTGGAAAAGACTCTGATGGTTACAAAGATTGAGGGCAGGAGGAGAAGGGGGCCACAGAGGAGGAGACGGTTGGGTGGCATCATTGACATCAATGGACATGAGTTTGAGCAAACTCTGGGAGATAGTGAAGGACAGGGAAGTCTGGCACGCTGCAGTCCATGGGGTCACCAAGAGTTGGACATGACTGAGCAATTGAATAATGACAAAAGTTTGAGGCGCCATTTAGAAATCTCAGTTGGATGTATGAATCTGAGAGTCAAGGAAGGAAGTTTTGATTGTAGAGATGTCAGCAGATAGGTGTTAAATGCATGTTGATATTTAAGTTCACAGAGCTAGGTGAGATTGCTTAGGGGAGAGTGTAGCCAGGAAAACTAGGAGGTTCTGGTCAAGGCACACTCTAAGACTCTCAAGCATTGAAAGCTCCACAAGGAGAGGAGGAGCCACAGAGGAGACCACGAAGAAAGGTAGGAAGGAAACCAATAAAATGCATGTCCCCAAAGCCAAACCAGGAGAGTCTAGTGATATGCTTTGATGACATAGCAACAAGACATATGGAGTTCAGGGTGTGAGGTCAGGGGGAATTGGGTTCAAATTCTATGTGATTGTTTTGTGGTGGTGGTGGTTTAGTCGCTAAGTCGTGTTGGACTCTTGCGACCCCATGGACTGTAGCCTGCCAGGCCCCTCTGTTTCGTGGGGAGCAGGATTTACTTAGCATCTAAAAGCCTTTGTTTCCTCATCTGTAAAATGGGGATCAGAGTAATAATATCCTTCTTAGAGCTGCTATGAGAACCAAACACGTAATGAACTTACAGAGAATGCAAAGGCTGACCTGTAATAAATGCGCCATGTATATGGCAGCAGTTATGGCTTGTTATTTACCATCTCCAACACAAGTATCTGGTGGCTGTTCACATCTGCAGGCCACAGTCTCCATGGGGTACAGAACATTATTCTCCCAAGGACTGTGCCCAGTGAAAAGCCTGGAGTTTACCATAAAGCGCCAGCAAACATAAATCATCCATAGTATTAGTGGAATGATGGGCATTCAAAAGTATGAGAAAGCATGATGCTCTTTCAATAGGTTATTTTATTATGAACCAGTAAAAGAGGTTTAATGGTATTTTGTAAATAGCCAAAATAAGCTGCCAGAGTATGATAAGGTATCTCCAACCCTCAAGGTTTCTAAAATGGACTAGATAGAAAGGCCTCTGTAGAAAATGGATGCCCATTTTTATGGATACAAATCACATCAGAGGAGCAGAGGGAGAACCTGGGTGTCCCTTCCCCATGCAAGGAGCTGGGGAAACCCAGAGAGGACAGGGGAACATAAGCCACATATAAATAGCATCTGGATGAGAGGAGAAAAAGAGGCAGCCTCCTCTAAGAAGGGCAGGCAGAAAAAGACAAAGACTCAGAAATGACCCAAGACCCAGCCAAGATGCAGCTCCCAGAAGGCAGACGGCAGCTCTCCACAGGTGATGAGAAATCTAAACTTTACCCACATGATCAAAATTGACATCCCAGATTCCCAGGCTCAAGACCAGGGCACAAAAATTGAGTCAAATGTCCCTGAACATGGTGAATTCAACACAGAGGTATTTGCCCCCCTCCCCTCAGAGAGCAATGTCACCACCCTGGGTAACTCTGTTTTTTTCCTTCAGTCCTTGATTTGGATAAACCTCTTGAAAAATTATTTGACTCCAGGTAATCATTAGCCAGTACATGAAGAGCTATTATGAAGCAGATATTCTGAAGAAGACATAACAATGTATCATATTCTTTACAGCTCTTGGCAGTGTAATCATCAGATGTGCACAGTGCTTGGAGAACCATCCTATTCCTTTGGAAGGACTCACCAGTTTGGCAGGACTTGGCACACACCTCTGCAAAGCTACACCTGAGCCCCTGTAACAAATGGGTGTCTGTGGACGCTCAGTTACATCCGAATCTTTGTGACCCCATGGACTGTAGCCCACCAACCTCCTCTGTTGATGGGATTTTCCAGGCAAGAATCTGTGTGGGTTGTCATTTCCTCCTTCTGGGGATCTTCCTGATCTCCTGGGTCTCCTACATTGGCAGGTAGATTCTTTACCACTGAGCCACCTACCACATGGCACTGATGGTCACTCAAGTGGAGAAGCAGATGAAAGCCTGAGGACAAATTACCATTTCACCTCTGACTATTGGTATGGAGAGATAAGACCTTGTCAGGGTCAGATTTATGAGGCTGATTGAAAAAAAAAAAGAGAGAGAGAGAAAAGGCACCAATGGCCAAAAAGGAGTCCAGGTAGGTGGCTTTGATGTATGAGCTCCATCTGCCTAATTTATTTGGTGTCTGCGATCTGCATGTGATCAAGAGCCCTGAATAAGTGGCAAGTCATGGAGGGGGCAGATGGTAGGGGAGATGTTGCTTAGTGTTTTCCAGCCAGGCCACCATGTGCCCTTATGAGGCCCACTGAAAAAAAACACAGTAGATTCTTCTCGCCAAAGAATCTTGGAATTTAGCCAAAAGAAATACCTGGAGTTTTAAACAGTGAAGTTTGATCCCTGCTTCAGGACTTGCTGAATATTTAGGGGAATTCTTTCATTTCTCAATTTCCCTTTCTGACAGCTACCTGGTTTTTTTTGGTCCTGAATAGTATGGACATGGTTTGAATTACTTGCTTTTTCCATCCTCACTCAGCAGTTAAGCCTTTTCCATATCAACCACTTTTGCAAAGAAGCCCAGGTTCTTTGTGTCAATAAAATGAGAATTGAAAATGGCTCTCGGGGCAGCATTGTTAACTGGGTTTATAGAACACGCTTTTAAATGTTATATTTGGTAGCAATGACAGCAAACTACATACAGAATCCTGAAAGGAGGAGGTCAACCCAGAATAGAGCCAGGATCAGAACTAAGGTTGTCTGGGATTCCTGGGAACTGAAAGGAGATTTGAAGAAGAGTAACATAGGAAGTACTCTCGAGACAAATGTAAAAGAGGTGACAATAGCTAATAGTTAAGCACAGCACAGTGTGATCAGATGTTCGCTACATGCCATCATTCTATAAATCTGTAGGTAAAAATTTCACAAAATAAGCGATATATCAAGCATTAGGCACAGTCCACAGAGTGGGTGGGAACAATTATCCCCCAGCCTAGTTCAGGAAGGGTTTGGGTATTTAAAGATTTGGGTGGCTGATGCTTAGGAGAATGGCCATTTTGACAGTTCCCCTTATCTTCTTGCCTACTATTTCCCACCTATGGTCATGGAGCTTTTATGGATTTATAGATAATACATACATAATGGTATGTAGCTGACATGTGTTGATCACCTTCTATTTGCCAGGCATTGTTCTAAGCACTTTATTACTTTTTTTCACTTAACCTTGTACGAATTATCATCATCATTATCCTTATTTTACAAATAAGGAAACTGAATCATGGAAAGGGTAAATAACTTGCCCAAGACCATACCCTCAGTAAGTGGCAGAGCCTGGACTGAAGCCTGCATGCTACGGCTCCAGGACCTTCACCCTTACCTGTTATCTGTGTCATTATAGAGAGATGACTTGGAGAAGGAAATGGCAACCCACTCCAGTGTTCTTGCCTGGAGAATCTCAGGGACAGAGGAGCCTGGTGGGCTACCATCTATGGGGTCACACAGAGTCGGACACGACTGAAGCGACTTAGCAGCAGCAGCAGCAGAGAGATGACAGTGTTTTAAACAGGGTGATAATAGTAGAATGATAAGTGGTTGGATTCCAGATCGATATTGAAAGCAGTACCAAGAGGATTTGCTAGTGCATACAATGTATAGTGAGAGAGAGAGAAAGGGACTGGATGGAGTTATCAGCAACAGACACAGGGAGGCTATGGAAAGTGTAGGTTGGAGCAGTAACAGTTTTGGTAGCTAGGTTTGGGACGCACTGAGATGCCTATTAGATGTCTAAGTGGAGATGCTGAATGAGCAACTGGATATACACATTAAGGCTCAGGGAAGAGGTTCAGGTAAAGATATAAATTTGGGGGCTAACAGAATTCACTTATAGATGGTACTTTAAACCATGAGACGAGATGAGACAAGAGGGGCAAGGACTGAGACATAGAAAACTGTTACAAGTTGAGGTCTAGGAGATGAATGAAAGTGAAGTCGTTCAGTTGTGACCAACTCTTTGCAACCCCATAGACTGTAGCCTATCATGCTCCTCCATCCATGGGATTTTCCAGGCAAGAGTACTGGAGTGGGTTGCCATTTCTTTCTCCAGAGGATCTTCCCGACCCAGGGATCGAACCTAGGTCTCCCGCATTGTAGGCAGATGCTTTACTGTCTGAGCCATCAGGAAGTCCAGGAGATGAGTAGGAACTAGCAAAAAGACTGGAGGGGCATGGCCAGAGAGACAGGGGTGTGTGAAGTCTGGGAAGCCAAGTGAAAACAGTGTTTCAAATAGAAGAAAGTCATCAAGGTTGCAACATTTCTGATGGGTCAAATAAGATGAGAAATAAGAATTTAGCATTGGATTTAAGAAAAAGAGGTCTTTGGTGACCTTACTAACAGCATTTTCAACAGACATTGGGGATGCAAGCTCGTCTGGAATGCATTCAAGACAGAACAGTAAGAGAGAAGTTAGAGCAGTACAGACAGACTACTTTTTCAAGGAGTTTTGCTGTAAAAGGAAAGAGAAAAAAATTAATAGAGGCAGAAGTGGGATTAAGAGAGGGTTTGTTTGGTTTTTAGAAATGAGATGAAAACAGCATGCTAGGTACTGATGGAAATTATCCAGGAGGGATGGATAAATTGATATAGAAAAGCAGAAATGCTGAAGTGGAATCTGGTAGATAAATGGAGAGGCTGACTTAGGTAGATACCTGCAGAGTTCATCCACAGTAACAGTGGAAAGAATTTAGGACATGGTGACAGTTGCAGAAAGACAGATGAGTGGTTGACTGTGCCTTATGGAAGTTCTCTGCTGATTTGCAATGTGCTCTGCAAATGTGAATGTGTTCAGAGGAAGAAAAAAGTCTTTAAAACAGAGATGGCCAGAGAAGTATTGATGGGGAAATTGAGGCTTGAGCTTTGAAAGGTCTGAGGGTAAACTAGTGAAGAAAGAGATTGAATTTCAGGAATGGAAAACCATGTGAACCCAGAGACAGTAATGAACAAGTTATGTTCATGGGAGAGTGAACACCCTGGTCCTCCTAGAATTTTTGTAATGAAAAGTTTAAGATAAGTGTAGAAATACTGATTAGATTTAGAGAGTAGAGGGTTCAAACAGCACTAAGATCTTAGGCAATGAAAAAAAGAAGGATGACATGATGGAAGAAGAGAGATTAAGAACTGATCTAGCAAGTGGTGGTGAAGTAAGTGCCAAGAAGGACTTCAGATCACCCAGGCATGTGTGACGAGAATCAGGAGGGCAGTACTGGAAGCAAAGGAAAAGATGCCAGAAACATTAGGAATAAAAATAGTGAATAAGTCAACCAGAGGGGATTAAAAGAGTCAGACACAAATGCTGGAGATTCAAGCCAAGATGACTAGGACCATGATGGATCTGTTGACTAAAATAAATGAACAACCTTTATATAAGTAAGTGGGTATATAAATCAGGAGGGAGAACAGATTTTGGAGATTTAAGCTCTGGACTTTTGGACATGAGAGGACAGAAGGATACCTGTATAGAAACGTCCGCCAGATAGTCAGAAAAGCAGATTTGGCAGATATCTACGTAGAGGCAAACATGTTGAGGAGTCTGTGGTTAACTGGGGTAGAAGAGCAGAGGTTGTGTCTGAAGGTTAGATCTGGGAGGAGGACAAGGAACCATGGCCTAGCAGCATGTTGTGAGTGAGTCAGGAGAGCCACACAAGCCAAGGATGGGGAGTTTCAAGAAGGGCCTTGTCAAGGGTGTTGAGAACCATGGGAATATCTAGCAGTAGATAGAAGAGTAAGAAAAGGTCTCAGTGACATGATACCTGGAGCCTTTGGCAACTCATCATCAATAGAGGAGTTAAGGCAGGAATCAAACTTCAGGGATCTGAGGGATGGATAGAAGATGAGTGAAAAAAACAGTAACACATGTTGATGAATTGTCAGAGAATTTTGGCAGTCAACTGTAGAAGGAATCATTCCATAGCTAGAGAGGTCAGGAAGATTAAAGATTTTGAAGGCAGAGAAAGCTCCTGGGTGTTCAAAGGAGAGACATGGAGAGGAGAAATGAAAGTTACACCCAAAACTGAAATTAAAGTAATAATTTGCATAAAGAAAATTATTATGGAATTATAATTTGCTTATATTGCTTGCCAATAATAAAATTTCACTTATCATAGACTAACTGGTCAAACAGAGAATTTTTTAAAACCTGTGGTTATCTCAGCACAGCATGCATGCTCAGTTGTGTCCAACTCTGCAACCCCATGGAGTGTAGCCCACCAGTCTCCTCTGCCCATGGAATTTTCCAGGTAAGAATACTGGAGTGGGTTGCCATTTCCTCTTCTTGGGGATCTTCCCAACCAAAGGAGCAAACTCCGGTCTCCTGCATCTCCTGCATTGGCAGGTGGATTCTTTACCGCTGCACCGTCTGGGCTGACTCTTTGGTCACCCCGTGGACTGTAGCCCATCAGGCTCCTCTGTCCATGGGATTTCCCAGGCAAGAATACTGGAGTGGGTTGCCACTTCCCACTCCAGGGGGTCTTCCTGACCCAGGGATCAAACCAGTATCTCCGCTGGGCAGACGGATTCTTTAACACTAAGCCACCTGGGAAGCCCCATTAGACCCAAAGGAGATAGAAAAAAAGGTAGGTCTAAAGGTAGACGCTTCCCTTTTCTATCTCAGTGAGGATATCAACTCTGTGGTTGTGGTGGTGGTTTAGTTGCTAAGTCATATCCAACTCTTGCGACCCCATGGACAGAGGAGACTAACAGGCTACAGTCCATGGGATTCTCCAGGCAAGAATACTGGAGTGGGCTGCCATTTCCTTCTCCATTTGTAGCTGTGGTAGGATAGAATAATCTGCCCATCCCACCCCCAAAACCTATGACTATGTCACCTTAGATGGCAAAAGGAACTTGGCAGATGTAATTAAGGGTCTTGAAATGGGGAGATTATCCTGGATTATTCCAGTGGGTCCAACCTAATCCCATGCATTCCTAAAACCAGAGAACCTTTCCTGAGTACCATTAGAGACAGGTGGAAAATGGAAAATGGAAAAAAAGAGTTAGAGAGATGCATCATGGCTGACCTTGAAGATAGATGAAGTAAACAACAAGCCGGGAAAAGTGGGAAACCTCTCAAAGCTAGAAAAGTTAAGGAAACAGATTCTTCCCAAGAACTTTTTTTTTTTTTTTACTATTTCAGTATTCAGGTTTATCTTTAATTTTTATTGAAGTGTAGTTGCTTTACAATGTTATGTTAGTTTCTACTGTATAGCAAAGTGAATCAGCTATATGTATGTGTGTGTGTGTATGTGTGTGTATATATATATATATATATCTCCCCTCTTTTTTAGATTTCCTTCTCATCTAGGTCACCACAGAGCACTGAGTGGGGCTCCCTGAACTACACAGTAGGTTCTCATTAGTTGTCTATTTTATACATAGTATCAATAGTGTATATAAATCAATCTCAATCTCCCAGTTCATCCCTGCTTCCCCCTGGTGTCTATATGTTTGTTCTCTACATTTGTGTCTCTATAGAGCTTTTAGAAAAGAATGCAGCCCTGATGACGCCTTGGCTTTAGCCTGCTGAGACTAACTTTGGACTTCTGACCTATAGAACTGTAAGGTAATGAATTGTCTTAAGTCCTTAAATTGGTGGTAATTTGTTATAGCAGCAATTGGAAACCAGTATTTTAAATTGCTTTCTTTGTAAGATGGTAGCCCACAATTCACCACTATTTTCCCTCTTCTCTGACCCACTTACCCCTTTGATCATGTTCCAAGAGTCTACTGAATTCCAACAGACATGACAATTAAAGTTCCTAACAGCTGGAGAGTGAATGTCTCGCCAATTTTCCTTAGATCCTGGCGCCCATTTTCTCCAAGCCTTTATCTCAGCTGAGCACTCATTCCCTCCAGGCATGCTCTGCCTGCCATCCAGGAATAGGAAAGGCTGGAGGATGATCGTGGTGAATGCTCTAGAAAGCAACAGAGAAGCCTGAGCACCAATAAGCTCCAGTGACTATGTCCACTAAAGTCACAGGAAAGATGCATTCAATGAGCTCTTCAGATTTGTGCAGAACCTCGAGCTGTTTCCTGTACCAATGAGCTGGAAAGATTTTTCTTTTTCTAATTTCACTTTGAACTCAATCAGAATGGATTTCCACCTGGCATTTAACAGAATGGAGCATATGTAGCTACTGCCCTGATTACCTGAACCCAAGTTATTAAAGCCCAAGAGGTTGCCTTTGAACTGCAAACACGGACTCTGTAAAAAGACCCAAGTATCTTGAGAGTTACTTATAAGGCGAGTGTGTACTGAATGAGGAGTATTGATCCAGAAGAGGGATTTATTGTACAGGAGGAAGGGAAGACATCAAGGTTAACTAGTAGATATAAAAGAAGCTAATTTAATAAATCCAGGGGAATGTGGACAGGTCGTGAATACTTTATGGAGAAACAGCCAAAAGCAAACAAACAAAAGAAAGAGAAAGAGAAACTGTATATTCTTAGCACCACAAGTGAAATGTGTCAAGAGCACAGGTGGGCTGGAGACAAAATGCAGGTCTGCCCCAGCACCTCGTTGATCGGCACTGGGGCTTACTTCCCTTGTTAATGATGTTATGATAAGGAAAAAAGTGCATGAGATGTCTAATTAGCACCATTTTGACAGGAGATTTTAGGAGGGGTTTAGAGGAAGGTAGTTGTGCAGCCATGAATGAGATTAGTTACCTCATGAAATTAGTTACCTCTAAAGGGTTAAGAGGGACTCTTCCAACAGAGAGTTCCTGGCTCAGAGACCCCCTTGCCTCTGGCCTGTTGCTTCTCTGACTGAACCAGCAAATGGTATACAATGTGTTTGTGTATAAGCATTGTCTTGCCAGGTCTACATGGGAGAAAATTCTCAGCACACAGCCAGTGGTGCTCTGTAGAAGCTCATGACTTGCTCTCCCTTACTGATATTGAAGAGGGTGTGCCAGCCCCGTGGGTGCATGTAGAAGAGGCGGTCAGTGGCACTCATCACTCACTGTAAAAATATGACCAGTATTCAATAATACATGTGGGCTAATTTTTTAAGTAGACTTGCTTAAGAGTATGTTACATCACAGAAAACAAATCTATTGATCCTGATGATGTCTTTACATAAGTCATTCCTGAAAAAATGAAAGATGTATGCTTATTTGTACATTTTTCAGAGAACTCTAATTAGACAAGAGAAGAGGCAGGTGTTGATAGTGGAGGGGCAATAAGGTGATAAACTTTTTCAACTTTAAGACGCATTTTTGTTGAAATTCCTTGGCACTTAGGGCTTATATTTTGTCTTATTATACCTTTAAAAGATATGTATATATATCAGCTTGCATATGCTCACACATATTTGTAAATATATGTTGTTGCTCAGTCGCTCAGTTGTGTCCAACTCTTTGCAACCCCATGGACTGCAGCACGCCAGGCCTCCCTGTCCCTCACCATCTCCCAGAGTTTGCCCAAGTTTGTGTTCATTGCATCGGTGATGCCATCCAGCCATCTCATCATCTGACACCCTCTTTTCCTTCTGCCCTCAATCTCTCCCAGCATCAGGGACTTTTCCAATGAGTTGCCTGTTGGCATCAGATGACCAAAATACCAGAGCTTCAGCTTCAACATCAGTTCTTACAGTGAATATTCAGGGTTGATCTCCCTTAAGATTGACTGGTTTGATCTCCTTGCTGTCCAAGGGACTCTCAGGAGTCTTCTCCAGCACCACAGTTTGAAGGCACTAATTTTTTGGCTTTCTGCTTTCTATACAGTCTAGCTCTCACAACCATACGTGACCAGTGGGAAGACCATAGCCTTGACTATATGGACCTTTTTCAGCAGAGTAATGTCTCTGCTTTTTAACACACTGTCTAGTTTTGTCATTGCTTTCCTGCCAAGAAGCAATCATCTTCTGATTTCATGGCTGCAGTCACCATCCGCAGTGATTTTGGAGCCCAAGAAGAGGAAATCTGTCACTACTTCCACCTTTCACCCTTCTATTTGCTTTGCAGTAATGGGGTCAGATGCCATGATCTTAGCTTTTTTAATATTTAGTCTTAAACCAGCTCTTTCTCCTCCTTCACCTTCATCAAGAGGCTCTTTAGTTCCACTTTGCTTTCTGCCATTTGAGTGGTATCATCTGCATATCTGCAATTGTTGATGTTTCTCCTGCCTGTCTTGATTCTGGCTTGTAACTCATCCAGCCCAGCATTACATATACTACCTCTCAATATATATAAGTTAATAATAGATGTATATATAGGAAGGTGAGGTGGGAGGGGCTATAAAAATCCCATCACTAAGAACCCACTGCCACCTGGTAACTATATAGTTTCATTGTAGGAGAACTGAAGAAATAAACTACCTCAAATGACAAAGCAATTCAGTGGTCCTGCAAGAAAACATGTACAAGCCTTTTCCAAACTTAGTAATGCCAAACCAGTGATCCATGATGAAAGTGTGTGTGTCAGTACAAATATTATAGAGAGTGATAGGTTATATCCAACCCACCCCTGCTTGACAATTCTTTGCTTCCTTTTAAAGCTACCTTGACTTTTTTTGTTTAAATACACATTTACTTGGCTATGCCAGGTCTTCCTTGCAGGACATGGGATCTTTAGTTGTGGCATGTGGGATCTACTTCCCTGATAAGGGATGCTCCCTGCATTAGGAGCTCTGAGTCTTAGCCACTGGACCACCAGGGAAGCCCCAAGGCTACCCTAACTTAGATCAGCCTTTTTATTCCAAAGCTTGGACACCTGGGGTCCTGTTGACCCCAGGGAGCCTGTCGCTTTGAGGGCTAGCCAACTTCAGAATGAGCTAAGGACTTGTGGGAGCACACCTCTCACATGCAAACCAACCTTGGGACTCTGTGGGAGAAGGCGAGGGTGGGATGTTCTGAGAGAATAGCATTGAAACAAGGGTGAAACAGACCACCAGCCCAGGTTGGATGCATGAGACAAGTGCTCAGGGCTGGTGCACTGGGAAGACCCAGAGGGATGGGATGGGGTGGGGAGGGAGGCGGGAGGGGGGATGGGGATGGGGAACACATGTAAATCCATGGCTGATTCATGTCAATGTATGGCAAAAACCACTACAATATTGTAAAGTAATTAGCCTCCAACTAATAAAAATAAATGAAAAAAAAAAAATCCAAGAATAGCAACAACAACAACAAAAATAAATAAAAAGTTTGTTCCAAAAAAAAAATATGCAAACCAATCAACTCAGAGCCTTGCCCTAACCACCTCCTTGAGTGGGTTTTTATAGCTGAGCCACTGTCCCTCTGCCCTAGTCACCCCAGGGCCAGAGTATCAAAAAGAGACAGCCCCTATATCCCAGAACCCACTGGAATTATTCAGACTAGTAAATCCTAAACTTGTTCACCCTGCCTCACCTGTTTCTTCCCGCAGAAACCACAACGAGGGCTCTCGCCTTTGCTTTCCCCTGTTCTTTCTGTCTCCTGACTGATCCTGCTGCTCTCTTGTATGCCCCTCCCCCGGCCTGTATAGCCCCTCCCCTTGGGAACTGTGAATAACAAACTAGTTTCTCAACGGCCTCATCTCTTGATCTATTGTCCTCACCATTCCTGAATAAAAACAAACCTACCCCCTGTGGGGATAGGTTTCATGAAAACGGTGTTGATGAGTGAAAAGATTAGGATTCAGCTGTTGGGAAGATGGTACTAGTAAGACCAATAGTTCAGTCATAAGAAAAGCCAATTTCTTTTATGACCCATTGCCAAATATTCACACTGCAGATCCAGTTATTAGCAAATAATTACTTAGAACACCATGTACCAACTAGTTCTGTAAATAATCATCTCTCTACTCTAATTCAAATAGGATGCTTGTACACTGCTGCTAAGTCACTTCAGTCATGTCTGACTCTATGTGACCCCATAGATGGCAGCCCACTGGGCTCCACCGTCCCTGGGATTCTCCAGGCAAGAACACTGGAGTGGGTTGCCATTTCCTTCTCCAATGCATGAAAGTGAACAGTGAAAGTGAAGTTGCTCAGTCTATCCAACTCTTCTCGACCCCATGGACTGCAGCCTACCAGGCTCCTCCGTCCATGGGATTTTCCAGGCAAGAGTACTAGAGTGGGGTGCCATTGCCTTCTCCGGGATGCTTATATAAGTAGTGAGGATTACCTCGACCAGAAAAGAAACACAGTTCACCTCTGATGCACCATGATCATCTGTGCCACCTGGAATGCAGAGCCATGACAGGGATGATGTGACCTTGGATTCTTTCCAACCAATCTGCAATAATCTGTCCTTTAAATCACCTCACAAATATACAGCCCTTTAAGTTCATACCCCAAAATGCTAATATACAGCAAGGATGGCTGCCATGTCTTTACAACGTATCTTTAAACACATCCATAAAATTGTCCCAAAGTTAATTGGGCAGTATAGATAAGGAGGGTCTACAAAGTTTTATTTTAACCATTGTATACTTTTATACTTAGAAAACTTCTCCATCCCAGTTGCATAGTTGAGGAATCAGAGACCTAGAAAAAGGGTGATTTTTCTAGAATTAATGGCTAACTGGGGATAAAATCCCTACCTAACTCCTACTGATTCTCTACCCTAACTAGTTGTGTGATTTAGAGCATGTCTACAAACTTCCCCAAGCCTTAATTACTTTTCCTGAAAACAAAGATAATAGTACCACTTCATGGCTTTGTTGTAGTGTTCAAGATGTGAAAAGTGATTGGCAAACCGTAAGACAGAAAATGAATAATGTATGTCATTTGTTGCTGCTGTTCAGTTGCTCAGTCATATTCAACTCTTTGTGACCTCATGGACTGCAGCATGCCAGGTCTCCCTGTCCTTCACCATCTCCCAGAGTTTGCTCAAACTCATGTCCATTGAGTCTGTGATACCATTCAACCATTTCATCCTCTGTCATCCCCTTCTCCTCCTGCCTTCAATCTTTCCCAGCATCAGGGTCTTTTACAGTGAGTCATTTCTTCGCAGCAGGTAGCCAAAGTATTGGAGTTTCAGCTCCAGCATCAGTCCTTTCAATGAATATTCAGGACTGATCTCCTTTAGGATGGACTGGTTGGATCTCCTTGCGGTCCAAGGGACTCTCAAGAGTCATCTCCAACACCACAGTTAAAAATCATCAATTCTTCAGTGCTCAGCTTTCTTTATAGTCCAACTCTCACATCCATACATGACTACTGGAAAAACCATATCTTTGACTAGATGGACCTTTGTTGGCAAAGTGATGTCTCTGCTTTTTAATACACTGTCTAGGTTTGTCATAGCTTTTCTTCAAAGGAGCATGAGTCTTTTAATGTCATGGATGCAATCACCTCTGCAGTGATTTTGGAGACCCCCAAAAAATAAACTCCATCATTGTTTCCATTGTTTCCCCATCTATTTGCCATGAAATGATGGGACCAATGCCATAAACTTAGTTTTTTGAATGTTGAGTTTTAAGCCAGTTTTTTCACCCTCCTCTTTCATTTGCATCAAGGGGCTGTTTAGTTCCTCTTCACTTTCTGCCATAAGAGTGGTGTCGTCTGCATATCTGAGGCTATTGATATTTCTCCAGCAATCTTGATCCCAGCTTGTGTTTCATCCAGTCCAGCATTTTGCATGATGTACTCTGCATAGAAGTTAAATAAACAGGTTGACAACATACAGCCTTGATGTACTCCTTTCTCAATTTTAGAACTAGTCTGTTGTTGCATGTCTGGTTCTAATTGTTGCTTCTTGACCTGCATAGAGATTTCTCAAGAGTCAGGTAAGGTGTTCTGGTATTCCCATCTCTTTAAGAATTTTCACAGTTTGTTGTGATTCACACAGTCAAAGGCTTTACTGTAGTCAATGAAGCAGAAGTAGATGTTTTTCTGGAATTCTCTTGCTTTTTCTAAGACCCAACAGTGTTGGCAATTTGATCTCTGGTTCCTCTGCCTTTTCTAAATCCAGCTTGTACATCTGGAGGTTCTTGGTTCACATACTGCTGAAGCCTAGCTTGAAGGATTGTAAGCATTACCTTGCTAGCATGTAAAATGAGTGCAAATATACAACAGTTTGAACATTCATTGGCATTGCCCTTCTTTGGGATTGGAATGAAAACTGACTTTTTCCAGTCCTGTAGCCACTGCTGAGTTTTCCAAATTTGCTGGCATATTGAATGTAGCACTTTCACAGCATCATGTTTTAGGATTTGAAATAGCTCAGCTGGAATGTTATTAAGGGTATCATTAAGAATGTTATGAAGAGTATCATTAAGGTTATTCCCAGGTGGTGCTAGTTATAAAGAACCTGCCTGCCAGTGCAGGTATACTTAAGAGATACAGGCTGGATCCCTGGCTTGGGAAGATCCCTTGGAGGAGGGCACAGCAACCTCTTCCAGTATTCTTGCCTGGAGAATCCCATGGACAGAGGAGCCTGGCAGGTCGCTGTCCATAGGGCTGCACAAAGTCGGACACAACTGAAGCAAGTTGGCACACACAGCATGCACAGGCTGATAGAACAAAGGGGTCAGGCCAATAAGCGACTTGAACTTACAGTCCCACCTTCTCTCAGAAGACAGAACACATATTCTAGAAATACCCTCAGTGAAATCCTTCATCCAAGAGCCTGAAACGACCATGGAGCCTCTGTTTGTAATTATGGATTTATTCTTTTTGGCTACTGTGTAATCCAAGGATTACTCTGGGCATCTTGACTGAAAAGCTTTTAAATTATTTAATCTCCTTTTGCAAATAAATATTTAGTTTCAGAAGTAATGCACGTTAACTGAAAACTTTCCAGTAAAGCAAAAATGTAGAGTGCCAAAGTGATGATCCTTCCCTCAGCTTCCTCAACTCCAGTCCCCAAGGGCAGCACTGCTGCCCACACATAGTTTTCTAAACACAGAAATGGCTATTCAGCAATCTGTTGTGGACAACTCTATTCAGATAAGGCCGCTTGGCTGTTTTTCACAGCTACATAATATTCTGCAGCATAAATAATACCATAACTGATATCCCCCTCCCATTTAGGTTGTTTCCAATTTCTCATTCTTGTACATGATGCTGTAATTAACTTCATTATGATTGAACTTAGGGAAACACTTGCTTAAGTATTTCTTTAGAATTGATTACTGGAAGTCAAAGGGCAGACACCATTTGGGAGGCTCAGAGTACCTAGACTTGGGGTTTTCCACTTTAAGTAACTGTCCTGACTTTCACTGTTCTTCATCACCAATGGTACCTCCAGGCAGACAATGCTGCAGGAGCTCAAGGCAGATGTAATCTAGACGGGGCTGAGCCTGTAATACACGAGAATAGAGCCCATTGCATAACATGGGTTGTGTGGCGTGTTCTGCAGTGACTCAGCCCTCGCATTGCTTGCCACTCAACCTGACAACTCTGTCCATGTTCCTGCTGACTCGAAGCATCTGTGTGTACAAAGAAACTTTTGACAACACCAGCATAGGGTTGCTTTAAATACACCACGGAGGTCATGTCACACATAGTGAGTATTCATAAATGACTTCCTAATGAATAAAAACAAGAGGAAGCTGAAACTCCCATCCTGCAAAAAGGTCAGACTCAGTCTCCATTTGGAGACACTGACCGTCCATCCTTCATCAGCCAGGCAAAGCTCTGGCTCGCCCAAGGCATGATTCTCCCCAATGGGCTGCTCACAACTGCAGCCTTTCTCAGCTCCCACAGTCCCAGCCCATGAATGTAAACTCCAACTCTTGGGAAAATGCTGGAACAAATCCCAACTTTTGGAGTTGTCTTCAGCTTTGAGAAAATGTGTACAGGAGTCCAGTTGTATTTACTGAACATTCATGGACCAATTCCTGACGCATCCAATTTTTCACACCAACTGTGATTTATTTGTTACATTTGGACTTTTGGCCATGCTATAGTTTTCCTAAATTGAAATGTGTCTTAAGCTCAAAAATCTCCTTGATGTTCAAAAGCAAAATTGGTTTTCTATAAAAACTTGGCATCTCTGTCATTAATTATCAGAAAGTAGAATACCTCTGTGTGTTTACTTTCACAAAGTGTATCCATGCAATGCATTTCTTTCCCGGAGGCATGCTTTATTCCTATGGACCAGAAATTACAAATGGATTTTTTTTTAATGCATTCTTTTAACCAGCAAGGAAGTTTGGAGAAGTAGTCTACTGTATTTCATGAGAAGACATCAGACACAGGGGTATAAAAATTAAATAGAGCCTCTCACTATGAGAAAGTAAATTATGTTAAATCACTCACTTTATCAGAGGCTACTTTCTGTGGCTTGATCCAATTTGCCAAACAATGTATAGGCTGATCACTCAGTTAGTCAGGAGCTATTCACTAGCTAGCTTATGGCTGATCCAACTTGCTAGTAGTATTGCAAGGTAGAAGTGTGTGTATGTGTGTGTGTGCACACATGTGTGTGAGATTTTATTACTAGTTATAACAAAAGGATTCCTAGAACTTAAAGACTGATTCTGGAAAGTAAGATTACAACCAAGGTTTTTTCTGTGGTTTCCTTTCACTCAGCATAATTTGAGTCATGGTATATTTAAATCCATGAGCCATATTGTGATATTGGTTACATTTCTATAATACAATAAATGACTTTAAGTCATGATGATTTCTGGGTATGCACTTGAGACTGGAACTACATATTTCATTATTTTAGCCCGTTGCTTTTATAACAAGGTTAGGGATACAAATAAAACTGATAAATACTAAACATTAGATAAATGCTTGCTGACTTTAATTAGAGATGATCTCTTCCTTTATTTATGTTCTCTGATTGTTGTTTAGTCGCTAAGTTATATCTGATTCTTTGTGATCCCATGGACTGTAGCCTGACAGGCTCCTGTGTCCATGGGATTTTCCAGGCACGAATACTGGACTGGGTTGACATTTCCGACCCACTGACTGAACTCATGTCTCCTGCATGCAGGCAGATTCTTTACCACTGGGTCACCTGGGAAGCCCCAGATTCTGTGATCAGTTCAGTTCAGTTCAGTCATTCAGTCATGTTCAACTCTTTGCGACCCCATGGACTGCACCACGCCAGGCCTCCCTGTCCATCACCAACTCCTGGAATTCACTCAGACTCATGTCCATTGAGTTGGTGATGCCATCCAACCATCTCATCCTCTGCTGTCCCCTATTCCTCCCACCTTCAATTTTTCCCAGCATCAGGATCTTTTCAAATGAGTCAGTTCTTCACATCAGGTGGCCAAACTATTAGAGTTTAGGCTTCAGTATCAGTCCTTCCAATGAATATTCAGGACTGATCTCCTTTAGGATGAACTGGTTGGATCTCCTTGCAGTCCAAGGGACTCTCAAGAGTCTTTTCCAACACCACAGTTCAAAAACAGCAATTCTTCAACATTCAGCTTTCTTTAGGGTCCAACTCTCATATCCATACATGACTACTGGAAAAACGAGAGCTTTGACTAGACGGACCTTTGTTGGCAAAGTAATGTCTCTGCTTTTTTATATGCTGTCTAGGTTGGTCATAACTTTCCTTCCAAGGAGTAAGTGTCTTTTTAATTTCATGGCAACAGTCACCATCTGCAGTGATTTTGAAGGCCCAAAAATAAAGTCTGTCCCTCTTTCCACTGTTTCCCCATCTATTTGCCATGAAGTGATAGAACCAGATGCCATGATCTTAGTTTTCTGAATGTTGAGATTTAAGCCAACGTTTTCACTCTCCTCTTTCACTTTCATCAAGAGGCTCTTTAGTTCTTCTTCACTTTCTGCCATAACGGTGGTGTCATCTGCATATCTGAGGTTATTGATATTTCTCCCAGCTATCTTGATTCCAGCTTGTGTTTCCTCCAGCCCAGTGTTTCTCATGATGTACTCTGCATATAAGTTAAATAAGCAGGATGACAATATACAACCTTGACGTACTCCTTTCCCAATTTGGAACTAGTCTGTTGTTTCATGTCCACTTCTAACTGTTGTTTCCTGACCTGCATACAGTTTTCTCAAGAGGCAGGTCAGGTGGTCTGGTATTCCTATCTTTTGAAAAATTTTCCACAGTTCACTGTGATTCACACAATCAAAGGCTTTGGCGTAGTCAATAAAGAAGAAAGAGATGTTTTTCTGGAACTCTCTTGCTTTTTGATGATCCAGCAGATGTTGGCAATTTGATCTCTGGTTCCTCTGCCTTTTCTAAAACCAGCTTGAACATCTGGAAGTTCATAGTTCATGTACTGTTGAAGCCTGGCTTGGAGAATTTTGAGCATTACTTTACTAGCATGTAAGATGAGTGCAATTGTGCAGTAGTTTGAACATTCTTTGGCATTACCTTTCTTTGGGATTGGAATGCAATCCTTTTCCAGTCCTGTGGCCACTGCTGAGTTTTCCAAATTTGCGGGCATGTTGAGTGTGGCACTTTAATAGCGTCATCTTTTAGGATTTGAAATAGCCTTAACTGGGATTCCACCACCTCCACTAGCTTTGTTCGTAGTGATGCTTCCTAAGGCCCACTTGACTTCGCATTCCAGGATGTCTGGCTCTAGGTGAGTGATCACAAAATTGTGATTATCTGGGTCATGAAGATCATTTTTGTATAGTTCTTCTTTGTATTCGTGCCACCTCTTCTTAATATCTTCTGCTTCTGTTAGGTCCATACCATTTCTGTCTTTTATTGTGCCCATCTTTGCATGAAATGTTCCCTTGGTATCTCTAATTTTCTTGAAGAGATATCTAGTCTTTCCCATTCTATTGTTTTCCTCTATTTCTTTGCACTGATCACTGAGGAAGGCTTTCTTATCTCTCCTTGCTATTCTTTGGAACTCTGCATTCAAATGGGTGTATCTTTCCTTTTCTCCTTTGCTTTTCACTTCTCTTCTTTTCATGGCTATTTGTAAGGCCTCCTCAGACAGCCATTTTGCTTTTTTGCATTTCTTTTTCTTGGGGATGGTCTTGATCCCTGTCTCCTGTACAATGTCATGAACCTCCATCCACAGTTCTTCAGGCACTTTGTCTATCAGATCTAATCCCTTGAATCTGTTTCTCACTTCCACTGTATAATTGTAAGGGATTTGATTTAGGTCATACCTGAATGGTCTAGTGGTTTTCCCTGCTTTCTTCAATTTAAGTCTGGATTTGGCAATAAGGAGTTCATGATCTGAGCCACAGTCAGCTCACGGTCTTGTTTTTGCTGACTATATAGAGCTTCTCCATCTTTGGCTGCAAAAAATATAATCAATCTGATTTTGGCATTGACCATCTGGTGATGTCCATGTGTAGAGTCTTCTTTTGTGTTGTTGGAATAGAGTGTTTGCTATGACCAGTGTGTTCTCTTGGCAAAACTCCATTAGCTTTTGCCTTGCTTCATTCTGTACTCCAAGGCCAAATTTGCCTGTTACTCCAGGTGTTTCTTGACTTCCTATTTTTGCATACTTCCCCTATAATGAAAAGGACATCTTTTTTGGGTGTTAGTTCTAAAAGGTCTTGTAGGTCTTCACAGAAGTGTTCAACTCCAGCTTCTTCAGCATTACTGGTCAGGGCATAGACTTGGATTACCATGACATTGAATGGTTTGCCTTGGAAATTAACAGAGATCATTCTGTCATTTTCGAGATTGCATCCAAGTACTGCATTTCGGACTCTTGTTGACTGTGATGGCTACTCCATTTCTTCTAAAGGATTTCTGCCCACAGTAGTAGATATAATGGTGATCTCAGTTAAATTCACCCATTCCAGTCCATTTTAGTTCGCTGATTCCTAAAATGTCAACATTCACTCCGCCATCTCCTGTTTGACAGCTTCCAATTTGCCTTGATTCATGAACCTAACATTACAGGTTCCTATGCAATATTGCTCTTTACAGCATCGGACTTCACTTCCATCACCTGTCACATCCACAACTGGGTGTTGTTTTTGCTTTGGCTCCATCCCTTCACTCTTTCTGGAGTTATTTCTCCACTGATCTCCAGTAGCACATTGGGTACCTACCGACCTGGGGAGTTCATCTTTCAGTGTCCTATCTTTTTGCTTTTTCATACTGTTCTTGGGGTTCTCAAGGCAAGACTACTGAAGTGGTTTGCCATTCCCTTCTCCAGTGGACCACATTTTGTCAGAACTCTCCACCATGACCCATCCGGCTTGGGTGGCCCTACATGGCATGACTCATAGTCTCATTGAGTTAGACAAGGCTGTGGTCCATGTGATCGGATTGGTTAGTTTTCTGTGATTGTGGTTTTCAGTCTGTCTGCCCTCTGATGGAGAAGGATAAGAGGCTTATGGAAACTTTCTGTTGGGAGAGACTGAGGGGAAAACTTGGTTTGTTCTGATGGTTGTTGGGGCCATGCTCAGTAAATCTTTAATCCAATTTACTGTTGATGGGTGGATCAACATGATGGTGTTCCCTCCCTGATATTTACCTGGGGCCAAACTATGGTGGCGGTAATGAAGATAATGGCGACCTCCTTCAAAAGATTCCATGCATGTACTGTTACACTCACTGCTCCCAACCCTGCAGTAGGCCACCACCGACCCACGCCTCCACTAGACTCCTGAACACTCCTGGGCAAGTCTGGGTCAGTGTCTTATGGGGTCACTGCCCCTTTCCTGGGTCCTGGTGCACACAAGGTTCTGTTTGTGCCCTCCAAGAGTCTATTTCCCATTCCTGTGTAAGTTCAGGCAGCTCTATGGTGGGGTTAATGGTGACCTCCTCCAAGAGGGCTTATGCCATGCCCAGGACTGCTGCACCCAGAGCCCCTGTCTCTGCGGCAGTCCACTGCTGACCCGTAACTCCACAGGAGATGCTCAAACACAGTTCTGTCTCCATCTCTGTGGGGTCCCTGGGTCCTGGTGTGCACAAGGTTTGTTTGAGCCTTCTGAGCGTCTCAGGCAGGAATGGGGTTTGATTCTAAACGCAAATTCACCCCCCTACCATCTTGCTGGGGCTTCTCCTTTGCCCTTGGGCATGGGGTATCTCCTCACAGCTGCTAGACAAACATAAAATAAAATACTTTAATTGCAAAATGCTACTCAGACTCCTTCAGGCTTGTTGCTCATAAGAACCAGGGTACACGGTGGGACTTAGAGTTGAGGAAATTGCCTTGTTGGCAGTCCTCGTTTCTTTTCCCCTTCTGCTGAAATCAGGGCCAGAGCCAAAGACAGCAATGCCACGTGTCCTGGGAGCACTGAGCAACATCAATTCTACTAAAGTGAAAATGGGACAGAACCCAGACTCAGGCAGGCAGGAGGCTTGCTGGAGGCTTACTGGGGCCTTGGCAGCCAAGAGCAGGCAGGAATGGGCATCATGAACCAGGATGCAAGCAAGGCCAGCTGCAAAATTGAAGGTCCTGAGTCCAGCCTGACAGGTACATGCTCTTTGGTGTATAATGGGGTGACAAGGCCCACAGGATTTATTCCTTCTACCACCATCCCTCACCTAGACCCCTGCCTGGCCTCTCTGCTAGCCACCCATTGATTTCAACCCCAGTTTCAATCTGGACACCTCCATCCACCTGTTCTTTTCTACAATAATGTACCCCTTTACCTCTAAGCTCAAGACATTTCTTTTTGTTCCTTATTTAGTGATGCTTGAGCTCCTTTTCTAGAATCACATCCATCATGGCCCCTGGAGCCTGTCTGTGGCACTCACTCCTATAACTACCCACATAAGCAACCAGAGCGTTCAGCCCAGCATTCAGCTAATGTTTTGCTCTTCGCTCTCGGCTCAGAGAGTCAGACTCAGTCTCAAGGCATAATCATCCAAGGGTGTAATGAGGTCAGGCACAGTTCAGATTTTATGGATATGAAGAGTTGCAGCCTGAAAGGATGAACACAGGAGCAAGAGGGTCTTAGACAGGCCCAACTGCAGTGTTAGGTAAGAGGTTGCTTCAGGATGGGGTCACAAGGAAGAGCACGGGCCCAGCATTTGTGGCCATGTCACTGGGCACCCAGGCCAGGAATGTGAACGAATCCCAGAGGTGAGGCTATCACACTTCCTACCAGGATTGGTTTGGGGACTGAGGTGGACAGAAGTTTGGAATTGGGGCTATTTTTAAGTCCAGCCTTAAGGAGTTAGGGAGGAAGAAGTCGGAAGAATAAAGATGGTCCAAGAAGCAAGTGATCCAGATTTCTCTTACAGGAGATGCAGACTTAAAAGATGACTATTTATAGTAGATCAAGACAGAAAACAATCTTTTATTTCGACTGAAAGAACTATGTTTGGAAGAACTTTTAGGAAGGGAAAAAAAAAGATGGAGTAGATAGCAGTCTGGAGTTTTCCAAACTAAACAAAAAATGGTTATTATAGTAGCTATAAACTTATTCACAAACCAAGAGCATTTATTTCTGGTGGACATGCACCTTCTAGAAGGAAAAAGAATAAATAACCCTTTCAGAGCTCACAAGTTCAAGTTAAATGACAACTCTCTCAATAGAGCAGGTAGTTCAAAGGAAACAGTCAGCCCAGGAGGAGGCCTGCTGGTTATAAGGGAACATCTGAGCTCCCATACCAAGACCAAAAGGTGTCCTCCCCAAAGTATGTGTCAGTAACATAATCCTCACACAGTAATCTAATTTGCCACTGCACGTCAATGCAATAATCATAGCAGCAAATACTTAAATACATGCTTCCAACCTGGATCAATGCCCAGAAGTAAAATGCATCCAAGGATCCGATATTCTGACATTTAATAAAAGTTTGAATTATATTTCCAGTCTGCTGTGATTTAATTTTCTTGAGTTCAATATTTAATAAAACAATAGAAAATTATTACAAGTATTTGTGCCATTCAGAAACCACTGGAAAAGAGCCTGGTTCTGGGGTCAGATAATAAGAGATTAAATCCCAATTTAGCCACATACTAGCTGTCTGACTAGCAAATGACTCAACCTGTCAGTCCCTCAGTTTTTCTTACCAGGAAAACTGAGAATCATTCTCAATTCTACTTACCATGGCTGCTGTGAGGGTTAAGAAGTGACTCTATGTGAATTGCTTCAAGCACTGCCTGGCTTAAAGAAAGGACTCAGCAGAAATTAACTAAGGTTTTTATTTTCCAAAGTGGAACCAGGCTATTTACTCCTCTTGTTTCATTTGTTTGCTTGTTTGTTTCAAATAGCTATACAAACATCTACACATTTTCCCAGTTTGTTTCAAATATTCTTCGAAATAAATTCTTTTTTAGAAACAGAAGAATTGAATCTATTATAAACTTCAACATGCAGATTCTGAAGTTATGCAGACTGAGAAAATAACCAGGTGAAGTACCTGAACCTCAGCTCACAGAGAAATCTGACTTAATGCAACCTTAAAAATGGGTGCAGCTTCTGAGTTTCAAATCTGAATTTCCAGAAAGCACTAAGAAAGAAAGAACTGGTGTTGCAGTACTATTTACAACAGCCAGAACATGGAAGCAACCTAAATGTCCATCAACAGAAGAAAGGATAATAAAGATGTGGTATATATATATACACAATGGAATACTACTCATCCATAAAAAGAAACAAAGTTGGGTCATTTGCAGAGACTTGGATGGACTTAGAGACTGTCATACAGAATGAAATAGGTCAGAAAGAGAAAAACAAATAGCATACATTAATGCATAGATGTGGAATCTAGAAAAATGGTATAAACGATCTTATTTGCAAAGCAGAAATAAAGACACAGATATAGAAAACCAATGTATGGACTCCAAGGGGGGAAAGTAAGGGGGATAAATTGGGAGATTGGGGTTAACATATACACACTATTGATAGTATGTATAAAATAGATAACTAATAAGAACCTACTGTATAGCACAGGAATTCTTGGCTGAGCTATTACTACTGTACTAGTTTTACAAACTGTGAAAATGGAGAACATAGAGGTTAAGTGGGTTTTCCAAGATCATACAACTGCGCAGCAGCTGACACAGACCTGAAAACCAGCTTTATCCAACTCCTAAAGACCTTGCTTTTAATCATTGCCTTGTATTAAACCCTCTTAAAGTCACAAAATAACAAAGACTAAGAGGATTTTGTGTATTTTACAGGTAAGGAAACAGACTAGTGTTGTGAGGTGCCTTGACAAATATCACCTGGTCCATCAAAGCAGAGCCTAGGACTTAAGACTCTTCTTATCTGACAATCCAAAATGCTTTCTCCTTACCTAATCACTTCCTTTTTTAACAAAAGCAGCCTTATTCTAGCTTTGGAAAACTCAGTCAATCTCTTTATTGAATGCTAGAAAAAAATTTCCCTTCAGAAATGACTTACTCTTGTTTCATAAGCTCAATCAATTCTTTTGTAATCCAAAATATACACCCTGAAATAAATTCCATGGGTTAGAAGTCTAAGCATGTGGTTTTTTTTTTTTCCTCTCCCTGCTTTTGAAATCGCCACTCAGAGCATGCTGCCTAACACATACTCGCTTGCAGGGACTGGGATTGATAGAGAAAAGGGAGAAAAAAGACAAAGTGCAAACCCATTTTCACAATCAGATCAAGCATTCAACAGATGATTGCCAAGTAATAGATGTGACTGACAACAGTCACCCAATGACGTCGAGCATCTTAACCAAGATGCCCATTGTTTCTGATCCATTTGTTAAAGATGCCCATATTACACTGACCATGTGATGATTAAGGCATTGTTCACCAAACCAGGCATCATGACTGATGTTTTTTAAAAAAGTGCATATGTGCAAAATACAAATCTGATTACCTCAATAATAACCCATTCTTTAGCTTAAAAGGAGATGCTATTTTGGAATTATCAGCAGACACTCTCCATCCACCCCCCCACCCCCACCCCTCCACTAAATGTGTCCTTTGCACAAAGCAAAATGTTGATAATAGTTGAATGTGGGGGAATGGGTAAAAGGGTCTATTATTCTAATCTATTTGAGAATTTGAAAACTTTAACAATAAAGGTTCAATTTTTTTCCCCTTAAAAGTAATCCTTTCCTTGGGAAGAAGCTTCCCAGAGTCTTGTCTTAGTGATGACGCTCATTTAGGAAGCAAGGATTAGTAGAGGGCACTGGACTCGAACTCAGAAGTTCATGACCTCCAGCAGTCCAACAAGCTCCTGGGCCACAGAACATTGAAGAGTCAGCCTTCCCTAACTCCTGGTTTGTCTCAGAGTCTCCCCTCCATTTGCTCCCACCATACTCCCTGAGAGTCCTTATCATACTCTATTTCCTTTGTCTTCTTCCCCATTTCCCCAGGAATACAAGAACTCCTTTAGAGATGGTATCACAACCCAGTTAATGCTGAATCACCATTACCTAGTACCTAGTACAATGTCTGCATGTATCCCATGCTCAGTAAATATCTGGTTGACCAACCAGCTCATTGGGACTTTTCAGTATCTCACGGAAAACCATGAATGAACTTTTTGACCAACCCAATACCTACTCAGTTCAAGAAGAAAGAAACTGACATTGATTAAGTATACATTCATTAGGAGTGCCCATTTCTTACTGTTGTTGTCAAGACTGAGACCACTTAGCTCAGTGGTTGGTGTGTAGTAAGTACTCATTTACTGGTAGCTGTTTTAATAACAATTATTATTACTACTATCATTATTATTACCCACCTATCATATGATATGTAATCATCACCTGAAAGAAAATGCTCTCAAAGTCTCCAGTTATACCATTACTAAGGAGCAGAATTCAAACCTAAAACTATTTGTCCCCAAAGCTCATGATTTTAGCTCTGCATCATTCTGATTTCTTATGTCACTGCCAACTCTAACGTAAAACAGTCTATGTGTGAGTAGCTTCAGTTGTGTTCTACTCTTTGCGACCTCACGGATTGTAGCCCACCAGGCTCCTCTGTCCATAGGATTCTCTAGGCAAGAATACTGGAGTGGATTGCCTGCCATGCCCGCTTCCAGGGGATTGTCCTGAACCAGGGATCAAACCCTGGTCTCAGGCATCTCCTGCACTGGCAGGCGGGTTCTTTACCACTAGTACCACCTGGGAAGGCCAAATCAGTCTATAGATGGGCCTAAAAAGAGCTGAAAGATCTCAGTTGTGGATTGTTATCCTCCTCCACTGAATGTCAGATTCTAGAGGTAAGACACCTGGCACTTTCCACGGCTGAGAGGAAGAGACATCAAACTGTTCCAGGCTGCTTAAACTCAATTTAATCCCTCAGTGAACAGAAAGAAACAAACAGCAGTCACTACAGTTCATGTGGCTAAAATAAATGTATATTTCGCTTGAGTCAGCAGTGTCCCCCCTACCCTGAAAATGCATTAGTGTTAGTTTACTGTACATATACTTTTCACTTTAGACTTGATTTAATTGTGACTATTAAATCACATGGGGACGGCTAGTCCAGCAGTACAGGTTTGAGTTAAATGTTAAGAGAACACTGGACTGAAACAATTTCCTTTTCCTTCATCTGCATTTGAATTTCCCTTTTCCTAAGGAGCTGTGGATAGCAGCTGTTAGGGAACACTAAGTGTGAGGGTGATTGGCTGGGCAAGGGCTGTAGTAAGGGATAATCAGTTTATGAGTTCTGCCTATTTCACTAACGTGGTGATCTCAGGCCAGTCATTGTTGCTCTTGATGCTTCTGTTTGCCCAGCTATAAACAAGAAAAATCATACACGGTGAGAGTTGGGAGTTAACATTAACAACTACCCTGAAAACCCACATAAGAGTTAATAAAATTTATTGCACACGGAAATCTCCATATTTTTACACCTTCCCATTAAGAAGGTGTCACAACAAATGTCATATGATATCACTTATATGTGGAATCTAAAAAAGATACAAATGAACTTATTTATAAAATAGAAACAGACTCACAGGCATAGAAAACAAGCTTATGGTTACCTAAAGGGGCAGGGAGGGAAAGATTAGGAGTTTGGGATTAACAGATACACAGTACTGTATATAAAAATAGATAAACAAGGCCCTACTATAGAGCACAGGGAAGTATATTCAATATCTTACAATATCCTATAATGGAAAAGAATCTGAGAAAGAACATATATATATGCATGTATATGTATGTGTGTGTATATATATATATATATATATATACACACACATATAGTAGTGAAGTCGCTCAGTCATGTCCAGTTCTTTGCGACTCCATGGACTGTAGCCTACCAGGCTCCTCCATCCATGGAATTTTCCAGGCAAGAGTACCGGAGTGGGTTGCCATTTCCTTCTCCAGGGGATCTTCCTGACCCAGGGATCGAATCCAGGTCTCCTGCACTGTAGG
This sequence comes from Cervus canadensis, assembly GCF_019320065.1. Classification (NCBI taxonomy): domain Eukaryota; kingdom Metazoa; phylum Chordata; class Mammalia; order Artiodactyla; family Cervidae; genus Cervus; species Cervus canadensis. Next base: position 21,308,058 of record NC_057390.1, on the reverse strand, counting down.
CAGACGCTTTACCATCTGAGCCACCGAGATTATATATATTTATCTCTGAATCACCTTGCTGTACCCCAGAAGCTAACACAATATTGTAAATCAACTATACTTTAATTGAAACAATTTTTTTTTAATTTTTAAAAAAACTCTCAAGAAAGCACAATTTTCTAAGCTTCATTCTCATAAGCCTTTCCAGCCCACAGCTGAAGAGCCAGCATCAGGGAGCCACAGCCAGCCATTCTCAGGCGGAAAGTAGCCTCAGGGTCCCTTTGGCTTCCAGAAATCAGATATGCCCTCCTTGCAATGTCTTCCTTGTGAACTCAGCCAGGTACCCAGAATTGGACTTTCAGGACCAGCCTTCAGATACTCCTTTTCAAAATGTGTTGCCCAGACCATCAGAGAAAATTATAATTCCATCAAATAATTAAGATTGAGCTCACATTTGTAGTTTTCTGGGGAATGTAGTGTGAAATCCAAAATCACCTCCTTAGCAAGAAAAGTGAGTGAAAGTGAAAGTTGCTCAGTCATGTCTGCCTCTTTGCAATCCCAAGGACTATACAGTCCATGGAATTCTCTAAGCCAGAATACTGGAGTGGGTAGCCTTTCCCTTCTCCAGATCTCAACCCAGGGATCAAACCCAGGTCTCCCTCATTGCAGGTGGATTCTTTACCAGCTGAGCCACAAGGGAAGCCCCTAGCAAGGAAGGGAAGTCCTTAAAACAATAAAATGAATCAAAGATGTGGCAATAAAGTGTTAAAGGCAGGAATACCTCTGATACTGAAAGCTTTGTCAATACCTTCAAAGTTCAGTGGTTTCACCTTTTTTCAAGTGTTGGGGCTTTTTTTTTTTTTAAAGGACATGAAGAACCTTAAAGAGATCCCGGGAAGTCAGATGTTTTGCTCTTCAACTCCCCTTCAAGCTATACACATAAAGTAATAAATAGGAAAATAGTGGGGAAAATAGGAGATAGTAGAATTGATGAGGACCAAATGTTTGGAAAGCAAAAGAGTATTTCAGGAAACTGAAGGTGAGCTTCTAACAAGTCATTGACCTGGTAGAAAAGTCTAGAAATTGTGATCATAATGGAACACTGTGGCAACTTCCTGAAGGGGTTCATAAGCCCTCATGAACAAAAGGGAACAATGGATCAAGACACCCAGAAGAGCCCTGAGAGTTAGGGAGGAAAATTTTGTCTTGCCCTTGTATGATGAGCAAGAGATAAACATGACTAGTTGTGCAATGAGTTGACTAGTTTAATGAACACTAAATCAACTCTTCTGAGTACATGGAGTTGTCTTCAAATAACCCACTAATGTTTTTAAGCTTTAATTCAAGAATCCTAACCAGGTATTATTTACAGCAACAAAAGCCGAAACTGACAGATCCTAAATGCCGACTGATAGCCACAGGGGTCGTTAAATCAGCCTAGACTGGAGATACCTGCACACTCTCTAGCACAAGGAGAAAACGTGTAAACACCACACAGAAGTGACCTTATCCAGGCTCCGTGCTCCCTTCTGTCTCTAAAACCATTGCTATGGCCCTTCACCTGGTTTGCCTCTCCCCACCTTCATGGCCCACTCCTCACACTTGTCCCTACAAATTATGTTCCTATTCCCAGAGTTTGCAGTAATCTGGTTAAGGTAATTTATATTAAATTACGGATTTTTGATGACCCTAATGTTTCCAGAAGAATTTTCATTTCTACAATAAAAGACCCAATAACTTCAACTGATGGTCAGAGTAAAGGTTTTAGTTACATATTGAGAATGTTTTTTATATGAGAGTGTTTTAGTGAGAGATTCAAGTTATTGAAAACAAATCAACCTACCACAAGCCAAGAGGGAAACTGGGTTTCATTTTTCTGTCTCCTTAAAGACCATTTTAACAGTTTCTTTATCTACATGGCTGAATAAAGCTGTCCTATGCTCTCGAGATCCCACATTGCAGTTCTAAAGACTGACTGACTACCTCTAAATGCCATTTGTAATTTACAGGGAGAAAATCTGACTGGCACAGCCCAGCTTCTTTTGTGGCCAGGGACATGGGTATGACACAGCCCAACCATGAATACTAAGGTCCTACCAAGGGGTAGGGAGTTGTATTGGTAAGTATTATATAGGCTAAATGGACATCCTAAAAGCTCTGCTATAAAGGACCTTCCTGTAGACCCTTTGAATCTGTGTTTTCCAAACTACTCTGAGGGTAGAATCATCATTCCCTAGACTGAAAAGTCTGAATCAGTGGACCTGGCAATGTCTATTTTTAGTAACTACATCAGGTGATCATTTTCATGAGGTAAGCTTGGGAAACTGTTGAACCAAACCAGAGGCTACTGTCTACACAGGACATGTTTGACCTGTGTAGCCAAGCTCTCCCATCCTGCATTCCTCAAAGTGTCTTGACCTATGATTTTCAATGATCCTACTCTCTCCACAATCTGATCTCTTGGGAGTCATCTTAAAAAAAAAAACAAAATGTATTTACTTATTTTGGCTGCACTGGGTCTTCGTTGCCAGGCGCGGGATTTCTCTAGTTGCAGAGAGCAGGGCGTACTCTCTAGTTGGTGGCACATGGGCTTCTCATTGCAACGGCTCTTTTTGTTGCAGAGAACGGACTCTAGGGCACATGGGCTTCAGTAGCTGTGGCTCTCAGGGCTAAGTTGCTCTGTGGTATGTGGGATCTCCCCAGCCCAAAGATCAAACCCGTCCCCTGCATTGCAAGGCAGATTCTCAACCTCTGGACCAGGGAAGTCTTACTGGGAGTCTTCTATCCTGAATTATTTCAAAGTCTCAGGAAGTAACTGTGAGGAGACTCAACATTACCCACACTTCAACTTTCACAGGAGATTTGGGCCCAAAGCATGGGAAGATAAAACAGCATGGAAAATCTTTGCCCAAAGATTTTAATTCTTTTCGGATTAAAAAGAAATAGTCAACTGTCCATACAGATGTCCCTCCCCACTCCTTAGAGATGAGGACAGCATGAAAAACTCTCTTCCTTTAGGAACTCCAACTGCCTTGAGAGTAGGTGAGTTTGACATCTTTCACATTCTCACTTCACCCCAACCCCACCATTTCAGTTCACTGGGTATTCTGGTCTCAAGTATTTTATCACATAGCTTGGAAGATCAATTTGCTACTCCTAAAACAGCTTCATAAAGGACAGTGTAACAAACTAAAGGCTTAACTTTACATATTGTTTTAAGACTCACATAATATTATCCTAATAATATAATGCTGGTTTATTTTCAGGCTGGGGTTATCAACTAAAGGATACCACTATAAAATAAGGAATAAGCAGACACTTAAAGACAACTGCCAAAATCTTTTTCCTGTGCAAAGCACTGTTGAGGTTTTCAAAAGATATATCAGAAATACAAAAGGCCAGTGAACATATGAAAAAATTGCTCCACCTCAGCAAGAATACAAATTAAAAGAATGAGCTCATTTTTTACCTATCAAATTGGCAAAGATAAAAAAGAATAATCCTCAGTACTGGTGAGGTTGTGAGAAGGTTGACTCCCTTGCTGAAAGGAGTACAAACTGGGATGGCTTTTCCAGAAGGTAATTGGAATATGTATTTATAAAGTCTTAAAAATGGCTACATTTCTTAATCTAGCACTTTTTCTTTGTAAAAATTTATCCTAAAAGAAAAAAAAGGAACTAAGACTGGGCACAAAGATTTATGACAAGATTATTCATTATAACACGGACTATATTGGCAAGTACCTGGAGGAAAGAAAACCCAGCAACAGAAAATAGTTAAACAAACTAAGGCAGAAACATACAACGGATACATTACACTATCACAAAAACTGAGGAGGTATGATAATATTTATAGGTGGGGCAGTATTTAATATGTTGGCAAAAAAGTCAGTTTAAAAAATAATTATAAGAGGTATGACCTCATTTTTGTTTTTGAAAATTGTAGTAGAATATTTGGGCACAGTTGCCTAGTCCATAATTCATTATTGAGAAAATCACCCCCACAACCCTACCTGAAAGGGGTGGCCTTCCTGTTCCTGTTTTAATAACAGCTTGACGTTGGCTGATAAAAGTGCAGATCAATAAATAACTAGAATTCTCTGAATGGAGAATAAGAACTAACAGACACAATACCGTGCTCACATGATTGCTGAGGAATAAACTGAAGGATGCTGTCCAATTAGGGCTGGGATGGCCATTTTCATTCACTCGCAAGCAGAAGAGTAGCAGAATGAGCCTTGTCTGCAGGAAGGAAAGGAAGAGAACAGAGAAACAGAACGTGAGCTTCAAAAGACTGTGATGTGTGGAAGGAGGAGTGTCCTCTCCCTAACGTTTAAACAAGTCTCCTTTCGTTGAACAATCTTGAATCACATAAAGAGTAAACCTCTGAATTTAACAGATACTATCCCTGATGCAGAGTACATCATGAGAAATGCTGGGCTGGAAGAAGCACAAGCTGGAATCAAGATTGCCGGGAGAAATATCAATAACCTCAGATATGCAGCCGACACCACCCTTATGGCAGAGAGTGAAGAGGAACTAAAAAAACCTCTTGATGAAAGTGAAGAAGGAGAGTGAAAAAGTTGGCTTAATGCTCAACATTCAGAAAACTAAGATCATGGCATCTGGTCCCATCACTTCATGGCAAATAGATGGGGAAACAGTGGAAACAGTGGCTGACTTTATTTTTCCGGGCTCCAAAATCACTGCAGATGGTGACTGCAGCCATGAAATTAAAAGACGCTTACTCCTTGGAAGGAAAGTTATGATCAACCTGGATAGCATATTTAAAAGCAGATTACTTTGCCAACAAAGGTCCGTCTGGTCAAGGCTATGGTTTTTCCAGTCATGTACGGATGTGAGAGTTGGACTGTGAAGAAAGCTGAGTGCTGAAGAATTGATGCTTTTGAACTGTGGTGTTGGAGAAGACTCTTGAGAGTCCCTTGGACTGCAAGGAGATCCAACCAGTCCATTCTAAAGGAGATCAGTCTTGGGTGTTCGTTGGAAGGACTGATGTTGAAGCTGAAACTCCAATACTTTGGCCACCTCATGCAAAGAGTTGACTCATTGGAAAAGACCCTAATGCTGGGAAGGATTGGGGGCAGAAGGAGAAGGGGAAGACAGAGGATGAGATGGTTGGATGGCATCACTGACTCGATGGACATGGGTTTGGGTAGACTCTGGGAGTTAGTGATGGACAGGGAGGCCTGGCGTGCTGCGATTCATGGGATTGCAAAGAGCTGGACACGACTGAGCGACTGAACTGAACTGATCCCTGAAAGATGGTATTTCAGACCAATTTTCTCAGTTTTTTTCTTTTAAATTGTAACGTGACATGAAAGGTCAAAAAGCCTGCACTCCACCCAGGATTATACACTTAACTGTGAGGTTTGGAGAAGTCATTCCACCATCGAGATTCAGTGAGACTTTCAAGCAGGAAATCCCAGGTTTTTAGAAAGGACAGGCACACTCATGGGGGTAGGACCCAGAGAACTCCATCTGCCCATCCTGCAGGTGGCTCAAAACCCAAGTGAGAAAGACTGAATCATGTCCTGCCAGTGAGTGGCAGCCTAGATGTGAACCCTGGTTCTTCTTAGGACACCAGCAAGTAGATTTGGGCAAATTGCTTAATGAGTTTATAGCTCAATCTCCCTATCTGTAAAATGGGATTGATTTTTTAAAATTAATTTATTTATTTTAGTTGGAGATACTTTACAATATTGTGGTGGTTTTTTGCACACATCGAAATGAATCAAACACAGGTGCACATGTGTCCCCCTATCCTGAGCCCCCCTCCCACCTCACCCCATCCCTCTGGGTTGTCCCAGAGCACCGGCGCTGAGTGCTCTGATTTGTGCATCAAATTTGCACTGGTCATCTATTTCACAGATGGTAATATACAAGTTTCAATGCTGTTCTCTCAAATCATCCCACCCTCACCTTCTCCCACAGAGTCCAAAAGTATGTTCTTTACATCTGTGTGTCTTTTGTTGTCTGGCATATAGCGTGGTCATTACTGTCCTTCTAAATTCCATATATATGTGTTAATATACTCTACTGGTGTTTCTCTTTCTGACTTCCTTCACACTGTATAATAGGCTGAAGTTTCATCCACGGCATTAGAACTGCATTCTTTTTTATAGCTGAGTAATATTCCATTGTGTATATGTACGATAACTTCCTTATCCATTCGTCTGCCAGTGGACATCTAGGTTGCTTCCATGTCCTAGCTATTGTAAACAGTGCTGCAATGAACATTAGGGTACATGTGTCTCTTTCAATTCTGGTTTCCTCGGTATGTATACTCAGCAGTAAGCAGTTTTATTTCCAGTTTTTTAAAGAATCTCCACACTGTTCTCCATAGTGGCTGTACTAGTTTGCACTTCCACCTACAGTGTAAGAGGGTTGGGATTAATTCTTACACAGCTTCCTTAGGACTGCTGAAGGATTAAAATGAGCTAACTCATGTAAAGTTCTTAGCATAGGAACTAGAACATAAAATAAGCATTAGTTGTGGTCTCCAGAGGCCCTGTTCACGGAAAAGGTATTCCTTACTTTCCAAGAAACAGACTAGTCCCCTAGTCCAACGCTTCTCAAACTTCAGTGTGCCTAGAATCCCCTAAGGATGTTGCTAACCAGCAGATTCTGGGGTGGGCTCTGAGAATTTGCATTTCCAACTAGTTCTAGGTAAAACCAAAGCAGGTAATCCACCAGGCTGTGTTAGTGTTAACACTTCTGCCTCAAAGAAACCCATAAAAGCTTCTCATACCTGTTTCCAATGTGCAAAAGAACCCTCAATCAACTGGAAAGTTTTAAGAGTGGGACCTTTTAATTACTTAGATGTTCTCACTAAATTGGAGTTAAACATCGCCATGTTTTCAGTTTCAGCTTTCAGAGCAACTGCTTCTAAAATACATTATTAGTTCACTTTTGGCTTTGGTAAGTTCAGGACATAATTTAATCTTTCTTTGATGATTTGTGAGGCATTTCAGACTTTTACAGTGCCTCTAGTCATTATTTAGAGCATTCATTTTCATTGCCTGGCTCCATAGACACAGAAGTTATGGGATAAGAAATTGGACTGAATTTGTTCAGACCCAGAGCATAGTCTGAACTCCGTTGAAGGGTTTTATGTATTTCTACTGATTCTTTGGAATGAGTGTCTTTGCTGACCATAAAGTGAAATGAAGGATGCTATTCTGGTTACTTGAAGGGTCTGATCATGCTCCAAATAGTTGTTATATACACTGCTACAGAAGGAAATGGCAACCCACTCCAGTATTCTTGCCTGGAAAATCCCATGGACGGAGGAGCCTGGTAGGCTACAGTCCATGGGGTCACAAAGAGTCGGACATGACTGAGTGACTTCACTTCACTTCACAGAGTAACACCATGCCATGCCAGGGGTGCAGTCAGGCACTCCTGGCCGTCCTATAGAGGATGCTAAAAGAAGCATCCCAGGGAAGCACTCAAGACTTTGAGGACCCAGGAGCTCTTTCACCTCATCACTTATGCAATATTGCTTTCTCCCTAGTTTTGTCTTAAAGAATTAGGGCAGCTTCAAAGCCATTTCGCAAATAAACAGACTCAGGACTGCTACTACTGAACACTCAGGAAACCTGCTTTTCTTTACTCATGGTGGTTTCACAGAGGATTTCTGCTCCATGGAATGGTCATTTCTCAAGGTGTTTCAGACTCACAAGATCTATTAGGAATCACATGAACCATGTCTAGCCTTGCCTGGGTTTTTTTCTCAGTTCAGTTCTATTTCCTTCCTTCTCCTCCATCCCCCTCCATCCTTTCTCCTCCTCCTCCTCCCTCCCCTCCCTCCCACGCATTCTTACTGAGGCATGACACATTCTCAGAGAAGGCTGCACCCTCTTTCCCACCCCTGCTATTTCCCATCCTTGCTTTCTGAGCTTACTCCTTTAAACCAGTTGTATTCTTATAGGAAAATTTGGTCTCCTTTTGATATATTTAAGTCAAGCCCCATTTCTCCCAGATATTTCCCTGAATCTTTCCAAATGTCTGCAGGTCTCAGCAAACAGATGTTCTTACCAAAGACTACTAACAGATGCTCTTTTGGAGCCTGAGATACATCCAGTCTGACCCTCCCTTCAACAGACATGGGTGTGAGAGTTTGCTTGGACAACCCTGCAGGACCACCAATACCAACCCAACATAAACACAAACCTAACTCCAGTAGCTTTGAAGAATCATGTAGGTTAACATCAGTCACATTATGTTTTAAAAGTTCTATTAGATACTATTTAAAAGCAAAAAGAAACAGGTAAAATTAATGTTGGAGATGTACTTTAACCCAATATACTAAAATATTATCATTTCAATGAGTATTCAATATAAAAAAATTGTCAACAAAATAGGTATATTACATTCTTTTTTCTACACTAAGTCGTCAAAATCCCCTGTGTGTGCTACACTTGCTGCATTGTCAGTTTGGACCAGCCAAACTTTAATGGCTCAATAGGCAAAGGTGGGCCCTAATGCCCACATAGAAAGAGAAGAATGTAGATGTCTACTGTGATTCCCATGAAGGAGCAGAGTGAAAGTTTTTACAAGCATATCATAAAGGCTACATCTTTAAAACCTTTCTTAGACAACTCTCTCCACCCAAGGCAAGTGCTAAGAATCTCACACCCCACTCAGCCCTGCTCACCCCCTCGCTGCTTCGTTCTGTTCTTCCCTTTCCCTCCTCCTCAACTTGCTTTTACTGGCCTAAGTCCCTGATACTGAAAACGCTTCTCTGACTGCTTTTCCTCCAAGAATTAGTCCTTCTGGCATTATAGTGAATAATATGATCTATTTTGTTGGCTGATTCTTCAAGGTTCCTGGTTCACCCAGCACCTGCTTGCCAGTCTCCCAGGTTTCTTGTGGGTGCCTGGGTGAACACAAGTGATCCCCAGCTGGAAGCACATAAGCCACTCTTCAGATACGTGGGGACTTCACCAAGGCAACGGAATCTGCCTCCAGTGAAAATGCTCCTGCTAACCAGCCCACTTTGCAGAGCCCTTCTCAGGATCGCTGCCAGCACTGCAGTTCTAACAGGAGAGTTCCTAAGAAGAGGAAGGATTCCGCTCTGTGACAAAGACCATTCCCTCCTTCTGACACCTAGAGTCTTGGGAATGAGAAGGTAGAAGACACGGAGGCAAAGCAACACTCCCTGGACAGCAGTTTTATTACCTTCAGCTGTAGGGGCTACAGAATTAATCATGATCTGTTTATACAGCTTTCCTGTCAGCACTAGTTATATCTACCTTGTGCTTCTCTAAGACTCAGATGGGATGTTTCCCAAAGACAATCCAGGTGGAGTTACAGTTTCTGGTGGTGAGAATGGATTTGCTCATGCCCAGCACTATCTTCCCTAAGACTGTGAAACTCATATTTTTTTAAAGTATTTATTTATTTATTTGGCTGTGCCAAGTCTTAGTTATGGCATGCAGGATCTTTAGTTGTGGCATACAAACTTAGTTGTGGTCTGTGGAATCTAGTTCCCTAACCAGGGATTGAACCGAGGCTCCCTGCTACCAGAGCTGTAGCCACTGGACCACTAGGGAAATCCCTGAAATATAGTTTTGAATCATTTAGTTGGAATGAAGATGGAAAACATTGCTCATAAAATAGATGCCTCTATCTATGGACAATAGATAATAACAATAACATCTAGCTAAGTAGCCTTGATCATCCTGAGACAGCTGGATCTAACTGTGCATGCTCGGTCATGTCCAGCTCTTTGTGACCCCATAGACTATAGCCCACCAGGGTCCTCTGCCCATGGAATTTTCCAGCCCAGAATACTGGAGTGGGAAATACCCATTTCCTACTCCAGGATCTAACAGAATGAATCCTTATTATTATTATTATAGCCACAGAAAAGATATGATTGGACCATGCAAATGACCCAAATGTTCTCAGGAATCACAATCAACTAGACTCCCAAGGGTCATCCAGACCAAAAAAGACCTAAAGCTAGTCTAGTAAACCCCTTAAGTCTTCTAAAGCAATGCAGTACTGGCAGAAATGGGTCACCCAGGGAGAGCACAGATTTCAACAGCACTCAGTTCAGCATCTTTTTACCTCATATCAATCACTTCAAGAGACCTTGTGCTGAAGACTTGGCTACTCTCGACACTCCCTTTGTATCTAAACACTAATAAATATCCAAGAAATATCAATTGTTCTTTTCATCTTCCCCCAGCTGAATCGAGTCATTCTAATACTGAATGACTTTTTAATATCTCTGACACACTCCCTTTCCTATGTCTGCCAATATTATAACGCATTATTTGGCTGGTGATTTTTCTCATTTCTCTTCTCAACTCAGCAGCCAGAACTGCTCCTCCTGACTTGGCAGAAGTTGAGGATGTCCATTCTTGCTGACTTTTGTGCCTGTTCATTGCCAGAAACCCATAATATTTAAGATTTTTCATTTTTCCTCTGCATTTTTTTGAGAGGAGTTATGATTTGTGGCCAGAAATTTCATAGTCTTCACATTTACTCTATAGTTCATAAAGTACCTAACACAGGCCTCTATTTCCTTGAACTCCTAAAGAAACATACAATTGTTAAGTAGTACAAGTTATGCAAGAATTCTATATACATACAGTCTAATTAACCGAAAGGTGTTTTATTATTGTTAAATATAGGAGCATGTTTTCCTGATTGTGGTACACAATCATAGTTTCCTCTGAGCTAGTTCATTTATTACACTTTTCTCTGTTGACCTGGATGAATAATAATCTCAGGTAAGTTTAAGATAGTTGAGTCACAGTGGAAAAGGTGCCAATGAACTGGACTCTGCCATTAACTATCTGTATCCTTGGAAAGTCACTCAATACCCATAAACCACATTTATCTTCATCTGTTAAAACAGGAGACTAGATTAGACCAATGATTTCCAAGGTGCAGATCCCTGGTGGTTTCTAAATTCATGGCATCTCCAAATCCATGTATACACCTAGTAGGTTATAGTTGAAATAAACAGTATGTCTCATTCATCCAGGTGTAGCTGTCTGTTTCAAATATATGTAATTGTTGTTCTGATTAACAAATTTAAATTCAGGCAAATGATTATTGAAATCATAATGGCATACTGTCATTATACACCTCCTCAATCCATGGATACTACAAGTTTAAGTCCTACTGAATGGGAATCCAACAATGCTGAGGTTGCAAAGGGATTCTCACACTTGAAGATTTGTGAATCTCTGTGGTATACTCATCTGTAAGATCCCTTGCAACAGTAAAATTCTGTGTTTAAACATTTCTACTTTGACAGGGGGGTCTTCCATGCCCTAACTCAGAGACCAGTAAGGGAAATAGTCGAGCATGGGGCAGACTTGGAGTAAACGTCAGCTCACAACATGCAGACGGGAGCTCTGTCTGGTCACATTGCACTCTAACTGCAAAAGCTCTTGCAGAGCAGAGGAAAATTCCAGATGAGGGCTATTACTGTCTTAGAAGATTTCTTGAGACTTTTTCCCTCCTCTTTTCTGTTCCATTTAACTGTTGACTCACTTCAGGCTATTTGTTTCTGGAACAAGCAATCTGTATCAATTATGGCAGCCAAACATGAAGCAAGATGTCTGGTCTCACTTATAGCCTTAGTATTTTAACTGGAAACAAGAAGTCTTTTCAAAATAAGCAAATGCAAACACTAAGCAAATTATACCCAAACCACTTCTTTGGGGAACCATCTAAATTTTTTTCACCTTAATATAAGCCTTAGGATAATCCTGATGGTGAAAATTATTCCAAGGATGTAAGACTATATACTCATTTATGTAAGAAGCCAAGTTTAATGATTATAAAAATAAAAGAATATAAATATCTTTTAAAGAACTAAGAAAGGGACAACTTACTTATTATGAGTTCCTTGAAGGATGGACAATCTTTTATTTATCTCTGTGTCTCTGTATCTGAGCATTTATGGTTGTTATTATATTTATTAAATGGTGAGTTTCCTGAATACAAAAAGAAGAACTGGAAGAGGATCTTGACTGTCCTTCAACTAAAAGGAATAGGATTTGAAATAATCAATCACAGCCTGTGAAATCAATATGAATAACACAGAACTGAAGAATATTTATGTAAATGCATTTTCTAAAAGCTTGGGGGAAAATGGGAAATGAGCCAGTAGAACTACCAGAACATATCACTATAAAGTGATATCAATTTTCCACTCTCTGAAAACAGACTTCTTGGGAACTGGTTTATCAGATTATTATGGAGTAAGCAAACTACTTAGGAAATATAAAGGGGCTAAAAATGTCAGAAGAATGACCTGAAGGAAACATTTGCTCCAAACTAAAGATGCCAGAGAGTAGAAGACACTAAAATTTGTAGAAAACAAATGAAGAAACACAATTAAAAAGAAAGTTGGGTCAAGATGCTCAAGAAATAAAGTTTAGGCAAAAACAAAACAACTGACTTAGAATGTTTCAAAAGAGAGAGGGCAGTGGTAAGTTTGTGATATATGACTGAAAGGTTAGTTTGACAGCAAAGAGAAACTTCAACCAAAGAAAGAATTATTTACAGGAATAATAAAAGTGGAATAGACATTTTTTTAGTATATATTATGCATCTGGTACTATTCTCATCTAATTCCATCTTTCCAATTCTGTCATTAGGTATGTGCAATGTGATCTCATTTTTCAGATGAGGTTGGAAACATTTGTCCTGGGTGACCCAACAAGAAAGTGGCAGGGCTAGGATTCAAAAACAGGACTCTTTGACATGATGGGTATTCAACCCTGCTCACACGGGGATCCTGATGGAAAGTAAAGGAGCAAGAGGAGAAGCATCGCTGTGAAAAGTTCAAGGCTGACTTCTACTAAATCCATGAGGAAAGCCTAGCTAGCTGCACATGGAAGAAAGCTGGAATGGTCCACCTCATAAAACAAGGCAACTGAGCATCATTTTAAACAAAAGAAAAGGGAGGCATTAAGAGCAGAGGCTGTTGACATTGCAACACACTGTTTACAAGATTTTTGCAAAAATTCTGCTTCAGTGGCTGACAAAAACAGCCAAAGGCATGATTTATGCAATCTGGCAGTCTGCCATGGAGAGGCAGGAAAGAGCTGACAGTTGGTGAACTTAAGAGAAGTCACAAAGAAGGGGTACAAGAGAAATTTACTAGATTTTGAGCAGGGAAAAGGATTTTTGCTAAGACCACACAAATCATATAAACACAAACTAGACAATAACACAAGCAGTATAATATCAAGGAACACGGGAAATGTTACTTGTGTTACAGAATATATGAAATATAGAAAATCAGCTATTGAACCAGATACTATTTATGCATTTCATTATGTTTTTTTAAAAGATAATACTAAAAGAACAAAAGATAATCCTAGATCCTAGTTTGAAAAGTATTTTTAATTAGAATTCAATTAAACAAAAATCAATGGGGTTTCACTGAGTAACAGGCAAAGGACCAGACTGGAAGTCCAGAGATTTAATAAAACATTTTAAAACAAATATCTTGGTATTGCTAAGTTTGATTTCTTCACTGGCAAACTGGGTATAATAATAATAGTAATACAAAGGTTCAGAGAATCTTTGTAAACATTAAATGCAATGATGTTTCTGAAAACTGCCAGTGCTATGCAATCTTCATACTGTTCATGAGGTTCTCAAGGCAAGAATACTGAAGTGGTTTGCCATTCCCTTCTCCAGTAGACCACCTTTTGTCAGAACTCTCCATCTCAGGTGGCCCTACATGGCATGGCTCACAGTTTCATTGGGTTAGACTGTGGTCCATGTGATCAGATTGGTTAGTTTTCTGTGATTGTGGTTTTCAGTCTGTCTGCCCTCTGATGGAGAAGGATAAGAGGCTTATGGAAGCTTGCTGATGGGAGAGACTGACTGAGGGGGAAACTGGGTCTTGTTCTGATGGGTGGGGCCATGCTCAGTAAATCTTAAATTCAATTTTCTGTTGAAGGGTGGGGCTGTGTTCCCTCCCTGTTATTTGACCTGAGGCTAAACTATGGAGGAGGTAATGAAGATAATGGCGATGTCCTTCAAAAGCGCCCATGCACGCACTGCTACACTCAGTGCCCCCAACCCTGCAGCGGACCACCAATGACCCACGCCTCCACCAGACACTCTTGGACACTCACAGGCATGTCTGGGTCAGTCTCTTGTGGGGTCACTGCTCCTTTCTCCTGGGTCCTGGTGTGCACAAGTTTCTGTTCTTGCCCTCCAAGAGTCTATTTCCCAGTCCTGTGTAAGTTCTGGCAGCTCTGTGGTGGAGTTAATGGCGACCTCCTCCAAGAGGGCTTATGCCATACCCAGGACTGCTGCACCCAGAGCCCCTGCCCCTGCGGCAGTCCACTGCTGACCCGTACCTCCTCAGGAGACACCCAAACACGGTTTTGCTCTCAGTCTCTGTGGGGTCTCTGTGTCCTGGTGTGTGCAAGGTATGTTTGAGCCCTCTGAGCGTCTCTGGCAGGTATGGGGTTTGATTCTAAACACCATTTTGCCCCTCCTACCAACTTGCTGGGGCTTCTCTTTTGCCCTTGGACATGGGATATCTCCTCACAGCTGCTTTAGTCCCATGCAGCCACCATTCCAGTGCCTACCATCTTGCTGGGGCTTCTCTGACCTTGGACGTAGGGTATCTCCTCACAGTCACTCCAGCGCTGTGCATCTACTTCTGCTTTATTGACTACGCCAAAGCCTTTGACTGTGTGGATCACAACAAACTATGGAAAATTCTTAAAGAGACAGGAATACCAGACCACCTGACCTGCCTCCTGAGAAATCTGTATGCAGGTCAAGAAGCAACAGAACTGAACATGGAACAACAGACTGGTTCCAAATCGGGAAAGGAGTACGTCAAGGCTGTATATTGTCACCCTGCTTATTTAACTTACACGCAGAGTACATCATGAGAAATGCCAGGCTAGATGAAGCACAAGCTGGAATCAAGATTGCCAGGAGAAATATCAATAACCTCAGATATGCAGGTGACCCCACCCTAATGGCAGAAAGCGAAGAACGAAAGAGCCTCTTGATGAAAGTGAAAGAGGAGAGTGAAAAACTTGGCTTAAAACTCAACATTCAGAAAACTAAGATCACGGCATCTGGTCCCATCATTTCATGGCAAATAGATGGAGAAACAGTGGAAAAGTGGTGGACTTTATTTTGGGGGGGCTCCAAAGTCACTGGCAATGGTGACTGCAGCCATGAAATTAAAAGATGCTTGTTCCTTGAAATAAAAGGACCAACCTAGACAGCTTATTAAAAAGCAGAGACATTACTTTGCCAACAAAGGTCCGTCTAGTCAAAGCTATGGTTTTTCCAGTGGTCATGTATGGATGTGAGAGTTGGACCATAAAGAAAGCTGAGCACTGAAGAATTGATGATTTTGACCTGTGGTGATGGAGAAGACTCTTGAGAGTCCCTTGGACTGCAAGGAAATCCAACCAGACCATCCTAAAGGAGATCAGTCCTGGATATTCATTGGAAGGACTGATACTAAAGTTGAAACTCCAACACTTTGGCCACCTGATGTGAAGAACTGACTCACTGGAAAAGACCCTGATGCTGGAAAAGATTGAACGTGGGAGGAGAAGGGGACGACAGAGGATAAGATGGTTGGATGGCATCACCGACTCAATGGACATGAGTTTGAGTACACTCTGGGAGTTGGTGATGGACAGGAAGGCCTGGCGTGCTGCAGTCCATGGGGTTGCAAAGAGTCAGACATGACTGAGTGACTGAACTGAACTGATGCAATCTTCATCATCATGATTATTATTTCTACTCTGGTCATACTTAGGTCTATGACCTTAGTTGTTTAGTCACTGAGGCATGTCCAACTCTTTTGCAACCTCATGGACTATAGCCCACCAGTCTTCTCTGTCCATGGGATTTCCCAGGCAAGAATACTGAAGTAGGTTGTCATTTCCTTCTCCAGGGGATCTTGCCAACCCAGGGATCAAACTCGTGTCTCCTGCATTGGCAGGTGGGGTTTTTACTATTGAGCCACCAGAGAAACCCTGCATGACCTTAACAGTTTGAAAATAGAAGAGGAAATGAGGAGGGCTTTCCTGGTGGCTCAATCGGTAAAGAATCTCTTTCAACGTGGGAGACCTGGGTTCGAAATATCCCCTGGAGGAGGGCATGGCAACCCACTCCAGTATTCTTGCCTGGAGAAACCCCATGGACAGAGGAGCCTGGAGGGCTACAGTACATAGGGTTGCAAAGAGTCGGACACAACTGAGGGACTAAGCATAGTATAGCATTCTCTGCTAATGTAAATCATTGCTTCTCCTCAAAATTATATAAATATATTTTATAACAGATAAGCAATTAAAATGTGTAAAAACACAACACCCCCGTACCTATGGGTAGAGAGAAAGAGAAATTAAACTGACAGAGAGACAAAGCTGTGTGTGGCATGCAGATCTGTCAGTCATATGAAAACACTTGTGATATTCAAATGCAGTGGAGTGAAACTTTGAAAGATGCAGGCAGAGCCCCCATCACATTCCATTCAAAGGACACATGTCAATGTTAACAGAATAATATAGCAATTTCTTCTCACCTTGTAAGCTCCTACTGATTCTACAAAGCTAGATACAAATGTTTGTCACCTCCCCTGTGAAGTCCTCTCCAATTTGCTGCCAGAGCACTTGTGTGTAGCATAAGCTTACCAGTTCTCTATAGTTGGTTGTCTTATACATTTACCTACCCACTAGATTACTAGGTCCTTAAAAATTAGAATAGCATCTTATTCAACTTTATAGCCTAGCCAACCACAGGGTCTGACACATTAAAGTTGTTTAATAATACGTGTTTGAGAATTGAATTAATTAAGTGAATGCTGAAAACACAAAGTACATGATAGAAACTGGCCCTTAAGTCTACATAACTCGTGTTATGCTGCCTTAATAGAAAGACTAACCATTTGAAAAAATGTACAAAGTCCATTCATTTCTCCCAACTTGTCTGGCTTCCTAGAATAAGAATGAAGACTTCCAATCCAGAAACTTCCAATCCAGCTGGCCTTTATTGACAAACTGCTGCTTTGGGAGGCTGTCAGAATATTGTTATTTCCTACCTTCCCCAACTTATAAACATCCAGCCTATGAAATACAGGTGAAATAAGCCAAAGTAAGTAGAATAGAAATGATAATCTAAGATACAATTGAAAAAAAATCACCAACTGGGAAAACCTCAATCATGCAGATGTAAGGAGCCCACAGTGTGGGAGGGAAACATATATATGAAGGAAAAACTCTTCAAGTAACCAGACAGGAATAATAAATTGCATAAAAAAGGGAGGGAAGTCAGACTGATCACAAACTTCTCCTTTGTATTATTAGATGTTGGAAGGAAATTAAGCAGAACGTACAAAATTTTGAGGGGCAAAAGTTGTAATTTAAGGTTCTATACCCAGCTTGTATGACTCTTCTAGTTGCAACTGATAGGAAACCTAGTTCTAACTATCTTAAGGTAAAATAAATGAATAAGTTGGTTCAAAAAATGTCCAAAGTAACTTTAGGTACAGCTAAACCCAGGGGCTCAAACATTGTCACTGCCCATCTCTCTCTTCTTCCTCCCTACTATCAACTCCACCAACTGTTGCTTCATCCTATCTCTGCTTTTCTATCTATATTGGCCTCATTCTCTCACACTGTATGTACACTCTCCCTATTGCAAGAAGATTGACCCAGGAAACAATTCCATGCCCATATTGTTTTAGCTCATGATTCAAATGGATGACAGACTCCCCTGTATCTGTAATATTTTCAATCTCATGAGATCACTTTGGTTGCTTGTACTCAGACCATGTCTAATCGCCGTGGATGAGAAGTCGGTCCATTGTTGGTCAAGTCTGGGTCACACACTGCTCTTGCAGCCAGGACATACACTGTGATTAACAGTTTCACAAGAACCTAATGAGATGTGAGGGAGGCACCTCCTTCACAAAAAAAAGAGGGGGTGGGGAGGGGTGGGCAGACAATAGGAGAAAATATCAACTACATTTCTCCATGCCCACTTAACACAAACTCATATAATTTCAAAAGACCCTCCACCTCATGTTTGTCCAATGAATGTATAAATAAAGTCACATTTACCCCAAAGAGAAACAACACAGAATCACATCCATTTATCACCCCATCTTCATGCCCAGGATCTCTGGGTGATATACACACCTCTGACAAACAGATAGGCTTCTCTTAATTCAATAACCTGCAGTTTATACTTTCAAAATTATATTTATGAAGCAACTGGAGGTTTGAACACTGATTGGATATTTAATAATAATAATCACTTAATTTTTTAGGTGTTATTAATTCAGGTTTTTAAAAATAATACTTATGACATATGATATGTAGGGTTTGCTTCAAAATAATCTTGTAAGTGAAGATAGGCATAAAACAAGATTGACTATAAATTGACAATCATTGAAGTTGGATACATCAGCATTCAATATTCTATTTATTGTGATTATGATTGAAAATTTTCACTGTAAAGTTACAATAATAATAGTTATAATTTTAAAAAACCTATGGTTTAAATGATCAGTGTAATGATCCCCTACACCTCCATTAGACAGTAGAGGAAGAAAATTGGGTATCTTCAATTAAAACTCCAGGCAGATAGTATGCCATAATGTATGCCACACTGTGTACCAGATCCTTCAGAATAACACAGCAAGAGTTTACCTCTCGACAGTGAAACCAGTCTGACAACACCAGGCTCCTCCCTGTACACAGACCACCCAAATTCATTATCCTTCAAAGCTGTGAGTAAAATGAATGCAGGAAAAAAAATCCTTCTGGAGGTCCTGCCCCTTAACAGCTCTCTTGTATTTGGTGTTATTACAAGGACCTGGGGATTGCCTTAGAAATCCAACAATCCCAAGGGCTTTCAGATTGACATTTCTCTGGCAATTCAATACTTTTAAAATCCCAGTCATCTACTGATTGAGTCTATTTCTGTAAGTGAAAATCAGAAATCTTGTCTTGTCCTTGATTATAGACCAGGTTTTTTTGCATGTCTGCCTCTTAGCAGTATGTCTTAACCCTCAGCTAAGTGAGTCCTAAATGACTCAGGCTGAGGTGTGTGAGGCAGGGCTCATCAGTGGTGAGCCCATGTTGAATCTGTTCATTGGCTGTTTATTTTTTTTTCCATTTATTTTTATTAGTTGGAGGCTAATTACTTTACAATATTGTAGTGGTTTTTGTCAAACATTGACATGAATCAGCCATGGATTTACAAGTATTCCCCATCCTGATCCCCCCTCCCACCTCCCTCTCCACCCGATCCCTCTGGGTCTTCCCAGTGCACCAGGCCTGAGCACTTCTCTCATGCATCCATCCTGGGCTGGTAATCTGTTTCACCATAGATAATATACATGTTTCAATGAAGTTCTCTCGAAACATCCCACCCTCGCCTTCTCCCACAGAGTCTAAAATTCTGTTCTGTACATCTGTGTCTCTTTTTCTGTTTTGCATATAGGGTTATCATTACCATCTTTCTAAATTCCACATATATGCGTTAGTATACTGATTTGGTCTTTATCTTTCTGGCTTACTTCACTCTGTATAATGGGCTCCAGTTTCATCCATCTCATTAGAACTGATTCAAATGAATTCTTTTTAATGGCTGAGTAATATTCCATGGTGTATATGTACCATAGCTCCTTATCCATTCATCTGCTGATGGCATCTAGGTTGCTTCCATGTCCTGGCTATTATAAATAGTGCTGCGATGAACATTGGGGTGCACGTGTCTCTTCAGATCTGGTTTCCTCGGTGTGTATGCCAGCAGTGGGATTGCTGGGTCATATGGCAGTTCTATTTCCAGTTTTTTAAGGAATCTCCACACTGTTCTCCATAGCGGCTGTACTAGTTTGCATTCCCACCAACAGTGTAAGAGGGTTCCCTTTTCTCCACACCCTCTCCAGCATTTATTGCTTGTAGACTTTTGGATAGCAGCCATCCTGACTGGCGTGGAATGGACTCATTGTGGTTTTGATTTGCATTTCTCTGATAATGAGTGATGTTGAGCATCTTTTCATGTGTTTAGCCATCTGTATGTCTTCTTTGGAGACGAATATAGTAAAGTTGCAGGATATAAATTAACACACAGAAATCCCTTGCATTCCTATACACTAACAATGAGAAAACAGAAAGAGAAATTAAGGAAACAATACCATTCACCATTGCAACAAAAAGAATAAAATACTTAGGAGTATATCTACCTAAAGAAACAAAAGACCTATACATAGAAAACTATAAAACACTGATGAAAGAAATCAAAGAGGACACAAACAGATGGAGAAACATACCGTGTTCATGGATTGGAAGAATCAATATTGTCAAAATGGCTATTCTACCCAAAGCAATCTATAGATTCAATGCAATCCCTATCAAGCTACCAACGGTATTTTTCACAGAACTAGAACAAATAATTTCACAATTTGTATGGAAATACAAAAAACTCGAATAGTCAAAGAGTAATCTTGAGAAAGAAGAATGGAACTGGAGGAATCAACCTGCTTTGACTTCAGACTATACTACAAAGCCACAGTCATCAAAGACAGTATGGTACTAGCACAAAGACAGAAATATAGATCAATGGAACAGAATAGAAAGCCCAGAGATAAATCCATGAACCTATGGACACCTTATCTTCAACAAAGGAGGCAAGAATACAATGGAAAAAAGACAACTCTCTTTAACAAGTGGTGCTGGGAAAACTGGTCAACCACATGTAAAAGAATGAAACTAGAACACTTTCTAAAACCATACACAAAAATAATCTCAAAATGGATTAAAGATCTAAATGTAAGACCAGAAACTATAAAACTCCTAGAGGAGAACATAGGCAAAACACTCTCCGACATAAATCACAGCAGGATCCTCTATGACCCACTTCCCAGAATATTGGAAATAAAAGCAAAGATAAACAAATGGGACCTAATTAAACTTAAAAGCTTTTGCACAACAAAGGAACCTATAAGCAAGGTGAAAAGACAGCCCTCAGATTGGGAGAAAATAATAGCAAATGAAGCAACAGACAAAGGATTAATCTCAAAAATATACAAGCAACTCCTGCAGCTCAATTCCAGAAAAATAAATGACCCAATCAAAAAATGGGCCAAAGAACTAAACAGTCATTGGCTGTTTAATAGAGAATGAACTGTTGTTACCTTCACCACCAGCCAGTGCTCAGCAGGATAATTTGAGGAAGGGCTTAAAGGATCAGGCTTCTGGATTTCTCAAATTCCTCCTGAGTCCCACTCACATCCCCTACTCCATCTCCCACCTCCCAACTTCTGCCAGCAGTAACTCAAGCTTAGAGCAGAGGTTTTGGCTTCTGTAGTTCCATGAAGTACATGCTTATCTGACCCCCAGCAGTCCTAGATTACTGCCCACATCCAAAGGAAGGAAAGACATCTCTTAACAAAGTTACATACTATCTCCTTTGTGCTTTCACAAGGACCAATTTACACTAAAGCACTTTCTTTTCTTGAAAGACGTGCAAGAAGAAGGTAACATTCTGGAATCTTGACAACTCCTCTAAAACTCCAATCTCAGTGCAGGCACATGGTCTGAGTCCAAACAGAAGAGGTGGCCCTTTAACCACATGTTTCAAACTAGCATAACAAAGATGGACAACTTTCCTGCCCTTAGTATGGGGTTCCTCTCCATTCTGAGTATGAACTACACTTATACTCAACCAAATCTACATTGTAGAGTTTGCTTCTAGCAATGGAGTATTCCTAATAACAATTCTATGCTTACTATTTTCAGTTGTAAAAGACAGAAAACCAACTCAAACTATCTTAAGAAAACAAAGAAAATGTATTGACTTGTTTGACTGGAAGGTCCAAGAATATGACTTCCAGCGTACCTGATCAAACATCTCAAACAATTCAGATGGATCCATCTTTCTCAATCTCTTCCCTCCAGTGTTTGCCTGCTTTCTCTCCATTTCTAAAATCTGTTGGTTTCCTTTTGTTTATGTTGGCCTCATTCTCTCTTACATAGATGAACTCTGTTTACATGGCAGGGAAGATGGCCCCTGGCAGTCCAGCTCTACATCCACACAGCTCACAAGCCATATGTGTAATTTAACTCAAGGGCCCTGACTGACCCTACTTGAATCATATGCCCACCTCTTGTATTAAGGACAATTAAGGACAGGTCATCACAATTGACCCCTTGTATTAAGGACTTTAAGGACAGGTTATTACAATTAACCAGGTCTAGGTACATACCTACTCTGAAGCGATAATTACACCAAAAATACATGGGTTGAAGGAGTAAATTTTCCTCAACTGGAAACAACAACAATAACAAAATAGGATAAATTGAGCAGAAAAACATGAGATGTTTCACTATTCCAACTTACTTGTTTTCTAATGCCTGAAGGCATTCCCAATATTCATGGGATCCGAAAATATATAATCCACTTGTGTGTGTGTGCCAAGTTGCTTGTGTCTGATGCTTAGCAAGCCTATGGCCCCACAGCCTACCAGGCTCTTCTGTCTATGGGATTCTCCAGGCAAGAATACTGGAGTGGGTTGCCATTCCCTTCTCCAGGGGATCTTCCCAACCCAGGAATCAAACCCACATCTCTTAAGTCTCCAGCATTGGCAGTCAGGTTCTTTACCACTAGCACCACCTGGGAAGCCCATAATCCACTTATCTTTTCTGAAAAATGTACTTGAAGAATCCCAGCTAACCAAAATTAAGACATTAATACAGGAGATGTCCAGATACTAAAAAAAACACCAGTGTACTTCCTTTCCTCAGTTTGACCCTAGACTTAGGAAATAAGTTTTATTTGTGTTTTCAGGTAGATTTTGCCATCCTAGGCTAAGATTTGGTCCCTCTTCTTTGTTTTCAACTTAGCTTCTGCTTTGGCTCCTTTCCTAATTCCAAAAAATCTGATTCTCAAGGCATATCCTTTATCAAACATTTCAGATAGCACCTTTCATTGGATTTGACCAGTTAAACAACATAGTTGGTACATAGCTACTAACATGGATGAAATCCAAAATACTAATAACACCAAATGCTGAAGGATGTGAGACAACAAGAATTCCTTGCTGATGAGAATGCAAAAATGGTACAGCAGCTTCAGGAGACAATTTGGCAGTTTCTCACAAAGTTAAACATAGCCTCACCATATGATGCAACAATCACACTCCTAGGTGTTTACCCAAATGAGTTGAAAACGTATGTCTTACTAAGACCTGCACATAAATGTTTATAGAAACTTTATTCATAATTGCCAAAACTTGGAAGCACCCAAGATGTCCTTCAGCCAGTGAATGGATAAATGGTGGTATATCCATACAGTGAAATATTATACAATAACAACAAGAAATGAGCTATAAAGACATGAACAGACATAAAAGAAACTTAAATGCCTAGTGCTAAATGAAAGAAAACATAGCATACTATATGGTTCCAACTATACTACATTCTGGAAAAGGCAAATCTATGGAGACAGTAAAAAGTGGTTGCCAGGAGTTTGGGTTGGGAGGAAGAAGGGATGAATAGGTGAAGCATAGGGCATTCTTAGGGCAGTGAAACTGTTTTATATGCTACTGTCATTGTGGACACATGACATGAATTTGTCAAAACCCAGAGAACTAGACAAGGAGTGAACCCTAACTTAAACTATGGACTTTAGTTATTAATAATATATCAATACTTGTTCATCAATTGTAATAAATATACCATAACTATGCAAGATATTAATAACAGGGAAAACTGAGGGGGGTATTTGGGAACTCTCTCTACTGTTTTTCACTTTCTTTGTTAACCTAAAATTGCTTTAAAAAATAAATTCTACTCATTTAAATAAAACAAAACATAATAAGCAGAAGTATTTTTTGGTCCAAGAAA
Source organism: Cervus canadensis (assembly GCF_019320065.1). NCBI lineage: Eukaryota > Metazoa > Chordata > Mammalia > Artiodactyla > Cervidae > Cervus > Cervus canadensis. The sequence goes on along the minus strand of NC_057390.1, from coordinate 21,284,177 downwards.
TAAGGAATTGCTCAAAATAAAATGTATGTATGTCAAAAGAACACAAGATCCAATCGAAAAGAGCTCCCAGGAGCCAAGGCTGAATCAACTTACATAATAAAATAAATAATGATAGCATAGGGTTGTATAAAATCCAAAGAATAAAATATTGACAAGGCCACACTGAAATTAATAAGATACAATTCTTTCTTACAGGAGAATGAATTCCAATTAAGAAATGTAGAATGAATGAGGGAAATAGAAAATCGCCATTAGAACACTACTGTATAATCGCTACAGGCAAGATCTACTGATTAATGCTCAAATGAATGGATGAAAGCTTGAAGAGAAACAGGATATTTACATAGTCTCAAAATACTGTCCAAAAATTATTCATTACAATGGGAAAATAGTAACTGTACAATGAAGTAAAGCAGACATCATCTTAAACAAATGATCAAGGTTACATCACTGAATATATACTGAATCATGTATCCACCAATACCATACCCTGAGAGGGGTACAAAACCCCTAAAGTATCCTTCCCAAAATGCGTAATTACAAGCACACTGAAAAAACAAGCTAACCCAAACTGAGCAACATTCTACAAAATATCTGATCAGACTCTTCAAAAATATCAAAGTCATAGAAGGCAAAGAAAGGCATGTTCACATTGGATAATTTGAGGGGACTTTTTTATGTGGGATCTTAGTCCCCCGAACAGGGATCAAACCCGCGCCCACTGCCGTGGAAGGTAGAGTCTTAACCACTGAACCACCAGGGAAGTCCTGAGGGGACTTTATACTTTTTTTTTAAACTGAGGGGACTTTAAACAGGGCTAATTTAAAGTGTTGGCAGGGCATTGGAGAATCACAAAGGTTGGTCACAGTGACCAGCACGGAGCTTGAGGGAGAAGGAAGTAGTTAATGCAGCCTAGAGAGTTTGTGGAGAGGCCACTTGGTAGGACCTGTGACTTTCAGTCAAGAATACAGCCATCCTGATGTGACTCCCCAGGAAGGAGCCAGAGGAACAAATGCCCTAAATGCACTCTCCCCCCTGCCTCCAGTCTCCTGCCAGGGCTCCACAAGGAGCAAAACCTAACCTGAAGCCAGAGGTAAGGAGTTCATGTGGTCCATACACACCTGTCTGCTGGGTCAACCTGCAGGCTGGAGAAAGCAGAGCACGGACCTGGAGGGAAGCCATTCAGCACAAACCTCACAAAGCACATATTCTAGGGGAGGAAGACAAACAACATAGTAATAGCAAACATTCACTGATCCTGGGGATCAGTTGAAATATAGTTGCCAACTCATGAGTTAAAAAATATATATATATCAGAAAAGCTGCCTCAAAAAGGAAAACACATAGAAAAAGAGAGAAACAGGGGAGGGGAAAGTAGTATTAGCATACTCTGTTAAACAAAATTAATATGCAATTGTAAGCATTTCAGTATTCATTCTATGTAAATGCATTTTGCAAATGAAATTATAGATTTGCTTGCAAACAGTAATCCTGCTAAATAAATGTAAGGTGCCATTATTTAAAACCACAACAATAACTAGTGGATAATATTGGCAGCAGTCCCTACAGAAAGCTCAAGCTTCCAAGAAGATACTATCTATAAAGAAATGTGCACTGCTGGAAGCATCCCCACAGCTAGAAGGGGCTTAGCAAATGAGAAACATTTCTCTGGAGCCCTCCTTTGAACTGAAATTGATTGGCTTGCTGGACAGTAGCCTGGTTAGTTTCAGGATGGAGGTTCAGAGGACAGACTCCTCAGGCTTACCACCGCTCCACAAAGTTTCTGTGTGGGACCAGGACAAACCTAAACAGTTGAAGTAAATGACTTTCCAGCTCCGGTACTTGTAACTGTAAACAAGTCTGTGCTGTCCACTAAAGCCCCTACTCCTCATCATCCATAGAGCTGACAAAGCAGAAGGATGTGAGGGGAAACTGAAGTCACTGGGTGTTTAGATCAGTTCTGCAGGACACAGCAAAACCCAAAATGGATTGTGACCTCCTGATAATCTTTCACAGCGAACCAAGTGATCACTGATTAAAAATAGCTTTGAACATGTATCGCACATCTATTTCAGGCCTCGTTTTATTTGGAATGCAAATACTGCTGGGAGCCAGCACTACATGAGCAGCAGCTGGAAATCTACTCAGACATTCTAGCCAATTCACATCAAGCCCAGTTGGCGAAATGAATGCGGTATCAGGGAAGGAGACATTGTTAATTATGCCCTACTGCCCAGTGGTTTTTATTATGGACACATCTGGACTGAGAGGCTCATTTGAAATCTCCAATCTCACTGCTTCCCGGAGCCTAAACCAAGTTTAAAAATTGATTTGTGAGGATGAGAGGGTAGCGCATACAAACTGCCTCACCCACAGACTCCATCCAGGTAGGGCTCTAATGAAAGTCTGTCCTATTTTCAAAGGCTCTTTCATGCCTCGAGTGCTCATATTTTCATCAGTATTTCTTACCAGTCTCTAAAATGCAGTGTTTGGACAGGCTTCTCCATAAATAATAAATACACACACCCATCCCTAAACCTCAGGGCTAAGGAGTTTAGTTTCCTCCGCACCCTCAACCACCGCAGGCTGTGATATTTTCATCTCTCTGAAAGGAAGGCAGGCTGGGACCTTGTCTATTTCGACAGAAAGCCTTTCAAGGAATATCTATGCCTTGCATCAAGAGACACGGCTGTTCTCAGGAAAACTTCCCTCCAAATGATCGCTGGCTCCTGTTTTGGCGGCATGAGCGCTGGAGTAAAGACTGCACTGTGGGAGATGCCATCGTTGAGAAAGGAATTAAAGTAGATCATCAGTCAAACCCAGGGTGGCTATTCAAATGCTACTGGGCTTTATCTTTGTTACCAAACGTCAAAATTTGGAGGAGAGAAAGGTTCATTGAGGGCCATGCAAGAAGATGAGTGGCTCATGCCTTAAAAACCCCAAATTCCCTGAAAGGTTTCAGCAAAGCCCCTTTCTAGGAATGGTAAGGGAAGGGCATGGTTAGTTATTGCCAACTTCTTGGTGGCAGATCCTTTGTTCTTGAGGCCAGGTCATGGTCAGGTAAGGATGTTCCTGTAAATCTCTATCAAATGAATGTTATTCTCTGTTCTGACAAAAATGGGCAAGGTCCCAAGGCACAACTGCCACCGTCTGAGGTCCAGGTCATGGCTGAGAGGAGGCAGATCTCAGCTGGTGGCGCCCTCAGGACCTGCCCGGCAGTCATTGCTGAGGGAGCCAGGTGCCCAACCCAGCTGGCCCTTAGGCTCCTCAGACCACCTGTACAGGGTGGGCCAGGTCTCACGGGCTGTGACCCAGGCTGACTGCGGCTGCTATCAGGCTGTGGAGGCAGAAATGCAGGAGACATTCACCGCTGCCTCGAGGCCTGGGCCTCGACTTGGCGAGGGCTCTGGAGCCCTGCCGGACACAGTCCCGGGATGTTCCCTGCCCCTGCCCCCCCGCCCCCCAGCTCATCCGTAGGCCCAAGGCAAGGTGAACCCGAAGGCCCCAGAGGAGAAGCCCGGGATCAACCTCTTACCTTGTTCTCCACCTGAAGACCAGCACTCCACCAATGGTTGGCTGAAAAATCCCCTCACTAACGGTCGCTCCGTCACAGTTGGCTGCTTGTGGGCGGGGCCACTGCAGCCCCAACCAATGGCTGAGGAGGAACCCTGTAGCTCCTTGACAGTTGGTTCCTTATGGGTGGGCCCATTGCAACCTGGACCAGTGGCTGAGCAGGATCACCTACCAGTCCTTCTGACAGGGTGAGAGGGTAATGGCGCAGGGTCTCTGCTGCATGCTAAGGGCTGCTTGCGGTCAGGCTCTACACACTTTGAGCCAATGAGCCACTTTCTATTGCACTTAGACCTCAAGTAACACAGGTCACTAACCTCCCTACGCTCTAGTCCATCCTCCTGTGAGACAGTATTCACCAAGTGGAGAGCATCATCAGACCAGGATGGACATGAAGAACCAGGCTCGCCTTGGGGAGTCAGGTGTCCTACCTTAGGCGAAATTGTTACCAAGCAACGGCGGGCTGCCTGAGGCGCACAGAAGCCAATACTATGGCATCAGCTTTTGAGGAAAAGGAAGAGCTTTATAATGAGATCAACCGGCAAGGAAACTGGAAGCAAAGTTCTCAAATCTCTCTTCTCCACCCAGGCTTCAGCTGACATTTAAGGAGCTAGGGGAATTTCAAACTTGGAAGCTTATTGGCTAGACTTGAATTAGTCCATATTGCAGGAAGCCAGATTTTCCTTATTGAAGGACATAGTGCTTCCTAAAGGGCACCGTGGCAACATTTCTCATCTTTGAGTTTCCTAGCCTGAAGATCTCCGGCTCTGGGTTCCGGGTTATCGTGGAGACATGGGTTCCCATCCTGCACATGCTCAGTCCTGTCACTTAAAGTCTCCAGGTTTGATTAATCAACTTAGTTACAGAGGCAAAACCAGTGTAAGCTGGTGCTGTTTCAAGCTGATTAATTAACATGTTATTTAAGGAGACAAAACTCGCTTAAGCTGATGGATGTTTTACATGCTGTTTCAATATCAAAAGTGCTGGGAATCTATGTTCCCTTACCCCCACCCTCCCTCAAACTGCCTGAATACTAAGATTCATTTCGAACCTGTTCCTTTATGCCAAACCTTTCAAGGTTTTAGCCTTAAAAAAATTTTAAAAATTCAAGACTTAATCCTTCTCTTTAGAGGAGACAGTCATGTTTTTATCAGTCACAATGGTGGCTAAGTTTCCAAACTTTTCATAACAGCAGGAATTCTGAAGGAGGAAGAAAGAATGGACAGGGTGAGAAGGGGTTGTCCCTAAAGAAAGGTAGCATGATTAAGACAATGAAAGCAAACTCTACTGGAGAGCCTTTTAAGTTTTGCCTAGAGCTAACCTTGCTTAGTCTAAACTATTTGCACCAGCTACTTGGTTGATGGATCAACTTTATAGCAAACAGTTTCTGATAAAATTGAGGAAAATCAATCAGGTGAAGAACTTGAAAATTATAGAGAGCTATATATAATTTAATTTTAAAAGAATTTTGGAGCAGCCAGAGCTGCCTAACAATGTACCAATTAAAGGGCGGGGGGTGTGGAAGATTGTACTGTTTCTTCCCCAGGAAGTATTTAAACCTGTTTCTGACCATAGTGCTAGACAGAGCTTGCTTTTTTTTTTTTTTTTTTTTCCCCTTAGGCAGCATGGAACTAGACCAAGCTAGAGGTCCATTCCAGCTCTGAGCTTCTCCTGGTTTACTCAGCTACCTCATGTGAGTCTTGTGATTCTGACTATAGAAGCTGAAGTTCGTGTGACATCACAACAGCCAAGCAGGCACACAGGTGCCCACAATTCACAGGATTAGGAAGTCAGGTCACAACTCTTCTGTACCTCTTTGAACTGCCTGGCATTGAAAGAGGGCACTCCACACTTAACTGGCCTGGACAGGGATCCTTTGGAGTCAAGGTCACCATGCCGAACTCCTAGTTCTGGAAACAAACTTACTCTGAGTTGCCTTGCAAAGCCCACAGGATAGAAGGTAGTTACTTTAGAGAGTGCCTCTTGCATTTCTCTAACATGAAACTAAATGCTTAGACTCATGCTTCCACCTGGAGCTAAAACCAAGTCAAAGAAGAGAATGACAGTTTAGGGTCATATTTGAAAATTTGGTGGAATCCAGATTTGCTCAACACTAATGTTAAGGGTTGAGAAATCTGTATGCAGGTCAGGAAGCAACAGTTAGAACTGGACCGGAACAACAGACTGGTTCCAAAAAGGAAAAGGAGTATGTCAAGTCTGTATATTGTCATCCTGTTTATTTAACTTAATATGCAGAGTACATCATGAGAAATGCTGGGCTGGATAAAGCACAAGCTGGAATCAAGATTGCCGGGAGAAATATCAATAACCTCAGATATGCTGATGACACCACCCTTATGGCAGAAAGTGAAGAAGAACTAAAGAGCCTCTCGAAAGTGAAAGAGGAGAGTGAAAATGTTGACTTAAAGCTCAACATTCAGAAAACTAAGATCATCGCACCTGGTCCTATCACTTCATGGCAAATAGATGGAGAAACAGTGGAAACAGTGCATGACTTTATTTTGGGGGGCTCCAAAATCACTGGAGATGGTGACTGCAGCCATGAAATTAAAAGGCACTTACTCCTTGGAAGAAAAGTTATGACCAACCTAGACAGCATATTAAAAAGCAGAGACATTACTTTGCCAGCAAAGGTCCGTCTAGTCAAAGCTATGGTTTTTCCAGTAGTCATGTATGGATGTGACAGTTGGACCATAAAGAAAGCTGAGCGCCGAAGAATGGATGCTTTTGAACTGTGGTATTGGAGAAGACTCTTGAGAGTCCCTTGGACTGCAAGGAGATCCAACTAGTCCATCCTAAAGGAAATCAGTCCTGAATATTCATTGGAAGGACTGATACTGAAGCTGAAACTCCAATACTTTGGCCCTACCTGATGCGAAGAGCTGACTCATTGTAAAAGACCCTGGTGCTGGGAAAGATTGAAGGCAGGAGAAGGGGACAACAGAGGATGAGATGGTTGGATGGCATCACTGACTCAATAGACATGAGTTTGAGTTAACTCCAGGAGTTGGTGATGGACAGGGAGGCCTGGCGTGCTGCAGTCCATGGGGTCACAGAGTCAGACACAATTGAGCAGCAGAACTGACTGAATGTTAATGGTGAAGCTTAGGTTCAGAAACAACAACAAAGTATGGTGCCATGGAAAGAACAAGTTTTGTGGAAGCAAATAGATTTGCATTCAGGTTCCAGTTCTACTGCAAGATCTTTGGCATTTTCTTTATGGCTTCCGGGCCTCCATTTTCCTCATAAGTAAAGTGAAGCTAGTAGTTTTTTCTTGGAGAAATTACATGAGAATTAAATTAGATAGAGAGCTTCTTAGGTGGTGCTAGTGTTACAGAATCCACCTGCCAATGCAGGAGGCATAAGAGACGCAGTTTCAATTCCTGAGTCAGGAAGATCCCCTGGAAGAGGAAATGGCACCCTACCCCAGTATTCTTGCCAGAAGAACCCCATGAACCGAGAAGCCTGCTGGACTATAGTCCACAGGATTGCAAGAGTCAAGACACGACTTAGCAACTGAGCAACAACAACAAATATGTCTTGAAACAAATCTGCTATCCCTGTTTCAGGTTAAGGCTGTCTTAAGCCTACAAATGAGGCATATTTCAGAGATGATTAAGTGGGTTCCCTGGTCAGCAGATAGTGTGTGGCCAAAGATAAAGCAGACCCTGAGAGCACCCGGCTTTATGCAGTCTGATAAGCAAACTAAGCTGAGAATCTGTGCTTTCTGGTGAGTGCAGGGAAGGCAGTGGGGCCATGAGTCAAAACCGAGCTAGAAATGAAAGAGCCAGCACTGCACAATGCTTGGTGCACTCAAGGGGGTTCCTGCCTTCCACAACTTCCAGGAAGCGTTAACAGATTATTTTCGAAAAGCCAGGTTATTTCTCAGATTTTAAGAAATGAGAAGGTAACTACAGCAGGGTTTCTCTCCTAAGATAATGGGCAAAGGCTTTGATGAGAAATCCCCAGGAAGCTCAAGTCAGTGGGTAAAATCCTGACCTTGGGGCCTGCAGACTTGTCGCAGCTGAGACCTCGTGAATGTCAAGGCGGGAGGTCTCTGTGAATGGCGGGGACCTTCAACCGCTGTGTCTCCCGAAGGACAGCCAATGCTTCCCCTACGGAAGCTTCTGCTGATATTCCTTATGACTGATTAATGCCTTTGAAGGCCTTAAGTGTTTTCACTGGTTACAGAGCAGTGTTAGCCCCTCCTGGGCGACATCAGGGAGCCTTTGAGCTGGTTCCACAGCAGCCACAGGTTATCATTCTAATAGCCTGTTGAAAGTCTTCTACTTGGGACTTAAAATTGTAACTTGCTCCACTCAATTGTTCCATTTTGTTTTGTTGTTTTGATTTTTTAAAAGGCTCAGTGCTTTTCTTTGTAAACATTTAATAACAGGAATTAAGAAATAGAACGACTGCAGATGGAGCAGTGTTGGTTTTGTTCACTTGGGCTTTTTCCCATCAAAATGTGGTACCTGCTCCCTGTATTTTCCTTCCCAATATGGAGAACTCAGTATAGTGACTGAACTCACAGGGATGTGAGAGGGTTGAGGAAGGCACGCAGAGGCATGGATGCAGGGCAGGAGTGGATGAGATGATGGACAAAGAGAAGGTGGGAGGTGAGGTGATGGGAGGTAGAGACAGCCAGTGTGGTTGGGAGATTAAGCCAATAAGTAAATATGCTGTGATAATAGGGGCCAATCTTCTCATTGCTAGGGAAGGTATTTATAAACACTGAAACAGGAAAGTCTGGAAAACCCTGAGGGTTTAAGATTGAAACCGCAGTATCAGTACATACTTAGCTTTCATTATGTGTGTATAAATACGTACATGCACACAAATATAGAAATACTATATGTGTGGATTATATGTACATACATTAACATGCACACATATATCTCATATATATGTGTGTGTATATATATATATTTATACATATTTCCTATATCTGTCCACTGAGTGAATGACCTGAAAGCATTGATACCCATTAGCAATTAAAACTTTGAGTGCCCAAATCTTGGTCTCTGAATATACCCTTTATTAAAGGGAACCAGGGACTTACCATGTGGTACTGCCAATGCAGGAAATGGGGGTTTGGCCCCTGGGTCAGGAAGATCCCCTGGAGGAGGAAATGAAAACCCACTTCAGTATTCTTGCCTGAAGAACACCACGGCCAGAGAATCCTGGCAGGCTACAGTCCAAGGGGTCACAAAGAGTCAGACACAACTGAGCACATTAGCATGACGCAAAAGAAACCAGAGATCCTTGGGAAAACGGCTGATTCCAGGCCCACAAGAGGGAAGGTACAAGCTGAACCTGAGGCATCATCTTATACCGGAACATAAGGAAATGTTTAATGAACGATGGGGATGTGCAATAACGCGGATGAATTGCAAAAAGCGTTAGGCTGAGTAAAAGGATTGTTAGACAAAAGACATATTAGTCCATCTGAATGACGTTCTAGAAAGGATATCTATAGTGGGAAAAAATCAGAGCAGTAGTTGTCTGGTGAGGGGAGTGGTGGGGAGGACTGGTGTGCCCAGAAAGGGGCATTAGAGAACACTCAGTTATGGTAAAATTCTCTCTGGGTAGAAGTCTGAGCTCTGCAGATGTACACACTAGTTAAAACCTCTCAAATGGTACTCCTAAGATTTGTGTGTTTCCTGTGTAAATGTTACCTCAAAAGGAAAGAAGACAAACTAGAAACATACTAACCTACAGTTGTTGATATGTATACTGCAGCATTCAGGGGAAAGTATACTGATTGACGTCAGCAAATGACTTTGAAGTGCATCCCCCGAAACGAAGTGAATCAATGGAGGCACAGAGAGATAAGTAGATTTGTGGTGAAGCAAGTATAGTAAAATGTTAATTGTACAGTCCAGATGATAGATGCATGTGTTTCCTGTAGATTTCTTTTTATCTGTCCTGTATGTTTGAAAAATCCCATAATAAAGTGTTGGGAATTTTTTTAAACCTTGCCATGGCCTAAGAGTGGAATGACTTTACTAAGGTGAAACAGTATAAGACAAGAAGTTGGACCAACTGAGAAGCCCAGACAAATTGCACTGGGGTATTTTCTTCCTAGAGTGTGTCCTTAAAGACATGAGATAGAGGTACATCTATAGGTCAGTTCTTCCTCTCATCCCTAATGTTGAGATCAATAAGAATGACTATCCATCTGACCGTTGACAAATAGATTGCTCTTATCCACCAAATCAGCCTGATCATTTTTACTTCCTCTGAAAGTGTTGCCAGTTAAATTGCATGAAAACAGTGTGTTTGAATATAAGTGAATGTCCTTTCATTCCTATTCTAGATCAGTAGTTATCTACTGAAGACTAGGCCTCAGATTTGAATATATTATTTTTTGCTAGTATATTATAATGGTAATGCATGATATATTCTAAATAATGTTCTGCTAGTTGCTTTCACCTATTATATCCCTGGACAGCTTTCTATGTTCATACAAATAAATTACATCATCTGCAAAATGGAAACATGATAATTGTGAAGACAAATTTAATATTTATAAATAACTTACAGCAATGTCTGGCATGTAGTAATTGTTTATTGTTTAACTAAGATGAGCTATTGCTATTTCATTGTAAAGATGTTGCATAGTTTGTGTAATTTATTGATGGGGAGGTTGCTGTTAGTTTTTCCCAACTACAAATACTGTGGAATTAAAGTCTTATACCTATATACTTATATATGTAAATATTACTAGGATAAATTCCTAAAAGTGGAAGTTCTGGGTTACAGAAATTGTACCCTGTGCCAGTTATGGATCTAGTGTCTCTCAGCCAAACCCCATCCTCCTACACTTTTTTTTCCCACAACCTGGGCTAGGAATTTGTAAACTCCCTTTCCCAGAATTTCTAGCTGACCTCTTTCAGGTTTCCAAGAAGATATTGCCAAATTAACCTTCAAAATGTTTGCATCCGTTTGAATTCCTAGCAACAGTGTATCAAAGTGTCTCTTTGCCTAGTTACAAAGTTTTCTAAGTAAGAATCTTCAGGGGTGGGGCCCAGGCATCTGTGTTTTCTAAGAGCATCACCTAATGCACAGTCAGATGGAAGCCACTGTTGTAGATCTGATTCTCAAAGTGTTTCCCTCAACCAGCAGTGTGGGCACCAACTGGGAGTTTGTTAGGAATACAGAAATCTCAGGAGCTGCAGCTTAACAAGATCCCCAGGGGGTTCAAATGCATATGAAGGCTTGAGAAACACTGTTCTATAAAGGAATCTGTCAGATGAGTAGCAACGGATCGTGTATGTATATAATTTGGTGGCCCTAATTACTGAAGGAGAATACAAAATCAAAACAAAAATTGAGTACAAACTGAATATTTATTTACAATGAAGAAGTCATAGTATTATAAAATACTAATTTCTAAAACTGAAAAACTCCACAAACATCACAAAAATCGGGGGAGGGGTGGGTGGTGCGTGGAGGGTGTGAGGGGGCAGCAGAATGGCAAAACATATTTCCTAATGAGCTGCCTAAAGTATATGCACAATATTTTTCCAAATTGTTAGTCATCTCTTCATATAATTTTTTATATAATCTTTCTATAAGGAAATGAGAAGGATAATTCAGTCTACTAGAAATTTATTTATTCATTATGGATAATTGAGAAAAGTTTTTTCCCAACTTCTAATTCATTACAATGTCATGTAACATTTTTAGAGTTTTGTCAAATTTGGGCTAAGCTCTAACCAGTTTCCTTCACCTATGAGCCAAGAGTCATGGCATTTCAGGCTCCTTTTGCAGTGGCTAATTTTAAATACCAATGACACTCATTAACTTTTCTGTAGTCCATGTTCTCGTGCAGACCATTACTTTTATCCTCCTTCTGTTCTTTGTCCTGGAGTGTCCCAAATCACATAAATTTCTTCTCATTTTTGTTATTGCTTTGTCTATGTTTTCTTTGCTGTTGTGATCCTGTTTCCTGTCTTTTTTATTTTGACCATCAGAGTCTTTAGCTTCCGTTGTGATAAGAGAGTTTTCAATATTTTAAAGTCTCTGCTAGTCTTCTTTTTTTTAGTTTAAATCATCAATTTCCATTAAGATACATCCTTCCTTTCCTCTTTGAGTTTTAGTCTATCAGCCATTCTGAAAATGGATATAAAATTGGTCCAAAATTAAGGCATGCATGAGAGCAAGTCAAATGTATTTCTAAATTGTGTCTATAATATATTGAGCTACATAATAGTATAATCAAATTGCTTTTATACTACATCTATCACCTTACTGATGAATATAGGAGTTCTGTTACTAGAACCCTTGTTTCTTGAGGACTTTTTAATGCATTGTATCAATACTGCATGCTGTTTCATCTAAAACCAATACAATTCATCTCGACAAGATGTGTCAGATATGTTAAGACTTACTCTGTGATGTATAAAACCTGCAAAATCAGAGACTTACTGCTTCCAGTACTGCCTAAAGGTTTTTGCCCCTACAAACACAGACATTCTGGAAAATTCTACTTTGAGCACACATAATCACAACAAGGGAAAACAGTGTGTTTATAATTATACATGCTGCTTTATCGAGTATATTCCTGCGGAAAGAACATTTCCATTTTGTTTAGGCATCATTGAGAACTGAATCCTCCATTTATAACTTTTCATGTTTGATGACTGGAAGAATTTTTAACAGACTAGCTTCTGGCTCTGTACATTTCAAAATCTTGTCTCTCTCCCAATCCCCACATGCTTCCAGTGCCAAGTATCATAGGATAAGTTCATTCCATGACACCATCAGTGGCCTTGCCCCTTCATGCCACACTTAGTGAGTGAGCATGCATTGATATCAATACAATGCATTAGAAAGTCCTGAAGAAACAGGATTCTAGTGACAGAACCCCTATATTCATCAATAAGGTGATAGATATGGTATAAGAGTAATTTGATTATACTCTTATGTCACTCAAAACATTATAGACACAATTGAGAAGCGTTTTGACTTGTTCTTGTGCATGCCATTCAGCACAGGGAATAGTAGAAATATTTCTAGAAGCCAGACCTATATTAGAATAACTAGTAACAATGCAACTATACACAAAAGTAACTCTAGACTATATAATAATCATTAATATCTTCAACCCAATTTCTCTTTATCTGGACCGCAAAAGTGCCCACAACCAATTCAAGGCCACCCCACACCTGGGGAATTGCAATGAAGGGAGAGTGGGGAGTAATAAGAGATAGATGTCTTAACCAATTTCAGTTAAAATATTTTACTTTTTGAAACTTTACAAAAATATATGACCAAGTAAAAGATATTGATGGGGCCCCTCTCAGGGCTTCTGAAAAGAGCTGTGCAGGCAAAGATCCTTGAAGCTTAAACTTCATTAAGTTCACAATCTGTCCCTGCAGAGAAGCACATAGGATCAAAATGCTAAAACAGAGAAATACTTCAGAGATCCCTAGTAGAACCCCCTTGAGACAAACACAGGGAAACTGAGGCCCTCGGAGGTTATATGACTTCCCCAGGATCACCCATGGGCTTAGTAACAGAGCTGGGACTAGACTCTTGACTCCAAGCCAAGTGTTCTTTCTCTAGAGTGCTTATAGACTTGCAGTTTTTCCCCTTAAGAATTTTATGCTTTTTTTTACATTTTTTTACTGCAGTGGGTCTTCACTGCTGCACCTGGGCTTTCTCTAGCTGTGGCAAGTGAGTCTACTGTCTAGTTGTGGTGCAAGGACTTCTCGTTGAGGAGGCTTCTCGTTGCAGAGCACGGGCTCTGGGGTGCAGGCTTCAGTAGCTGTGGTGCACAGGCTCAGCTGCCCCATGACATGTGGAATCTTCCCAGACCAGGGACAGAACCCATGTCCCCTGCATTGGCAGGCAGATTCTCAACCACTGGACCACCAGGGAAGTCTAAGACTTTTACACTTTGAGAGCTAAATTTATGCCCCATGAAGGAAATAAAATATTAGAAGGAGTGTCCCTTCAGATTTCATTTAGGCAAAGTGTCCAAAAAATACCCCTTTATCCTTGTGACCAGTCTCACAGCCTCTCAAGAAGTACTTGGCAACAGAGATTGGATCTTACATGGCAAAGAAGAACAAAAATTCCTTCCATAAGTCATCAGTCATAAAAACATGTTGATGAGATGTCGTTTGATACTAAAACAGGCATTCTCTACCCCAAAGAAAGAAGGACTACCTAATGCTAATACTAATGCCGATGTTAGCCTATTACATGGGTCTCATGCTGTGGCTCTCTTCTGATTTGCGCCTTGAGAGAAAGATTTAATATCCCTCATTTAAATTACATAATCTGTTGGGTTTTCATGGGCTGCAGCATGTTTCTATACTAAATTTCAGTGTAGTCATTTCCACTGTGAAGATTTATTTAGTCTGACAATTCACACCAGACAATTAACTTAAATATCTTCTATCTGGGCTATATGCTATGGTCCTTGTGCAAGCAACAATCATTTATTGGATGCCCCTGCTGTGCTGGGCCTTGTAATAGGGGAAATAGAAGAGGCATGTGACATCAATGAGGAACTACAAAGATGAAAGACACAAGATTTAGCCCTTGTGGAGCTCCTACACAAGAGGCAGCAACTGATTCCTGACCCAACCATTGCAGTACAATATGGTAGAGTCTGAGAGCACAGAGGAAGGAAGACATCACTCACCCAGAGACAGGGGAATTCAAGAAGGCTTTGGGCTTCCCTTGTGGCTCAGTGGTAAAGAATCCACCTGCAATGCGGGAGACCTGGGTTCGATCCCTGGGTTGGGAAGATCCCCTGGAGAAGGAAAAGGCTACCTACTCCAGTATTCTGACCTGGAGAATTCCATGGACTGTATAGTCCATGGGGTCGCAAAGAGTCAGACATGACTGAGCAACTTTCACTTTGGAAAGCTGACCTTTGAGTTAATTCTCAAAAGCAAATGCTCACCAGAAAGAGAAGAGGAAGGGCATTAAAAGGAGAAGGGCCAAACTGTGCAAAGATTTGGAGATGCGAAGGAGAATATTTAGGAGACAACTAAAAGTTTACTAGGGCTATAACCTGGGGGAGCCTGGGGGCAGGTAAGGTAGTAGCAGGAAAAAAAATGTGAAGAGTGATATATCCACCTGGTCTTGGTGGACCATACTAAAGAGTTTGAGCTTGCTTCTGAGGCAAGAGTAAGATTTTAGGCAGTGTGATAACATAATATGTGTTTAGGAAAGCCAAGTGTAGGAGGCAGGGAGTGACAATGCTGTGTGTGGCAAAGGTCCAGGCAAGAAATAAAGAACCTGAGCTGGGAAAATCCCAATGACTAGGATGACAACACCCACTGCAAATGATCTCAAGAGGTATCTTCGTATAACCATCTCATTGTAAAAGTCTATAACTAGAATTGTCAAGCCTGGATAACTGGGCAAGAGCCCTCCCCCATCTTCTTTCATACCCCAAGTATTTGTTTGCAACATAAAGTTCCCAAATCACCTCTATAAGTAAATAAGTATCCCAAGATGACTTATATCTGATCATTCTCTCTTGTTCTAGCCTGATGATGTCACATGCCATTCACTATTTTTCTTTTTCACAGTCATCAGGGTTCTATGTAAATGGGCCAATATGTCCGATTTGTAGAGATAACATTCATATAAGAGGTTTGGAACCTAAGTCAAACAAGAAAACACAGAAATGTACTGGCCCAATGGGAATGAAAGTATCCGTTTATTACTAGGACAGTGAGCACCCAATAATCCCCCAAATGCAGAGCGTGTTGGTAAAAGCAAAATTGGAGAATAAAAGATTAAACTTTAAGACAAAAGGGGCCTCTGCTCCCATCCCAAATCTGTGTTGAAGCCAGAACACTCAGGCATGTCTATGATAAACGGGCCCTCAGAATGGACTGCAAGTCCATTCAGCCACTGGGATGGATGAGGTCTGCTGGGGGGCAGCAGGAAAAGGGGGGAGTTACCTACCTCTTCCCCATGAGCAGTCGTGCTCAGGGGGCTCTCTCAAGAGAGAGGGAGAGGAAGAGACGCCTAGTGCTTTTGTCCAGACAGTGGGAGCCAGAGGAAGTCAAAAGTCTTGCCTTAGACGCACTTATCCTTGTCAGTCAAATGTAGCCAAGGAATTTCACAGATTCAAACCAGTCAGATTAATCAGGAAGTCCCAATAAAAGGATGTAGAGAGGCAGAAATGCCTTCCCCACATGGTAAGAGGTGCAGACATGTTTGGTGAAAGGCAGAGGTAGACAAATAGTATATAGAATGCCCAGGAAATCTGGATTTCAGAAAAATAACATAATCTCATAGTATAGTGAAGTTGCTCAGTTGTATCCGACTCTTTGTGACCCCATGGACTGTAGCATACCAGGCTCCTCCCTCCATGGGATTTTCCAGGCAAGAGTACTGGAGTGGGTCACCATTTCCTGCATGGGACATGCACTAAAAAAATGTATTCATCGTTTATGTGAAATCCAGATGAAACTGGGCATCCCATACTTTATGAGATACAGCTGACAGCGCTAGTGGAAGAATCTTCTTCCACAACCTAGATGTTCACCTCCCCACATCTGAATTAGAATCTCAGGGTTCTAGAAATGGAGAACTTTGAAATCACCCAGTCCATCCACTTAAATGTATCTCTGATGAGAGTGAGGAGACCCAGAAAACTGCAAAAGCTTGACCCAAGGTAACACTTTGGGCAGACCAGGGCATAAAATACGTCTGCAAATCCTATCTCCCCCTCTGCCACCTTAAGCCCCTTCATCCCTTGGCTCACTAGCTCCTGAATTACAGAAAATTCCCTAAGGGCAAAGAGAATTATTTTTTTAATAGCTTCTCCCAATGCCTAACACAGTGCTTTATGAGCCCTGGCAGCGCCATCAATACTGTGGAGTGGCAGGCCGTGGGGCCAAATTACCTGGATGACTGCCACCTCTCTCCTCTCCACTCACAGTTTCTGTGTCCTGTGTTGCTGAACCTGTGTGGAGGGGTTGCTGGGAGGTTGGCACAGCCTCCAGCCAGGTGTGAAAATTGTCCCTGCCCTCCTAAGAGATCGTGAAGTATGACTTGCTGAATAACACACAGCCTTTGGGGAGGATCCTCTCCACTGAGGAAATGGGTTTGAGGAAAACACAGCTGAGACCTTCGAGCTTCTGTGAAAGGCAGTCGTATTTTCATCAGAAATTTCATCTTCCTCCACAGCAAATCTTTGGCCAGAGCTGCCAGCAAACAGCCAGCTGGACTTGGAGTTCCTTCTCTCCTTTCCCTTGCCTCCCTCTTGTGGACAAGCAGACAAGCAGTTAGCACAAGGGAAGTGAGGAGGTGAGGGGCACTTACACACATGCTCAGGCTGGTAGATCCACGTGTCTGCCAAGTATGGCACTTGTCCCTCTTGCCCTACACTGCCTCGGGCACTTCCCACAGCCCGCACCACTGTCTTCTCCTTGTTCCCAGGACCCTGATCATCTTCCCCCAGTCCCAGCCTCTCCTAAGTCTGTTTCCCTGTTCCTGACCTCCTTCCACTATAACCCAACCAAGACAGGCTTCTTGGCATTCCAGTGCCCCAGCAAGTAATTCCTTACTCCTCCGTGGAATAAACTGCATCATTTCAATCAGAAGAAGCTGCCCTGGGGACTTCTCTGGTAGTCCAGTGGTTGAGAATCTGCCATGCAATGCAGGGGATGAGGGTTGGATCCCTAGTTGGGGAACTAAGATCCCACATGCCATCAAGCAACTAAGACCGGCAGCTGCAACTAGAGTCCATGCACAGCAACAGAAGATCTTGCATGACGTAACTAAGACACAATGCAGCCTAATGAACAAATATTTTTTAAAAAGAAGTTGTACTGTCTTAAACAGGATACTGAGATGCTTAATGATGATAACATTTGGACTTCCCCAGTGGCTCAGTTGTAAAGAATAAGTCTGCAATGCAGGAGCCACAGGAGACAGGGGTTCGATCCCTGGAGGAGGGCATGGCAATCCACTCTGGTATTCTTACCTGGAGGATCCCATGGACAGAGGAGCCTGGCGGGCTACAGTCCATGTGATCTCAATGAGTCAGACACATGACTGAATCAGTTTAGCACGCAGGTACGTAAGCACCTTTTTGAAACACATACATTATCTTATTGACATTCATACTTTTCACAGCAAACCAATAAAGTGAACACAGTGCTTATGTACATTTTACAGATTAGGAAATCGAGATTAGGAAATCGAGGTTTGGAAACATTAAGTAATACACTTGAGATATTACTGGGATTCATACTCAGAAAATCTGATTCTAGCCTCTAGAAAGCCCTATCCAAGAGGACTTCCTGCAGCAATGGAAATGTTCTGCATTGTCCAAAGTGGTAACCACGAGCCACTAGTAGCTACTGTCTGAAATGTGATTGTTGCAACTGAATTTTAAATTTTATTTCATTTTAATTTACATAGCCACAAAAGACTAGTGGCTGCTCTGCTGACTAACACAGCTTAGAGTATAACCCCTATGCTATTCTGGTTACTTGCTCTCCCCTTCCCCATATACACCACATGCACACGCACATCCTGAGTGGGTTAGGGAGATATTTTGCTTACATCATTCCCCGGGCCCTCACTTCACACAGATTTAAAGGACACTCTGGTGAGAAAATTAATAGCTGAGTTATGTCCTCTTTGATGTAATAAGGCAAGGTGAAAGTGAATCTGTGAGGTAAAAGGAGATCTTATCCTCGCTCTGCTAGTAATAAATCCCATCATTTCTCTGGGCCTCAGTCTCTGCCTCTGGACAAGCACAGATTATACTCTCTGATCTCAAAGACCAGATCCAGCTTTAGTGTTCTGCAGCTAGAACATGCCCCACAGAACCCTTCTCTGACTCTCAAGGTGGCACGCTGAAAATAAGAGTCCCAGGTGAGGAGTCTGGCACCAACCGTGATTACCTGAAGGAAGAGTCAGCAAGCACGCTTGATTGTGCACACCCAACACCCCATAATATATGGGGTGCTTTTTTTAGAACCCTAATCAGAGATTCCATTTGCATAATTAACATCTTTAGGAATAATTGCAAATGACACATCTGTTCACCATCAGCCCCTCCTTGGCAAACTGTGTGTAATAAACACAGCTTCTTCAGCTCTGAAAACACTTGCTGACTGTCCTTTGCTTGTTGCTTTAGTCACTTTTCACGTTGGGGCTGTAATAACCCCATGTGACCTATTCCTGCAAGCTCACAGCCTTGCTGCCAGCCGTGCTCAAACCAGACTAGGACTTGCTTGTGACATCTACCCATCTTGATGGGCTACAGTATATGAGTTCTTAATCTTGGCTCCCTAAATATACTCCCTGAAGGTTTCAAAAAATGCACAAAATTTTATGAAGTTCTGAGTGAATATACTTGTGTCTGTATGTTTTGGGAAGTGGGTTCATGGCTTCCATTTGAGTGTCAGTGGATTTCCATGATCCAAAAAGTTGTTATAAACCACATGCTCCATGATATCATTCATATGAAAGTCCAGAATGGGTAAGTTTATGGAGATAGAAAGTAGATTGGACTTCCCTGGTGATGAAGTGAAGCAGTGAATAGGAATCCGCCCACCCATTCAGGGAACACGGGTTCAATCCCTGGTCCACGAAGATTCCACATGCCTCAGAGCAACTAAGCCTGCAAGCCACAATTACTGAGCCCAAGTGCTGAAACTACTGAAGCCCGCACGCCTATGCTCCAAAATCAGAGAAGCCCATGCACGGCAAAGAAGGGTAGCTCTGGCTTGCTGCAATCAGAGAAAGCCCACATGCAGCAATGAAGACCCAATGCAACCAAAAAGAAAGATTAGTGGTTCTTTAAGGGAAGGGTGGAAGGTGAATATGGATAGAAGAATGGGGGGGCAATCACTGAAAGCTAAAAACTTTCTTTTTGAGGTGATAAAAATGTTCCAAAATTGACTGTGGTTGCACTTATCTGTGAATATATAAAAAACCACTGAATTGTTCAATTAAATGGGTGAATTGCATAGTAGGTGAATTATATCTCAATAAAACTTTTTTAAAAGGCTAAGCACCCCTGCTTAGAGAAAAGGGCAATAGATTGTGGGTGTCCACAGACTGACAGGCTGAACCCTCTCTGTTCCCAGAAAGCCTTGCTCTTATTGTTGTTCAGTTGCTCAGTTGTGTCCAGCTCTTTCTGACTCTGTGGACAGCAGTATGCCAGGCTTCCCTGTCTTTCACTAACTCCCAGAGTTTGCTCAAACTCATGTCCAATGAGTCGCTGAGGCCATCCAACCATCTCATCCTCTGTCTCCCCCTTCTCCTCCTGCCCCCAATCCCTCCCAGCATCAGGGTCTTCTCCAATGAGTCAGCTCTTTGCATCAGGTGGCCAAAGTATTGGAGCTTCACCTTCAGCATCAGTCCTTCCAGTGAATATTCAGGGTTGGTTTCCTTTAGGATTGACTGGTTTGATCTCCCTGCAGTCCAAGGGACTCTCAAGAGTCTTCTCCAACATCACAGTTCGAAAGCATCAGTTCTTCAGTACTTAGTCTTCTTTATGGTCCAACTTTCAGATCTATACATGACTACTGGAAAAACCATAGCTTTGATTATACGGAGTTTTGCTGGTAAAGTGATGTCTCTGCTTTTTAGTATGCTGTCTAGGTTGGTGCCAACCACAGTTCTTTATTAGAAGTAAGACCACTTCTCTGCTGGATCTCCCATGGGGTGTGAATTAAAGGCATCAGGAGGGCACTCTAGACGAGTGCTTCTCAAACTTCAATAAGCCTATGAGGTGCTTGATGATCTTGTTAAAAATGCACATTCTGATTCATGTTCTGGAGTGGGCCATGATTCTCCTGGTAGTCCAGTGAATACACTATGAATAACAAGATACTAGCCCCAAACTGCGTTAGCGTGCTTTTGCCCCTATGGAATCTTCATGCCACCTAGCTACTTATAATGATACATAATTTCCTGAGATATATGACCCTTTCTTTCTGACTGTGGCTTTCTCCCCAACCAGCTTATCTGTTTTCTCACTTCACTGAACAAAGCTGAACTGCTTGGAACCCTCAAGGGACCCCTTTATCCTTTTCGCTTAAAGTCTAAGCCAGATACAGACCCAATCAGCTCATTAGTTTTATTTCCCCTCAGTTCCACACTGGCCCAGTTTAGCTCTTCAGAATGAGGTTGCCGTCTGCAAAAGGCACACCTAGCTCAAACGGAACTTCGACAAAATAACTTATTCCATCTGTGTGCTGTAAATGTAAATTTTCTTTTGCTCCTCTCACTAAAAGATTTCCCTTCCCCAGTACTGGATAAGGAAGGAGGCGCCTGATGCTTATTTTGAACCAAGGGGATATTTATGTAAAGGGGGAAGGCTGTGGGTGGTCTCCATGAAGCTGTTGCCTTGAGAAAGAATAAGGGACCCCTTCATTAGACTTATTCAACTAGAACAAAATCAGACGCAACAGGGATTGAACGGTGTAGTAGATTAAGGGCTGGTGTCTGTTTCTCTGCCTTGAATCTAGGCTGGCCCCATTGTTTTTTTCACCAATCGAATGTGGCAGAAGTGCCACTGTAGGAGCCCCAGGGCCCAGTCTTCGGGAGGCCTGGCAGCTTCCTCCCTCTTGAAACACTTCCCTAAAAATGTCATATGAAGAACCCAGTCTAGCCAACTCGAATGAGAGGCTGATGGAGGAGAACAGGGTACCTCAGCTGACAGCCAGTACCATTTGGAGGGCAGCCCCATGAATGAAGCCATCTTGGACCTCTTCCTCCTCACTCCCAGCTAAATACAGACACTCACATGAGACCAGATGAAGACAACAGAGGAATCACTCAACCACCATAGAGAACTCTGAGAAATAACGCACTCATTGTCATTTTAAGTCGATACATTTTGAGATGGTTTGTTATAAACCACTGTAGATAAATAAATGAAATGATGAACTAAGTAACATCTAAACACACTTTAAATATAACTCTGTGTTTTGAGAAATGTTAGGTGGTGGTGGTGGAGGGAGTTGATCAAGCTCCATCAAGCTCTTTGTTCTACTTGCAGCTCTCTTCTCCATTAACGACCAGTTGGTTTCCACTTGTGTGGGTTGCTGATCTGCCACATGAGGAAAACAATGAATGCTCCCAAAGGGCCTCTGAGGAGGTCATCTTCAGTGACTCTACTGTGACAGGCTGTCTTATTTGAACTGCTGCAAGATGCTCTACAGGGCTAGGGTCAGGTACTCCCCCAGTCAAGAAGCGCTGTGCCTGGCGCTTTGGGATTTACATTGAACAACCTTCAGTTCAGTTCAGTCACTCAGTCATGTCCGACTCTTTGAGACCCATGAACTGCAGCACACTAGGCCTCCCTGTCCATGACCAACTCCCAGGGTGTACTCAAGCTCATGTCCATTGAGTCAGTGATGCCATCCAACCATCTCATCCTCTGTCGTCCCCTTTTCCTCCTGCCTTCAAACTTTCTCAGCATCAGGGTCTTTTCCAGTCAGTTCTTTGCATCAGGTGACCAAAGTGTTGGAGCTTCAACTTCAGCATCAGTCCTTCCAATGAATATTCAGGACTGATTTCCTTTAGGATGGACTGGTTGGATCTCCTTGCAGTCCAAGGGACTCTCAAGAGTCTTCTCCAACACCACAGTTCAAAGGCATCCATTCTTCAGCACTCAGCTTTCTTTATGGTCCAACTCTCACATCCATACAAGACTACTGGAAAAACTATAGCTTTGACTAGACGGGCCTTTGTTGACAAAGTAATGTCTCTGCTTTTTAATATGCCGTCTAGGTTGGTCGTAATTTTTCTTCCAAGGAGCAAGCATCTTTTACTTTCATGGCTGCAGTCACCATCTGCAGTGATTTTGGAGCCCCCAAATATAAAGTCTGTCACTGTTTCCATTGCATCACCATCAATTTCCCATGAAGTGATGGGACCAGATGCCATGATCTTAGTTTTCTGAATTTTGAATTTAAAGCCAACTTTTTCACTCTCCTCTTTCACATTCATCAAGAGCCTCTTTAGTTCTTCCTTGCTTTCTGCCATAACTGTGGTGTCATCTGCATATCTGAGGTTATTGATATTTCTCCCAGCAATTTTGATTCCATCTTGTGCTTCATCCAACCCAGCATTTCTCATGATGTACTCTGCATAGAAGTTAAATAAACAGGGTGACAATATACCACCTTGACGTACTCCTTTCCTGATTTGGAACCAGTCTGTTGTTCCATGTCCAGTTCTAACTGTTGCTTCCTGACCTGCATACAGATTTCTCAGGAGGCAGGTCAGGTGGTCTGGTATTCCCATCTCTTTAAGAATTTTCCAGTTAGTTGTGATCCACACAGTCAAAGGCTTTGGCATAAGTCAATAAAACTGAAGCAGATGTTTTTCTGGAACTCTCTTGCTTTTTCAATGATCCAACGGATGTTGGCAATTTGATCTCTGGTTCCTCTGCCTTTTCTAAATCCAGCTTGAACATCTGGAAGTTCACAGTTCACATACTGTTGAAGCCTGGCTTAGCAAACTTGAGAGAGTACTAATATGGGTGTCTAGTGGGAGAGAAGGTCTCCCCCAGTGACTCAGTAGTAAAGACTCCACCTACAATGCAGGTGGAGAAGGAAATGGCAACCCACTCCAGTATTCTTGCCTAGAGAATCCCATGGACAGAGGAGCCTGGTGGGCTGCCGTCTATAGGGTCACACAGAGTCGGACACAACAGAAGTGACTTAGCAGCAGCAGCAATACAGGAATCACGGAAGATGTAGGCTTGATCCCTGGGTCTGGAAGATCCCCTAGAGAAGGACATGGCAACCCACTCCAGTCTTCTTGCCTGGAGAATCCCATGGACCAAGGAGCCTGGTGGGCTACAGTCCATGGGGTTGCAAAGAATCAGACACAACTAAGGTGACTTAGCACGCACACATGCAGGAGAGAAGGACAGCAGGGATGGATATGTGGGGATGGAGTAACAGTCCCCCTTCCCCTGACTTCAAACTCACTGCACAGGACTAATTTTAAATCTCTAAGACAAGAGGAAGAGGAATTATGCCAGGAGCTGGAGAAAATCTTAAAAAAAAAAAAAAAAAAAAGAATCTAGGTACACATGCTGCTTTAGAGCTCAGCAGACAGTCTCTCTTCCCGTCCTCACCCTGCCCCACTCTGCCACACAACAAAGCAGCTCCGGCTTCCCAAGAAGTGAAGACTCCGAGGTACTTGCATGCGTGGTGCTAAATCGCCTCTGTTGTCTGCAACTGTTTGTAACCCTAAGGACTGTGGCCTGCCAAGTTACTCTGTCCACAGGATTCTCCAGGCAAGAATACTGGAGTGGGTTGTCATGCCCTTCTCTAGGGGATCTTCCCAACCCAGAGATTGAATCCCTGCCTCCTGCATCTCTTGCATTGCAGGTGGATTCTTTACCACTGAGCCACCCAGGAAGCCTTCCAATGTGCTTAGTGGGGTTTATTCTCACTGAGGGTTCAGTCATCCCACACAGGGTAAGGGCCCCTGACAAAGGAGCCAAACACATGAGCAAACTCATTTGTGAGCCCGAGGGATATACCAACACCCTGGGGACCCCCTTGAAATAACAAGAAGAGCCTCTGAGGGGAAGGTGATGGAGGTCCAGCATGGGCAGACAGAGATCTGTCAGGAGCACCAATGTGAATGTGTCCAAACACATACACACAGGCTGGTTATATACAATGAAACTTTTCAGTTTCTATTCTGAGGGTCCAAGGTCTCCATGACCCTGAATCAGATGTTCCAACATTATCCAGATGCTTTGTACATTCTTCCATTTCCAAAAGCTGTTTTTCTACAGGTGTTTTAGGTTATGTGAAAAACAAAGGTTTAGGTTTTAGGTTAGGTTTTAGGTTATGTGGGAAAAAAAATTTTCCAACCTGGGTATATGTTTAAACTAAGTCTGAAGATAAAGCTATGGCATGCAGTTTCAGAGCTCAGAGAGAGAACTTAGATCCTCTCCTCCAGCTATTTGCCTTTTGTCTATTTATGGAAGAATAATACAGAGATTCTAGTACAGACATTTTACCTCAAGGAGGACACAGACTATATTATACTCTTATTTCAAGAAGAGAAATACAACCATAAATATCATGGACCAGGTTACAGGAAATAAACACAATTTGCCTGATTCAACTAGTTTTTTGTTATGACTTGTTGCTAATGGTTTACTACAGCTATTCCTCTATTAGTCTATCACTAGGGGAATGCTCTATGAACAATTTTTAAGTACACAGTTT
Organism: Cervus canadensis; assembly: GCF_019320065.1. NCBI lineage: Eukaryota > Metazoa > Chordata > Mammalia > Artiodactyla > Cervidae > Cervus > Cervus canadensis. The sequence continues at coordinate 21,259,377 of NC_057390.1, read as the reverse complement.
AACAACTTAGTAATAAATGTAAATTTTAGAAATCTTGTAACCCAGCAATTCTACTCTTAGGTATATACTCTGAGGAGAAAACCTCATACATGGGCCAGATGAGACTTCAACTAGAAGAGGTATTGCTGTATTTTTTGTAGTAGGGAAAAACATGTTTATCAGCAGGGTGGAATGAAATAAATTTGGAGTTATTCATACAAAGCAATACAACACAGCAGTTAAAATAAACTAGATCATTAAACTAGATCAATTGGTACAACATGGGTAAATTGCAACATAATGCTATTTGTAGAGGCGAACCTAGATTATCATACTAAGTGAAGTAAGTTAGAAAGAGAAAGACAAATATCATATCATATCATTTCTATGTGGAATCTAAAATATGACACAAATGAACTTATCCATGAAATAGAAACAAACTCACAGACATAGAGGGGAGAAAGGGGGAAGGATGGATTGGGATTTTGGGATTAGCAGATGCAAACTATTATATATAGAATGGATAAACAACAAGATCCTGCTGTATAGCACAGGGAACTATATTCAATATCCTATTAAGTCATATGGAAAAAATGGCAGAAATTAACACAACATTGTAAATCAACTATACTTCAATAAAATAAATTTTTTAAAAAGTTAAATTGAGTTACAAATGCATTTTTTAAAAGTTTTTAAAGGATACATAAAAAATATATCCCAAGGGTTAATACTAAAAGTTCACCTTCAAAGAGGACTACATATTTCTGCATTTGTATCTATACAGTAAAAGGATTTTAATGAACAAGCAAAATAAACTCTAACGTGGTACAAGCTCTACTCTCTGGAAAGAAAAAGGAATAAAACTGTGATTGGAAGTCCAGGGATGTAACTATATTGCAACATTTTGTATCTGAGGAAGGAAGAAAGGGAGAAAGGAGGGAAGGGAGAGAGAGAAGGAGGAAGGGAGGTAGGAAGGAAGAAGGGAAAGGAATCAATGCTAATATGACAGAATAGCAGCTCTTCAATTAGGTAGCTGATTCATGAGTGTCAATTATATTTTTTCACAGTTTTTTTTTATATTTAAACCATTTTTCAATTTAAAAATGGACAGCTTGCCAGCAAAAGGATTTCATCCCCTCTGCTATAGTGCCTACTTGCTTCCTGGGTTTATTAATGACCAAGGCACAGATAGGCATATCCTTGTATTAAATGCTTAAACCCATCTCTTCTCATCCCCACACAAGCTACTCTTACTCACCATTATATACATGCATCACCTTTAGTTTCTGCAGAAGATACTAGCTCCAGGAGACAGGATAAAAGGGAAAGGGAGGGGCGGGGGGGGACATGAAACCAAATCCTTGTAAGATAGAAAGAAACACTTGCTCTGTTAGAGCCCACTTTGGAAAGCTCTGTGTTTCTGTCACCTCGGGCACTCTGATTCATTCCGAGCATCTCCTCCAGATACAAGTCATTTAGCCAGCCAACAGGAGCAACAATTACTGTTGGCTTAAAAGATTGGTTGATTTCTCCGGTGTCTATTTGCCTGCAGTTCTGGCTCTCTGACAAATCAAGTCAGATCAATTTGTACCCTAAAGAGTAAATGGGAGAATGTGATTATTTTCTGGTTCAATAGAAAAGCATTTCATTTCAAAAGGCGACTGCATAGCATTTCTTCTGAGATTCACTAGGAAGGCGTCAGGTCTGTAGAGAGTAAATGATGGGTTCTCAGGAGGCTGGCTCGGCTTTGCTTCCCAGCTAAGCTTTAGGAACAGAAGCATGATGTGGGGGTGAACAGAAAGCAGACTCCACTGAGAGGGAAGGTTCTATTCATCTCATTATCTTAGTCCAGGCTGCTATAACAAAATATGATAGACTGGATGGCTTATCAACTACAGAAATTTATTTCTCGCAGTTCTGGAGGCAGGAGTTCTGAGATCAGATCCTAGTAAGGGGCCTTTTCCAAGTTGCAAGTAGGTGACATCTCTTTCTATCCTCACATGGCAGGAAAGAGCTAGGCAACTCTCCAACTTCTTCTTATAAGGGCACTAATTCCATTCATTAGGGCTCTACCATCATGACCTAATTACCTCCCAAAGGCCCCACTTTCAAATACCATCACATTGAAATGAGGGTTTCAACATAAGGATTTTGGAAGGACACAAACATTCAGTCCATTGCACCTGTGTTTAAGGGATATTTTTTTTCTTTGTCTCATCAGAATCAGTGAGTCTTCTAAGAGTTAGAAAACATGCTAAAGATTCTGGAGGATAACTAGAAACATAACTCTACTGGCAGCCACATCAAGATCTACAAAATTACCCTTGAAATGGGATAAAACCAAACAAAAATAGAAAGTTCTGAAGAACAAGAGGGAAACAGAGGTGACAAAACATTAGAAGCAGTTTGGTCCTTGACTTTCTAATGCCCTTTAATTGTCTGCCAATAGATCTGCTGTTTGAGACACAGAATTGGAGATTGCTTCCGGGTTCCCATGACTGAGGGCTTTCCCTGTGGGCTCTGCCTCCTCCGATGTAATCTAACAGTTGGACTGAATCTTCAGGGTCAGACTCAACCATCACTCCTGTATATCTTCCATTCCCTCACCCTGTAGACATTACAGTTGACACACAGGAATTGGAGCAATTTAGGAGAAACCTGCAGTTTTGGGGGCAGGTTGCATGGGTTCAGTTCTCTGCTTGGTGGTATATGTTGTAAGACCTTGACAAACGATCTAAGGTTCAATTTCCTTATCTGTATCACAACAGTGATCGTGTCTTCCTCAGAGGGTTGTTGTTAAAGGACAACCTTTAACAAGCTTTTAGCAGAGAATCTGGTGTAGATCAAGTGCCCTATAGATGTTCACTGTGGATTATTGCAGCTGTGATACTATTTGGTTTCCAAAGAAAGACCTGGAGATTTTAAATCTAATTTTTTGTGGGAATATGTTCATTACTTTAGTGGATCTCTGACCTGAGAGGTGCAGTCAAGGCTGCCTCTGAGATATTCCTATTTATCATGGAATTGTCAGCCTTCCTTTTTTTTTTTAAGTATTTATTTATTTCGCTACACCAGGTCTTAGTCGCAGCATGTGGGATCTTTGATCTTCACTGTGACACGCAGGTTCTTTAGATGCAGCATGTGGGATCTAGTTCCCTGATCAGGGATCGAACCCTGGTCCCCTGCATTGGGAGTGCAGTGTCCCAGCCACTGGACCACAAGGGAAGTCCCCATCCTTCCTTATAGTGATCTCCATGGCCATCAGATATTTACTCTTGGTCTCTGTCTCTATAACACTCCATGGGAGGTAAGCACCATTGTGCTTCATGCCCATTGTGTAGCAATGGGCATGAAGTCTGAAGGCAAGAGTTCTGGTTCTTTCTGTGGCAATATCCAGTGGTGTACGAGCAATTTGTTGATCATCGCTGCTTTTGATTTCCTTATCTGTAGAATAAGATCATTTTTCATGTTCTAGTTACTTCACCAGTTTATAAAAAACTGAAAAAAAAAAATGAATGTGAAGGTATGTTGACTTGTAAATACTAAGAAGGAAATGAAAGAGATGCTGGTTATCTTTATTCTGACATCTGCAAGTCCTTGAATGCACGAACCCAACCATCTATCACCGTAACACAGAAGATAGGAAGTAGGTCTACATAATACTCCTTTCACTAGCTTCATATTGTAACAAGAGGCTTTATAAATATCATTGATAATGGTGGATCCCCCAGTGAAGTTTAAAACTTTTCAATATAAACTATAATTCCTATCTGCAAACTGTTCATTGCTGACACACATGAACTTGGCAAACTAGAAACCTTCCTTCCTTAATTTAGAAACTGATCATACACAGTTCCTGGTTGATTCGTATATCACATTTATGTCTGATTTTAAAGTCTAATTTTCATAAAGGATTGCTAAGGAACAAACATTTTTGACTTGTTTTCTTTTTTACTTTCAAAACACAATTGTCATGTAAAGGATTAACTGACTTGGTGTTTTCTGGCTATATTTTGAAAGTCTCTCAAGCTGTAGCCAAGCCCATTAAAACTTTGTTTGCAACAGGAAATGGCTGCCACTTACAAACATTTTCTTTGGGTCTCTGTTAAGACTGGGCTAATACCTACTGTTATTATGATCCACTGCACAGTCCCATCAGCAATGAGGCTTACAAAGTAAATTGTAAATAGTTTATTTGCAACAAGCATTTCCTGCTGCTAAAGACTTATGAACACCCTGCTTCATATCCTTGAGCAATTTGGAGGTGATTAATCACCACTCCTGTTTAGCAGATGCAAATATAGGCAACAAGGGAAAATGTATTTATTGATATTAATGGGATTTACTTTAGATTTTGTTTTGAAGTGTTCGGTCTCCCTAGTTATGGTGAGACTAGAACTCTCAGACCTTTTGTTACGGGGAAATCTCTTTGTCCTTATCTTCATGCCTTTGTTCACACTGTCTCCTCAGCCGGGATGCCCCCACTCCTCCACTATTTCTATATCTGTCAAAATGCTTTCATAGGCCCCATTTTGAGATGCCTCGTTCCTACCCTCAACCCCAAACCAACTCCCTCTCCCCTAAGCTCTCATAGCCATGTACTTGTATCTCTGCATGCTGTTTGTTTTGCTTTTTATTTCTTCATCTCATATGGAATGTTATATTTCTTGAAGGACTGTGACCTATGTCATTCAGACTTTTATCTCTCTCTCATTAAATAGTGTGGCTCAGTGATAAAGAATCTGCCTGTTATTGCAGGATATGCAGGAGACACAGATTCAATCCCTGGGTCAGGTAGATACCCTGGAGGAGCAAATGGCAACCCAATCCAGTATTCTTGCCTGGAAAATCCCATGGATAGAGGAGGCTGGTGGGCTACACCCATGGGGTTGCAAAGAGTCAGACAAAACTGAGCAACTGAGCACACACACATTCATGCATATGCCAGCGCCTACATGATGTTTGTACATAGCACACACAATAAATGACAGCTGACAGATCACACCAGCTGTAATGCACTCATTCAATAAGCATCTACTAAGTATTTCCTAGGTACTAAGTACTTCCTGGCTAGTGCTAGACTCTGAAATTGGGAAGGGATTAACAAGGATAAATAAGACATGGTCTAATGAAGGAGATGGCAGTGTCAACAAAAATGACAGCACATTGTGATAAATGCTCTGATGAAAGTATGCAAAATAATACGGAGACACAAGAGAGGGAGAGACCAACTCCACTAGGGGGTGTCCCGACAGGCTTCACGGAATAGACAAGCTTTGAACTTCAACTGAAAGGATGGGAGAAATCCATCAGGTGACAAGGGTGTGGTGGGTGTGAAAGGCATCAAAAGAAATGGGAATCTTTTATGGAAAAGTCATGAAGGTGTGAAAAGGATGATGCTGGGGAAGGAAGTGTGGGAGTCATGTGATCAGAGCCTTGGGAAGTTGGTGGTGAGTGTAGGGAGACTGGAGGCTGGAGAGACGGAGCAAGGTGAAATAGTTCCCATGCCTGGCTAAGGCACTTCCCCTTGACCCAGCCAGCAGGCAAGAGATCTATGTCAGGTTTTGCAGCAGGAGAGAAAATGAATCAGGTCTGGGTTTTAGAATGATCCTGCTGATGGCTGGCAGCTCAAATGGCCATCGCTTTTGGTCATTTCCTGTCCCTGGCACTTCTGTTCTACCACAATTTAGGGAATTTAGAGCAAATGAGGGTGAGTTCCCAAAACTGTTAACTCCCTTTAACGCTTCAGTCCAAAGTAGTCACATGCTCAGAATATAAATTTACTTTTGCATACTTTCACGTAGGCAATCACAGTAAAATAAATGTTGCTAATCAGTGTTGGTCTCAAAAGCTAACAGTGTTTAATTTCTCTCCCCGTTCCCTGTGAAATAGCTTTGCCTTTATAAGGAGTCAGAGAGGAAGGGAATGGGGCAAGTGAAATGTATGAATAAAGCAATCAGAGTAGTTTAATTAAGTGAAACTCTGCCAGCTGCTGTGAATGTGACCCCACAGCCTTATTTTGTTTATATTTCAAATCATCCTTTCTAAAGAAAGAGAAGAAACTTGCCTAGTAAGAATCTTTCTACAATCCCTCACCCCTACCCCATCCATACAGACACCCCCACACACACACTGTGAGGCAAAGGAGATCTAAATGGAACCACTTCTCGGACCAACAACAGCGAGAGGCAGTGGGAACTGTTAGGGGTGACTCTGAGCCTTGTTAACAGTACCTAAAGGGCTTCAGGATCCTGCAGGGAGGGGAGATATCCTAAAGCTTCCAAAAACACAGAAGCAGCAGTGGGGGATGAAGGATGCTCCAATTCTCCACTGGTTCTGCCACCCTTTGGTCAGTCTTAAAGAGCAAGGAGGGGCCTTGCTATGAGCTGAGAATCCTGATTTCCTAAATATCATGCTTTTTCAGGACCATACCCTTTAGCAGCCCAGAATGCAAAGATCTCATTCCACATAGCCAGTGTCCTTTTTGCAGTCCTTGGAGGGAAAACAATTAGCCTGTTCATTTTAACTGTTGACTTATCTCTAGCCAGTGAGGGCAACAGTTCAAATTTGGACTTGAAAGTCAGACCTCCCAGGTTCTGATCTTTAATTCATAACTTTCTGTGTGATCTGAGGGCAAATTACTTACCCTCTCTAGGCATTGAGTCTCTCATCTGTAAAGGAAAGTAAAGAACGCACCCACCCCACAAGTTATCGTGAGGATGAAGTAATGGATATTGTCGACACCAAATAGGGACCTTATAAATGTTAGTATCATCAGCAAGTATCAACCAAACCTTACTACCTATTACTTCTTATCTAGTAGTACTAATTAGTGTGAACTGGCTTATTATTATTATTATTACTTTAGAAACAGAACTGTAGAATCTTGGTTGTAAAACAAAAAAGTCGAAGAACATGAACTCCACCTCTTCAGAGAAGGAAACTGAAGTTCAGTGATCTGTCCTGAGGCCCTGCCTCATAGTGGTCAAACTGGGACCAGAGCCCAGGGTCCCCAGTTCTAGGTAAGTGCCCTTTCTACCACGCCATGTTTCGCTCTGTGAGAAACTACAATCACAGAAGGTCACTGAATAACCTGAGAAGCTGGTGGTCAGTTATACACTCAGCTCCCAGACGCATCTCTAAAACCAGGACAGTGGCAGGCAAACTGGGTAGTTGGCCACCTTACTTAAGGCAGATCCTTGATAAGTATTTATGCAGCAGTGAATGAATGTTTCCTAAGTACCAGTTAAGTTCCCTGTAGGAAGGTGTTGGCTTATGCTAAGACAAGAACACACAAGAAAAGAGAAAGGGGTGGGGGAGTCTGCCCTTCTGTATCAACAATGAGAAGTCTGATGGGCCAGAAAACTGTATCTTCTTGGTTAAAAGGAAAGTCTCTAAAAATGGATCCTTTATGAGAAAAGAAATCTGAGAAGTAAAGACAAATCATGATGAGCTTTGTCTAAAGGAGAAAAACAGAAGGTTAGTCAATAAAACACAGCCACAGCGGTGGGGTTTGGGGTACTAGCTGGCCCTGATTCATTTCTTCTTGAGACTCCTTCTTAGCTGGGGACTGGGAACAAGACCAGGACTCCCCCTAAATGTATAGAGGGGCACCTACCCTGTCTAGGGCAGGACATGCCACGTATGTACCCGCCAGTGGCTGCATGGCATGGGAGATGCCAGAAGACAAGCAAGCTTCCAACCTAGAGAACTATCATGGTCTGAGAGATGGAAATGGAAGGACAGAAGGAAACATACCACCGGCCAGCCGCTTTCAGAATAATTGAAGGATTCTTATACTGTGAGTCACAAGCAGCCTAGAGAGACAGTCAGGAAGTACAAGCAATATTTCAGGGCCCAAGAATTTCCTGAACATAAACAGCCATCACTCTCCCTCCAAAACAAAAAGGTATTTCCCCGAAATCTAGTGCCACCTTAAACTGGCAAAGCAAGTGCCTTCCTGCATACTAGCAATATGGTTTTTGTTTAGTCGGTGGCTTAAACTCTGAAACATAGAAAATATTCATTCCCTTTTTATTAATAATAGTTTATTGCACAAACTCCACCTGATGGTGAGAGCTAAGAGCTAATGGTCTTAACCAATAGTAATTACTAATTCCTTTTCAGAAAGTTTCCACTTCCCTCAAATGCTCTTTCAGATGATCCGGGGTGAATTACAGCCCCTGCTCTGTACCTGAGCCTTGTCTTGGACTTGGCAAACAAAAGAGTCCATTCCTGCTCTCCCACTGTATTATTCTATGACAACAGAATAGTGAAAATATTTTGCCTATACTCTCAACACAGCATTGAGGCCCTGACCAGTCTTAGATTGTTCTTAGAACTTATCATGTGTAACAGACCCAGGGAAAGAGGAATGGGACACTACTTTGAGCTCCTAGAAGCTGTGTTTAGGAGCCCAGCAGACAGACTTGCCAAAATCAACCAGACCAACCCTCCAAACACCAGATACGTACGAAGGGGCAGAGAGGTTGCTGTGGTTCTCATCCAGTAGCCTTACCTGTTTCTGTTGCCACTTCATACAAAAGCTATTCTTGTAGTTGGACCAAGGTCACCAAACCAGGAAGAATAAGATCCACATGACCCATGATGAAATTTGGCAGCAAGTCTGGGATTCCCTTCCCCAACAGGGCTGTGGCTCTGAATGCTTTCAGCATAAAATCAACTAGCTGAGAAAACACCTGTTGTTCATTCCCGCCACCATCAATAAGAGACTTTCTGATCTGCTGCTACTGCTTCTCCTGCTGCTTAACTAAATATTCTGAGCAGGGCAAAGTGTAGGCAAAATTGAATAGTAGATGGAGTCTGCCTGAAAGATTCTCTCCATTTCTCTTTGAGCACAATTTTGGCTATGCCAGTGACCTCCTACTGACTCAAGGGCAACAGGATACCATAAGCTGGGCACCCGAGCTAAAATTGCCACTTCCGTGGTAATATGCTCCAGCCCTTTCCAGAACCATGTTCCTTCTTTGGAATTACTTCTCTCTGTCCTGTCCTTTTCAGGGCCTTTACAACCATCAGGCCAAAGAATCTTAGTTAATCTAGATGGTAGTAAGGGATTCTGGTGTATTTGCACTATAAGTCCTTCACTTTTGTAAAACAAAGAAGTTATGTAATAGTAGAACAAGCATCTCATTCAAAATGCTCTTCTAAAAGTAACAGAACTGCGATTCAAAGTGGCCTGACTCTAAGTACAGTTCTCCCACCATTGTAAATAGACGGGGCCACATTCAAAGATAATTTTCTTAAGATGTGCTAACTCTTTTTGATCTGATATCCTCAGTCTTTCTCTACTAATGCTTTATTTTGATGGATGCAATTGATCAAGAAAGATCTGATTACTCTTTGCAACATTCTCTGGTAGAACTCTGCTCTATGAAGGAGATCCATGATTGATGTAAAATAATACCACACAGCTTCAACTGCCTTTTTCCTGAGGATCAGTCACTATACTGTGACGGCTCTGAACAAGAATTATCTACTGTATCTGCTTGTGTATACTTCTCTAGATCATATCCCCAGATACAAACAAGACTAAGGGCTCTTGAGGACATTTCCAGTCAACTGAGCTGAACATTTCACAGACTGTCAAATGAAATTGAGAGATTTCAGGATGATTTGAATAAATAATCCTAGATAAATAATTCCTGGTTCCCTGAACCATGATGATAGAACAGCATGCTTTCTCTCCAGCTCCTCAAGGCTTTGTCTTAGCCCATAGAGTCCCAACAGCTGTATGCCAGACTGTTAATGTTGAAAATGCTGCCCTGTGTTTTAATTGGAACGAAGTTCTGGAAATTTAGCAAGTGCAGTTGTGTGGAAGAGGAAGCAGAATTTGTCTTAAGAGAGTTTGGGGAAATTTTATCAGTAAGCTTATTTCTTGGAGCAGGTTGTTACAGTGATTTTGTCCCCTCTGGATACAAAGTCCTAATGAATTACTTCTTAGGAAAAGGGGCAGAAGAATTGGGTAAGTGATAGGAAAACTATTCTGTAAGTATTTATTTTGTCTTCTTGTATCTCCATTTCAGACTTTCTTCACTTCTCTTTCATTAAAGATAGGAAAGTTATTTTATAAATCTAAAATATTTTTTAATATTTCTTAGATCTCCTTCAATGATTATGCAAAATATGAAAATGCTGCATAAATTATCCAGAAGTCAGGGCTAAGAAAGACTCCAATTGGTATCAGAATTTATTATAAAATACAGGTCAAGGGACCAAGAGCTTAGAACAAAAATAAGGGGTGGGGTGAAGAGTGTTGGTGGGTTGCTATGATTATAAGCAAGCAAAAGACACAGGGATCAAAAGGTCAAGTGTAAGAGGAAGAAATGAGTAGGTCCCATGGGTCAGGGCAGATAAGGTCAGGAGTCAAGAGGTCAAGTCCATCCAAGGAATGGCCCTAGGAAGCAGACAGCCTTCTAAGTGGGCCTTCCTCTGGGTCAAAGCTCCATTCCACTTTATAAACCATCCCTACATAGAAACCTGTCTGGGAGTAAATCCAATGAGCATACAGGTATTTCTGATAAAGAAGAAAAGGAAACAAGAATTAATGAACCCCAAATGCATACCAAACATTTGACATACTCAGTTTTCACAATTCTTTGAGAGAGAATGTATGTCATGTTTCAAGATTGCCTCTCACCTTTTGATCATGTTGCTATGTTTAGGCAGTTCCCTGTCTTATGAGTTCTGCCTCCCTAAAGTCATCAGAAAATTTGCTTCCCCAGAGACCCCAGCATCAGAACAAAGGCATGATGCCTAGGATCTGCCACTGAGATGCTCCCAGGCAACAGTTTAATCAGAAAAGATGAACCACAGGAAGGAGGCGATGCCTGGGACCCATTTGCTGGCAAGGATGATGGCAGACACATCCAGTCTTAAGGTCAATTTCTGGCCCAGAAGTATTAGTGCTAGCAAAGCTGCAGTAGAGCCCGTGTTCCTGGCAGCCATTCTGTGCTCTGGGGGTAAGTGGGGTCAGCAGCTCCCTTACTGGGTCACTTCTGCGGCATAGTTTCAGGCCTTGACCCCAGAAGCTTAGCCTCAAGCCTGCTTCTCTAGCCTTGCCAACTGCTTTGTGAGCTACCCAGTATCTTTTCTGCCTAATCAGCGAGTCAGCTGCTGTTGCTCACAGTTAAGGGCCCTGAGTGTTTAAAGATAAGTATTGCTACTATCTCTTCTTATTGAAAGGAGGCCAAAATTGAAAGAAGAGAATAAATTAAAATAAAAGAATAAAAGGTCAGTAATTTGTTCAAGGACATAAAGTTCATCAGTAGCAGAGACAGTATTCGAAGCCAGGTGTGGCTCCCCATTTACAATTAGAAAAAGATAAGGGAAGGAGCACTTCTGAGCAGTGGGATAGGGAACAGCTTCCTTTTCCACAAATTGCAGATACCTTAGTAGTTGGGACACCTTTTTCTCTTTGCTTGTGCTCACTTTTATGACTTCACATTGTGCCAATAAGCATATGGGAGACGCTAAAGATAAACCAGCACCACCAATTTCCATTGCTACCTTCAAATATTGCCGTTCACAGTTTGCAAGGGGAGGAACCACTGTCTGTGGATTGCAGAGGAGGTGGCCAACTGTTTGGGGTTTGTTTACCATTGCTTTTCATGAGTCACGGTGAATTATGTATTATTCATAAACTGTAGGTTTGAAGAAAGTTCCCTTGTGCAGTTTCTGCTCACTGGTTCCTTCAATCCAAGATTGAAACAAATAGCAGCAGATAATGAAGTATATAAATCCACCTGCATTTTCTAATTGTGTGAACTAATACCCTGAGAATCAGAAAGAGAGGTTAGAAGAGCAGGCTTTAATTCAGAATCCTGCCATGTACATGGAAAAAGTAAAAACTGGGCATACTGATAGATATATAACAAACTGGAGATAATCTACTGGCACCTTAAAATTCCAATATCCTTTAAGGTGAAAAAACAAAAATGCAAAAGACCTCAGGCAGATGCCAGGAGATAGCACAGCTCCAACTATAATGTAAAGTAGCAGAAATCTGTCTTAGAGCTCCAAAGCTCCCATTCTTTCCTCCTTTATTCCTCTAAATGGTGCTCTCAACCTTTCCAACCCTCAAATATCTAGATTCTCTCTCTCTCCAAACTCCATTCAACAACCCACTCATCCACCTTCAAGTGAAGTCAAAGTGGCTCAGTCGTGTCCTCCTCTTTGCAACCCCATGGAATTCTCCAGGCCAGAATACTGGAGTGAATAGCCATTCCCTTTTCCACAGGATCTTCCAACCCAGGGATCGAACCCAGGTCTCCTGCATTACAGGCAGATTCTTTACCAGCTGAGCCACCAGGGAAGCCCAAGAATACTGGAGTGGGTAGCCTATCCCTTCTCCAGGGGATCTTCCTGACCCAGGAATCAAATCAGGGTCTCCTGCGTTGCAGGCGGATTCTTTACCAGCTGAGCTACCAGGGAAGCCCTCCACCTTCAAACCAAGATACAAATGACAAATAGCAACTAAAAAAAACTTCTCCTTCCCTGGGCATTTACACTTAAACTCAGTCAAAAACTTAACTACAGGGATTGCATTTTGTAGTGGTCATCAGTCACTTGTTGTTGCCCCCAAATCCTTTTTTTAATCTCATAACAAAAATAGTATTCTTTGATATATATACATAGAAATAGGTAACATATTGTGATGGCTAGTTTTATGTGTCAATTTTGGTCACAGAGCAACCAGATATTTGGTTTAAACATTACTTCTGGGTGTTTCTGCCAGTGAGCTTCTGGATGAGACTAGCATTGAATCAGTAGACTGAATAAAAACTGATTGCCCTCCCCATTGTGGGTGGGCCTCTTGAAGGCCTGAGTAGAATAAAGACTGAGTGAGAAAGAATTCTTGTTTAGTTGCTCAGTTGTGTCCGACTGACTTTCTTGTAACCCCGTGTACTGAAGCCCACCAGGCTCCTCTGTCCATGGGATTTCCCAGACTAGAATACTGGAGTGGGTTGCCATTTCCTTCTCCAGGGGATCTTCCGAACCCACAGAATGAACCTACATCTCCTGCATTGCAAGCGAATTCTTTACTGCTGAGCCACCAGAGGAGCAAAGTGGCTCAGTGGTAAAGAATCCACCTGATAAAGCCGGAATCGCAGGAGACATGGATTCAATCCCTGGATCAGGAAGATCCCTGGAGGGCATGGCAACCCACTCCAATATTCTCCTGGCATCATCCTATAGACAGAGGAGCCTGGGGGCTACAGTCCACAGGGTTGCAAAGAGTCGGACACAACTAAGCGATTAAGCACACATGAGAAAGAATTCTTCCTCTCTGCCTGATGGCATTTGTGCTGGGTCATTGGTCTCCAGCCTTCAGGCACAGGCTAAAATTCTATCATTGGCTCTTCTGAGTCTCCAGCTTGCCAACTTTAGCCCCTATATTCACATAGGCTAATTCCTTACAGTAGGTGATAGATGGATATATAGACAAAGATAGATAGATGACAGACTGAGCAATCTTATTGGTCTGTTTCTTTGGAGAATTCATATGAATTCATTATGCATCTGTATTCATTATAAAGTATTAGAAAATAACAAATCCTGGGAATTCCTTGGCAGTCTAGTGGTTAGGAGTCCTTGATTTCACTGCCAAGAGCAGCCGTTTGATCCCTTGCTGGAGAACAAAGATTTCATGAGCTGTGTGGTGCAGCCAAAATAAACAATGAATCCTTATGGGCCCACCACCCAGTCCAAGAAATAAACTCTGATTGCTCTTTTCTTTTCTGTTCTCCAGGCTTCTTCTCAGCTGTCCAAAAAATAGGGACTTCCCAGGCAGTCCAGGTGTTAAGACTCGGCGCTTCCACTGCACCGGGTGAGGGTTTGGTCCCTGGTCTGGGAACTTAGTTCCTGCATGCGATCCTCGTGACCAAAATACATATATATTTTGATCACCTTCTTAATGTCTTGATAGTTCCTCACTGTGTAGATCCTGTCTTATCAACAATAAATAAACAAATTAAAAAATTGTATTTCCCAGTTCTCCTTGTGCAGGACACCTAGGGTGATTGATATTCTAGCAATGCAATGCATCCATATTAGATTGATTCAGAATAAGTTGTACAGGGAACAGGTGGGGCGTGAGTAATTCACATTTCTAGCATGGACTGGAACCAGCAGCATAGTGGCTTCCTGATCATAGAAGATGCTGTAACTCCTTTGGAAGGTCACTTTGGAATGTGGATGTGCACACTGAGGCTATTCCTGGAAGCTCACCTAAAGTCTGTTTCTTCAATATTTGTGTGATTCTTAAATCTCTATATCCCTGAATAAATTCCTTTCTGCTTAAAGTAACCAGAGAAAATACATTGAGTACAACTAAAGAACTCTGATCAATACAAAAATTGGACTATAAATGGTTGCAAACAATAGGTTTCAAGGACATGGAACATTAGATTGACTATCTGACCAATCTGGGCTTGAAGTAAGTATTGAAGTATCATTAAATGATGGGATGTGACCCATGGTGTGTGAGTCATGGTGTGTGACCATGACTAGTAACCCATGGTATGTGAGATGATAAAACAGCAACTTAAATCCCATGGTATACGAGATGATAAAACAGCAACTTAAATATTATCTTTTGTCATTTGGAATTGTTGCAGGAAAGGGGACCTCTTCCAGGGCCTGAGAGTGGGCTCTTGTCTAACACTTGGAAATGAGTTGTCTGAGGAGGCACATATGCTGACAAAGCAAGAGAATTTATTGGGAAGGGGCACCCAGGTGGAGAGCAGTACTCTGCCACATGGCTCACAGCCTCAGGTTTTATGGTGATGGTGTTAGTTTCCAGGTTGTCTCTGGCCAATCATTCTGACTCCTTGGCCAAGATGGATTCCAGCAAGGATTCTGGGAGGTTAGTAGGACATATGGCCTGACATCTCCTCTCTCCTTTTGACCTTTCCTGAATTCTTCCAGTTGGTGGTAGCTTGTTAGTCTCACATTACTTACCAGACCTCCTGTTGTTAAGATAACTCATGCACCTGGTTACTATGGTGCTTGGGAGGCCAGGAGGCTTCAGTCAGTGTTTCCCTAACAGAATGAAGTGTCTATTGAAAATTTTAGCTTCCCTTTTGATTGTTTTCCACTTAACACCATTACATGGGGTTAAGGAATATAAAAACTGGGGGTTGGGATGGCTGCCTCTACTAGCATCCGTGAGCTTATAAAAATGAAAACAGACTAAAGAATGTAAATTCTCATACCCAGGTATTCCTAGAGAAACAGGACTCCTTTAAAAGAGTTTTTTAAATCTCTTATAGTCACATGGCTGTCAAATGCAAAGCCAATGCAGTCAGCTCTGGCCAGTTACCAAATTTCAATACAAGTTGAATTCATGTCCTCACTAGATATCATACGTGAAAGTCAGAGCCTTGTTTGGGAAAGGGGAACCACATGAAATGGAATGAGGGCACTGAACGGACCTAGATGATTCTGAGTAGCCTCAAACTCCACTGCACCTTTCTTACCAAAAGAAGCCAGTACCTTCTCCCCTGTCTGAAGATGCTCATCTGGCCTGCTTGAAGAATTTATAGTGACCTCATCTGAGACTGTTATCTCCTACACGAATTCCAGTTCTCCTGCCTTTCACCCATGATCCTTCATTCCCTGCAGACTTGTAACTAGTTCTAGATCTAGCATGCCTTTAGGGACCAATTTAAAAAGTCAAACACAGAAGGAAAAGATTCATAAGCCAAAAGAATTGCAAGATTTTGCTAAAAGTAATGTTGGTAAAAACTTGGAGAATTTATTGAGTATTCTGCCAGAAACATAATTTTATGGGCCAAATTATTAGCATGGATGCACTAGCCAGAAATCCAGGGATTCTCCTTAGCTTGAGCCAATTGTTAACTCAGTTGGTAGACTGTAACCTGAATTCCACTGTGTTCTGTCACTGAAGGAAGCTGAAATGCTATGACTCCAGAAGCTTAGGGAGATAAGACTGTAGAAATGGATTTATCATACACAATATCTAGCACATACCCAAACTAAGACCAGAGAACACTCCCTTTTCTAAAGCACTGGGGAAAATATTGATGAGGAAAGAACCAGAATCCTTGAAGAGTGCTTTGTTGAATTTCTGCTGTACCCTGAGGATGAAGGTGGGAGATGTTGCTGTTAAAATTAATTCCCTGATTTCAGTAGAGTTGATGGATATCAAGAGGGGCAGACACTAAATAGTAGGATTTAAGTGCCAGAGACAGAGTAGATGTAGTGATTATAATAGCAGAATGATTTGACTTCCAGGGATCTTTTGATGGTGGCTAATTGATGACAAGGTTTCTAAATCTGAACTAGATGGGCAGCCTATTCAGGATTTCCTTGCCCTGTAAAACTGAAAAATGTCTAAGCCCGGTGAACCTAGACTTAAATCATCATACCTGTCTTAAATCATCACTAGAGAATCATAGTCTATTTCCCAATATTCAGACTCTCAATCCAGTGAATGAAAAGGAGAAATCTTAAGGAAGGACATTGTAAGAACCTATGAAAATGTCTCTATCCCTTTATCTAAAGCGCCTGCATACATTTACCAAGGTAACTGTGTACTAGAGAATGGGAAATACCTATACCTTTCACAAATTATCAACATGGCTTTGGACTTGTACTAACCCCAGGGACCCAGAATATCACTGCTCCCCCCACACATATTCAGAGCAGAGCCTTACATACAGGGATCCAGAGATAAATGGAGTTTGAGCCCAAGTCCATTTCATGGTAGGAACAAAGTTGCTGTTAATTCAACCTCTGGTTATTAGCCCCACTTCCTGAATTACGGTCTGAGTGGATATATCTAGTAAATAGCAGACTCTTCAAATTGGCTTCCTGACCCAAAGTAAGCACTACTGGGACTGTCTCTTCCTAACAAAATAGTAAACCAAAAGCAACCCTGTATTTTTAAGAGAATTCTGGAAATGTGTCATCATCAAAGAAAACTAAAGGAATGGCGAGTTCTGTTTTGCCCTCATTTAACTCACCTGTGTAGTGGCTACATGGATCTTAGAGCATGACAGTAGGTTATCAAAAGCATAATCAATAATTT
Organism: Cervus canadensis; assembly: GCF_019320065.1. Taxonomy (NCBI): domain Eukaryota; kingdom Metazoa; phylum Chordata; class Mammalia; order Artiodactyla; family Cervidae; genus Cervus; species Cervus canadensis. The sequence continues at coordinate 21,242,324 of NC_057390.1, read as the reverse complement.
CTGTTGCTGCTACTCTTCCTAAAGTCATCTGTGCTAGAGCACACTGACCCACTCTGGCCATCTAAGATGTAGTTATCACACCTACAAATGCTTTACTCTCTGTCATAATAGCCTAAAATAACAGAAGAAATTTGCTTTCAAGGCTGAGCACTGAAGAATTGATATTTTCGAATTGTGGTGCTGGAGAAGACTCTTGAGAGTCCCTTGGATTGCAAGACCAAACTAGTCAATCCTAAAGTATATCAACCCTGAATATTCATTGGAAGGGCTGATGCTGAAGCTGAGGCTCCAATACTTTGGGCACCTGATGTGAAGAGCCGACTCTTGGAAAAGACCCTGATGCTGGGAAAGATTGAGGGTAGGAGGAGAGAAAGGGGTGACAGAGGATGAGACGGTTAGTATCACCGACTCAATGGACATGAATCTGAGCAAACTCTGGGAGATGATGAAGTACAGGGGAGCCTGGTATACTGCAGTCCACGGAGTCTCAGAGTTGGACATGACTTAGCAGTTGAACAACAAGAACAGGCACAGAACGTTCATGTCCTGCCTGTGAGCTATACCAATTCTCTATGCTTCTTTTATTTGTGAAAAAAAGAAATTCTATCTCATTTAAGTGTTATTATTTCAGGTCTCCTGTACTAAGAGGTAAAAAAATTTCTAACAGAAATACGGACCATGTCAAAATGCATACCATACTCAAAGGATGTGGAAAGAAGGATTCGGAGGTATTTGGCCTTTCCTATTTGATAAATGCCCTAGAATGAAAATGTAGAGTCAGATGGTTTTTCTTGAAGGTCATTAGAAAGACTATCTTAATTGTAACAGTCCACGTGCTGCTGGTCTACACAGTCAATTTAAATGGTAGGTCAAACATTCTAAGTTTGAGTTTTTAATCCATAAAAGTTGTGGTTAAGCTGAACTGACCAGTTGTTCTATGGGACCAACAAGTCAATTCTAACCAGGCACTGAATAGACTCAGTCTCTGAGACTCACCTGCTTTCGATTAACAAAATGTCTTCATTTCCACCATATAACAGCAATTTTTTAAGTTTTGATTTTTTTAACGTATACATAGCCACAGACCTATTCTTTTTCTCTTGGTTCTGGAACCAATACAGAATTTGCTAGTTTGACTGAAAGCTTAATCTCTCTAGAGCTCAGTAGTGAAAGAATAATAACACTACACCCACTATAAATTCCATCAGTAGAGGACTTATGAAGATGAATGAGGCCACATTGGGCCAATTTCCTGTTTCATGTAAATCTAAAACAAAGTCAGAGTCACGTGGGATTAGAACCATAGGCACTATTTTTTAGATTCCCAGAAGAAAGTCACTTTATCAACATAAATTTGGCACAATTTTGAAACATAACAACATCCATTTCATTGGCCCATTGACTTGCTGTAGTAAGTTGGATGTTTTCCTTATTATTTTATGCCTAAAGCCACAGAAAGATTAATGTTACAAGTTAAGCAAACAGTTTGATATTTACAGCTTAGTCTGTTGGTGAATATTAAAGTTCTTTCCTAGGCCCAGCTTCCTGAGGACCATGGGAGAAGGTCACATATGTACTGTGGAGACAGTGCACTTTTTCCCTAATGCTCAGTCCACAGATTAATGTCGATGTTCAAAAGCAGGGAACACAAGGAATAGCTACCTTCCGTCATTGAAGCAAAGGTAGAGAGTGGTGAGTCAATTTAGAGAATATACTGTTTATGAATAAGGAATAAGATCTGTATCCAGCTCTGGGTCAGAAATAAGCATTGACTTAATAAATGAGAAGCAGTGGTGAACTAGCACTTCCAAGGGGATCTGCTGGATTCTAAATTTCCATAACATCGTTTCCATCAAGATATCTTGTTGAGAATGTCAGCTACACACTGGAGGACATGAGAGCCACTGAGGCCCTTGCCTCAGTTTTATTTCTGTGACATTGGAGAAGAAGGCTGTGAATCCTTGGTGATGAAGGAAGAGGAGTATTGTGGGACCCTTTTTCACAGCTGGTAGCATAATGAATACAGGAACTCTAGGCTATCTGTGAAGAGTAAGAATATGCCACCCTGAAAGATGCCACTTTGACACATTGATTATTTTGAGCTGAAGACAATTGAAAAAAATAAGACAAAAAAAGTTCTCTATCATTCCCCTACTTGCTTAAAAGCAGGCTATAAATTCGTAAAGTTTCCCCTTCTCCCCTCTCTTCCAGGAAAGACAGAAGTTAAACATCAGAGACAATCCTAGACCCTTATTAGCCTAGAGACAGCACCAGTAGAATCTACATAGCAAACTTAATTGGCCTTTATCTTCTCCTAGTCCCCCTATATACTTACCTTACCCAATTTTGCCCTCAACAGAAGTTCAAACTGCAACCGAACACAATTACCTGCAGAACTGCTTAAAATGCAGATTCTGTTCCTCACACCCATCAGGATAACTACTATCAAAAACAAACAGAAAATACATTGCCAGCAAGAAGACAGAAGTTGGAACCCTTGTACACTGTTGGTGGAATGTAAAATAGTGCAGCTTCTGTGGAAAACAGTATGATGGGTCCTAAAAAAATTAAAAATAGAACTACTCTCTGACCCAGCAATTTCACTTCTGGAGATACCCAAAAGAACTGGAAGCAAGGTCTCAAAGAGATATTTGTGTATCTAGTAGCACTATTCATGATAGTCCAGAAGTGAAGCAACTCAAATGCCTACTGACAGATAAAATGGATAAATAAGCTGTGGTATATGCATCCAGTGGAACATTATTCAACTTTAAAAAGGAAGGAAATTCTGACACATGCTACAATATGGATGAACCTTGAGGCACAGAGCAAAGTGAAATAGCAAAGCTAGTGACTAGCAAAGCTAGTCACATAAACACAAATACTGTATAATTTCACTTATATGAGGCACCAGGAGTAGCTGAATTCATAGAGAAAGAAAGTAGAATGGTGGTGAATGGTGGTGGATGGTTCCTCAAGATGACTGTTCTCTTGCTGTCTGTATGTCCCCTACTTGACCAGTCCCCGTTACACCTACACCTCACCTACATGAATGTGCTCACCCCTGCCCCAGCTAGTGATTATTCTAATCCTTAGGCCAGAACAGCTCTACCTGGTAGTTTATTAAAGAAAAACATTTGCTCTCATGACGGTTGTTAACCTGAGGGGCTGTAAGGCATGGGTCTCAGCTGCTGATTTCCCTGATAACTGATGAGCCAACCTGACTTCAATTCCTCCTATAAGTGGTAGCCTCCTTCTCCCCCAAGTCAAAGGTTGCTCTGTGTCTTACCTGTCGTCTGCCATACATTTCGAGGTGTCCCTCCAGGACCGTTTGTTTAGGACTCATGAGATCCCCTGTTCAATAAATCACTGAAGTCTCAGTTGCTGTCTCTGGACTCAGTGTCGAGGCTGGGCAACTACAACACTTGCAGAGGGCATCCCAGTGGGTGGTTATCAGAGCCTGGAGAATGAGAAGTAGTTGTTCAATGGAAGTTTCTGTTTTGCAAAATGAAAACAATTCTGGAGATGGATTGCACAGTAATGTGAATATACTCCACAGTATTGAACTGTACACTTAAAAAATGATTAGGATGGCAAATTCTATGCTCTGTGTACAGTTGACCCTTCATATCCATGGATCCCACACCCACAGATTCAACTAACCATGGATTGACAATATTTGGGGAAAAAATCCCATAAAGCAAAACTTGATTTGCCACTCACCAGCAACTATTTACATAGCATTTACATTGAATTAGGTAATAAGTAATCTAGAGATGATTTAAAGTATACTGGAGGGCGTGTGTAGGTTATACGCAAATACTGCCCCATTTTATCTAAGGGACTTGAGCATCTGTGGATTTTGGTATCAGCAGTTTCCTGGAAACAATCCTTCACAGATATTGAGGCTATGTCTGTATTTTACCACAATTTTTAAAACATCTATATGCAAATTTTGAGATCTGGAGTGGGACTAGAGATTATGCATGTTGGGGGGATCTATTTAAAATTCCAAAGCCCAGGCTACACCCTAGACCCATTCAGTCACAGTTTCTAGGGGTGGATTCCAGGCATAAGCAGGTTTTGAAGTTTTCCAAAACCTACTTCCAAAACATGATTCCAATGTGCAGATGTGTTTGGGAACCACTATTGTCCACTGAGTTGGTTTTCACAAAGGAGCCTTCTCACTCTCTTTTAGTAAAGAACTGATTGGACAGCCCAGAACAGGCTGCACTTTAGAAGCATCTATGGCTGATTCACATTGACGTTTGGCAGAAACCAACACAACACTGTAAAGCCATTATCCTTCAATTAAAAATAAATAATTTTTTAATAAAAACTGAAAAAAAAATTACATGCACTTTGGTGCCACCATCTCCAACCTCCCAAGAGATTCTAATTTAGTTGCTCTAGAGGAAGGCTTGGACAGGGTAGTTTTTAAACCTCCTCGGGTGATTCCAGCTGAAAACTCTTAGCTGAGATGTTTCCCCATTAACTGCGGCCTCTGCTTAGCCCACCTCTCTGCTCTCTCACCTAGCCATCTGTTCAGACTCTGCCCTTTGCCTGTCCTCTGTGTATCCCACACTCTGACATTGGTTTGATTATCCAAGTATTCAAGTGTGGCTGATTAAAGGAGCACAGTACCAATTAATCAAGTGTATCCAGCAGGCACTGAATACTGTCAGAAATCATGGATCTACTTTTGTGCCATTAGCTTCACGTCCAAAAAATTTTGATTTTAAACCACCCACTTTAGCCTCACAAATGTATTCATTCCTTTCAAGTCACAGAAAAGGTGCTTGATTCGTGAAACTTGTCCTACTAAGGGGGTAGGATGAGCATGGGATTTGGAGAATATTTATGTGTCAACTTGCCTGGGGCCACAGGGTGCCCCTGATGATTGTGGAAACATTATTTCTGGGTGTGTCTCTGAGGATGTTTTCAGATGAGATTAACATTTGCATCTGCAGACTGAGTAAAGCAGATTTTTCTCCCCAGTGTGTGTGGGCCTCACCAATCCACTCAAGGCATGCACAGAATAAAAGGCTGAGTGAAAACAAATTTTCTCTCTCTGCCCTACTGCCTTTGAACTGGGACATTGATTTTCTCTTGCCTTCAGATTCGAACTTGGACTAGAATTGACTTACACCATCAGCTCTTTTGCTTCTCAGAGCCTTCAGACTTAAACTGGAACTATACTAACGGTTCTTCTGGATCTGAATTCCTCAGCCTCCATAACTGTTTGAGCCAACTCCTATATATACATAGGTGTGCATTATATATGTTTATATATATGAGTGTGTATACACACATATATACATGCGTCTTATTGGTTATGTTTCTCTGAAGAACTCTAATACAGTGTGCCCTAGCAGTACTTCATTCATTTATCATGTAAAAACATATTTTTTGAGAGCCTACTGTATGCTGGACACAGTTCAACATGCTTGAATAAAATCAGCATGCACTCTTCCAGCTGCAGAAGCCTCTTTTTCTCAGATTAGTAGAAAACCCCAAATGCCTGTAACTTATATACAAGACACAGATTCTACATAGATTAGTATCTGGTGCTTGTTACGAAATTCAGCAATCAGTCGTCATATTAAGTCCCTGCCTGCCGTCTCTGATGTGAGACCCAGAGGTTCCTGCCACCTCTCTAGGGTAAAGTGTCAGACAGGGCTAAGGAGAAAACGTGCTTTATACACCCTGATTGCTTCTTGTTACACCTTGCTAATGCAATCTGTGTTGCACATTAGAATTAGCATAATATTATCAGAAATGCCGAGCAAAAATGTTCTGAGCTGCAGTGCTCTTTGTGCTTTGGGTTTTGTTCTTCAGGAAGTTGTTTTAGGAAGGGCACAGCAAGACCTTGTATTTTCTTGCTAGAGTTGTTAGGGAGAACAACTTCTTTACCCTTTTCTTTTCAAATAATAAATTGTGAGTGATAAGCTACATCGTTGTATCATGTATGACTACTCCTGGCCAAGGAACATTTAACAACATTCTGATAAGTCATAGGACTTGTTTTTTTTAAGTTCTCTTTGATCCTTCAGATCAAAACTGTGGCTAACAGCAATGTCTGGGCCAATTCCATTTATGGTGTGCTGTTTGTAAAGAACCTAAGCTGTGGCCTTCCTAGAAATAGGCATAAATGCAACTCTTCCAAGCACTGATTTTCTCTGATTACATGTAAGCCTCTCTCCTCTATAAATCTCTCGCAGACAGAGGTCTTACCTGTCCAATAGATATATTTCATGTCTGTTGGACTTTTGTGGCTCTTGGAACATTGTTCACTTATCTCCTTTATTGTTGAGAAGTTCAGGCTGTGGAATAGACCCTAGCTGCTGATTCTCTAGTCAACCTTGAACGTGGAGGGGTCAACAGCATTTGCTGAGTCCTGGAAAAATTCCTGTTGAGCAGGTCAGGGAGATGCTTGAGTTCATCTGCAGACTTAGCTTAGTCTAAATCTCCACTCTGAATGTGGCTCACTCTCTGGAAGTCACCAGCGCCTCCCCCACTCAAGCACCTCACACCCTCTGATGTCAGTCTGAGCATCCTGGACTGGGTCTCCATCTCACTTCTCTGGAACTCCTTTACCCCCAGACCTTTATCCTGAAAAAAATTGTTTCCTAACTAGGATACTAGCTCTCAGGTTCACTTAAAAGTAAAATGAAACCCTGGGCCAAAACTATAATTAAGCTTGTAATCTTTCTGATGGTAGAACCAAGAGAGGAAGCTGTGGTTTTGATTTTTCCCCACACGTAGAAACAAGAAGATGGAGATTACTGTGCTCCTGACTGACTCTGGGAAACCATTTCTCCCTTGAGATAGACTGGCATTGACTATATATACCCCTTCTTAGGGGCTTCCTAGGTGTCTCAGTGGTAAAGAATCTGCCTGCCAATGCAGGAAACAGAGGAGACACAGGTTCAATGCCTGGGTCAGAAAGATTCCCTGGAGTAGGAAATGGCAACCCACTTCAGTATCCTTGCCTGGAAAATTCCATGGACAAAAGAACCTGGCGGGCTACAGTCCATGGGGTCACAAAGAGTCAGACACAATTGAGCACACACGCATACAACCCTTTTTGATCCCATTTTCACTTTTCCCTGATTTTAAATAGTTCTACCTTTGCTATTGCACATCTCCAGGTTAGTTTAGAGAAAAATGATGAATTTTTTTTTAAGTGCTTAACTCAGGTGGCTCAAATTTTCAACTTGCAATTAGAAATTAGGATACATGAATTGTGTCCTAAGGAAAGTTCAAGGTAACTTTATTTTGTGCAACTAATATTTTTGTGTTCTCCCCCATTAGAACATCTCCATTCTTTTTCTCTGAATATAAAGATAAAAGCTGCTCATTACAAAAAATGCAGGCAGTATAGGAATTTATACATAAAGTGAAAATTGCCTACAATCTCACCATTCAATAGCTTCTGTGAATTTTTTTAAACTAAGATATAGTTCACATAGCATAATATAATCCTTTTAAAGTGAACAATTAAGTTTTTAATATATTCACAAGATTGGACAATCACCACCATTATCTAGCTCCAGAACCTTTTCAGCATGCCAGAGAAACCACTGTACCTACTAGCAGTCACTTTCCACCCTCTGTCCTCCCCAGGCACTTGCAACCACTAACCTACTTTCTGTCTATCTGAATTTCCCTATTGTGGACATTGCATTTAACTGAGATTATACAATTTGTGATCTTTTGTGATTGGATTCTTTCACTTAGCATAATGTTTTCAAGGTTCATGTTGTAGCAGGTAACAGTACTCCATTTTTTTTTAATGCCTGAACAACTTTCTATTATATGAATAGACCACATTTTTTTAAAACTATTCATCATTCATTAATGAATATTTGAGTTGCTTACATTTTAGGGCTATTATGAATCATGCTGTTATGAACATTCATGTGCAAGATAACATTTTCAATTCTCCTGGCCTACAAGTATTTTAATGAATAATGTTTTGGACTTTTTCTATGCATATCTCTATTTACAGATAAATATATTGTGATATATTATCACCCCTAACTATTCATTCCCATTTCCTGAGAAATAATTCCTGGAGGCAATTAATCAGTTATCAAATGACTTGCAGTGTCTTCCAAGGAAACAGTATATATACTCACCCCATCATAATCCCGAACATGTTGCTTTCTTACACTCCACAACTGAGCAGATGTTTTAGAGCCACTGTATGTTTCTGTGAGCTCTCCTACACTTTCCCTCTGCTCTGGGTAGAAGACTGCTTCTTCAGTTTAGGTCCCAGGGTAAGACCAAGGAACTGAAATGCAGCTGACTATAGCCACTAACAACATGAAAGAGGAATGAATTAGTATCATGAACCACTGCCATTTGGGGGGTTCATTGTTTCTGTGGCAAAGATAATACATAAATAAATAATATACCATCTGCTTTTCCCACTTACTGATACAGTTGGGACATTTTTACAGATAAATTTTTTTTCTTTCTTTCTTTTGGCTCTTTCTTTTTTGGCCCAGGGTTTCATTTTAAGTGAACCTGAGAGCTAGTATCCTAGTCAGGAAACAAATTTTTTCAGGATAAAGGTCTGGGGGTAAGGGAGTTTCAGAGAAGTGAGATGGAGACCCAGACCAGGATTTCCATGAAGTGCTGGATCTTCATTCTTCATTCTTCATTACATGCATGTGTTTCTCTAGTTGAGGTGCACTGGCTTGGTTGCCCCATGGAATGCGGGATCTTAGATTCCTAACCAGGAAACTGGTTACAAGTCAATAGCTTACAATTCACCATATACCCTGCATTGGGAGGTAGATTCTCAACCACCTGACCATTGGGGAAGTCCCCTAATGTAAACTTGTAACAGTCGAGTTACTTAAACTGAGGTCCAAATAGACTAAGTAAATTGTTTCAGGTGACAGAATTAGTAAGAGAGAAAAAGTCAATTTTATATCCTTGTCCTGATTTGCCTGTTTTCTAATTAAAGCAAAAGAGTGGGTAATCTGGGACCTTCTGATGAGATTACAGGACATTTATAAAGATCTGCACAGTTGGTGGGCTGAAAATTCCAAACTCACTCATGCTTTACTAATTAATGAGTTAATACTGATTGGAAAATTGTAGACAGCTGAAATGTGTGTGTTGGGCTTTTGGGAAAAATTTCTTTTTCAAGCAGGTAGCATATTCTAAGAGTTAATCCTTATTCTTTATCTCTGCAGCCTTCAGGTTTGGAATCAGTACTGACAAATAAGATCTCTGCTTTCAATCCATTTTGCATGTCTCACCCAACTGCCACTGCGTTTTGCATGATTTAACACAATCGCCTGCCTCTGCCCCAGAGCCTGTGAGGGGAGTGGAAGGCAATCTTGGCCAGCATCTGCCCACACTCCGTCTGCTTTAAGGCAGTATTTCCATCTCTTTATCTATCTTAAACTCATAAGTAAATAACAGTTTTGCATAACTGATTTTCAGAAAGAGAGGATTTTAGTAAATTGCCACTATTATTTAATAATAGCCAATGGCTTACAAAGCACCATGGTTAGGACGTACAAGTTTTAGTCTTGATATCACTTATAGGTGATAAAATGGCCACCAGTAGTCTTCAGAAACCTGAACCCAACACCCAAAGAGTTTGCCTTCCTTACAATATACTGAGTAGGCAAAGTTCCATTACAAATAATTGACTTCTGGGACTTCCCTGGTGGTCCAGCGGCTAAGACTCTCTGCTCCCAGTGCAGGTGGCCCAGGTTCCATGCCTGGTCAGGGAACCAGTTTCAACATGTCACAGCTAAGAGTTCATGTGCTGCAACTAAGACCCAGCACAGTCAAAAAAAATAAGTATTTTAAAAATAATAATAATAATTGACTTTCATGTTTTAATAGAGGTGAGAATAGTTAGATAAGTTTCTTTCACCAATTTCTTTCTTTTCTCTCTGATCTATTGGCACTTATACACATAGATATACAGCATATGACCAGAATGGTATGAATTTTGTGAGTCTTTCGCACCAAATGTATTTTATATTTATGACAGCATAGGCTTTTAGGGGCTTCCCCAGCAGCTCAGATAGTAAAGAATCCACCTGGAATGCAGGAGACCGGAGTTCGACTCCTGGGTTGGGAAATCCCCTGGAGAAGGGAATGGCAACCCACTCCAGCATTCTTACCTGGAGAACTCTGTGGACAGAGGAGCCTGTCGGGCTAGTCCATGGGGTCACAAAGACCTGGACATGACTGAGCAACTAATACTTTCACTTAGGCTTTTAGAGATGATCTTAGTCTAATAAACCTCAATTCATAGGCAAGAACAATAACATCCTCAGAACGTAAAGGGCATTTCCTAGGTCACGAAGCAGGTGGCATAGCTAGGCCCAGAACCCCGGTCTCTTGACCCTCAGCCCAGGGCTCTCTTCTCACTCCAGGCCACTCCCTCAGCATGCGAATAACCCAGAGGGAATCTTTACATCCTGCTCAAGATAGGAATAAGATGGCACCACTGAATCTTCTAGAAAGTTGGACCACTCAGGAAAAGTGCCCTGTGAGTGAGCATGAGCCCTGCAGAGGAATAGGAACAAAGATACCTACTAAGTTGATGGATGGCAGCACACACAGGCCTTTATTTAGTGACAGAATTATGACCAAGTAAGTTTCGCGAGTCCTCATATTGTCCCCTCGGTGGGACAAGCCAGGGCTAGTCAGAGACATTGTCTTCAAGGGCACTAGAACAAGGAACACTGAGCGAAGCAGTGGTTAAGTCACTGCCCATGTGTGAACCCCTGAGCCCAGCAAGATCTGGGTTTGGTCTATGGGTGGTAGAAGCAACTTTGGCACCACCAGCTGCTGGAGGTTGGTCGTCCTCCTCATCAGCCAGGAGCCTTCAGTTACTGGATCTGAAGGGAGAGTCATGTCCTCTGGCCACATTCACCAGACTGTCCACATTTTGCCATGACCCAGGCATCCTCTGAAACTGGGAGAAAATTCAGAAGAAGCAGACCTTGACAAAAGGGAGTGGAGAGAAACTAAATTCAGTAGGTGACCCCCAAATAATACTACCAACTCTGATCCAAGCTCAAGCTTTTAAGATGGACTTAGAAATGCCCTTCATGGGAGGTTCACACAGGGCTTAGTCTATTTGTTTTTAAACTACCAGGTTATTCTTAGGCACAGTGTTTCATAAGGTCCCTAAGATAAGCCAGTGTTTGGAAGGCTAAAAAGGTGAGACACCCAAGCTCAGTAATAGGACTTGTGGAAAAAATTAGGTCAGCCATTGTTCTAAGGCCCCAAAGGGCCAACATTCAAAACGATTTTGCTTTTTGAGCTTTAGACAATTGCTGGGGGTGTGGAGTGGGAAAAGGAACCTCAAATTATGAAACAATGTGGAAAACAGACGTGGTTGAATAATCATCATCGGAAGATCTTTTTTATATAAATAGAAAGAGTTGTCCATCCATAGAATTTTAGTAGATTATATACCTAGAATATTCTTGACATTTTAACTTTCTTTCCTTTTTCTCCTTTCTCTCAACTCCCCCAAATAGCCTCTGCTCGCTGAAAAAACAAATCCAAAATGCCAAGTAAATCTTCACTCTGACTACAAAACTCCAATGTGCAGGCATTCTGTCACTGCTTGTTATTAAGCAATTTCTGTTTCCAAAATGTAATTTTTTCTCCTTGTTTCTTCCTTTCAGACTTCCCCCACCTTTTATATACCTATGCAGCTGTTTCTCAAAACACACCTCTTAGGCAGGTCAAAGAGAGTGATATCTGCACATTCCACTGGAATCCGGTGAGGTTAAGTGTAAGATCAAGGACACAGAGCCAGCCAGAGACAGAGCAAACCCAGAGGCCCTAACACCCAGAGCTCCACAAGCCTCATTATTATACTGCCTCTTGAAAACCCTTGCTGAGATTGGAGTTCCTCCAGCTTTTATTGTCACCATTAAAATGATTAATGGTCCAAGAATCTAGAAGCCCAACTAGAGTTTTCTTGAAATACCTCACCAAGGTTGAGGAACACTCAGTGTGAAACATCATTAAACTCATTGCCCCTGGACCAAGTAAGATAAAGAGCTACAGAACCCTACTTGTGAAACCAAAGTGATATTAAAGGCACTTGCATTAGGCTGAGCTTTTCACACATTTTATACTTGCTCCTCTGTTACCAAGGGGACCCCATTCCAATAGCACTCTGGTGTCAGCGTTATCATTACCGAAGGTGGAAATTATATCCGAGGTGTTAAAATGTGTTTAAGTGCTGGTTTTCTTTTTCCTCTGAAGGGTATTGGTGAATCACTCCTGTATCTCACCAGCCCCTTGCGTTCTGTGATTGGCAATTACTCCTTTCACATTAAGGATGGGAGCCCAATGGAAACTACCAAGGGATGGATTCAGAAGTATCATTCTGCTCCCATGAAGCCAAGCTATCTGGACTCTGAGTGTGACCCTGCCCTTAGGAAGCTCAGAACCTAAAGACACCTCCAATAACACTGTCAGCTGTTGGTCTTCCTGACCGTGACCCTGCACTGGAAGGATCACAGCTGTTGCCTGAACTTGATTAGTCAGGGCAGAAACGGGTGTGTCCCCGACCCACCTAGGCTTACTATGGAACCTATCTATCAATATGGCAACACTCAGCTGGATTTAGAGCACAAATCTGATACCTTAAACCAATATTTGGATGGTTCATTATGAGAAACTTGGGGTTATAACTTTAAATTCTAATTTTAATTACTCATCCTGAGATGTCTGATACCAAAAGCAAAAAGTCCTCAAAATTTGATCCTGGATGCTGTTTCCCTGAATCTATCTGACAACAGCCTGCAGGGGAAGAACACCTGTTTTCTAATCTCATTTCCATCCATAACTCACCATCTGAGCAGGTCACGGGAATTCTCTCAGCCTTCTGACATTTTTCATCCCAGGAAGGGCAATACTTCACACTTTACCTTCAAGTATTTCAACAATGACGTTAAGTAACACATCAAGGTAGGGCAAAGACCAAGGTAAAATGTAGAGCACTGTGTTCAACAGAGAAAAGATTGTTATCTCTTCGTCCACTTGTGCTAGCATCCATCCTGCCTGTGAAAACTGAAGGACTCTGGTCAGCCAGAGCCAATGTCAACCAGAAGATTTTAATCATCACCTAGTGGCTGTCTGTTATAAGAATGCTCTGAAGTCCTGCTCTATTTCTTCTTTTTCCAATAACAGTAATATATTTGTATACCTCTTCACGGTGTGAGTGTGTGTGTATGTGTGTGTTCTTATCGAAATATTCTAATGACACATGCACTAGTAGCCTTCAAGGAATTTTTAAAATGTGTTTCGTATGAAGAATGTCTTTTTCTCAGACTGTCTCTCCAGCATCTACTTAACATCAAAGGCTGACATGCAGCCACAGTGTGACTGAGGATTTTATTTAACCTTGTCTGGTGATGTTATGGGATACAAATGAACAGGAAGTGCTGAGATGGCAACTGTTTGGAAAGCAGCCTGGGGTTGAAGCAGAGACCTCCGTTACTCAGCCTAAAAATGGCCATGGCCCCTATATATTAAAAAAGAAAACAAATGTCTAGAGATTCTTCCACAGGTAACTTGCAATGGTATAGAGAGAGATGGACTAAAGAGATTTTTTAAAGACTTAAGGTCATAGTGATATGTACCCCCTGATATAATTCCCATGAGAGGAACCCCTTACCCTCTGTGATATTCTTTCCCCAAACCCATAACTCCAGTCTGATCCTGAGAAAACATTAGACAAATCCAAACAGAGGGCCCTTCTACTAAATACCTGATCATACCAAGGTAAGCAAGACTGAGAAAGTGTAAGGAATCACAATGCCTAGATGTATTGTAGAGTCCTGAAATGGATCCTGGAAAGGGAGCATTAAGGGAAAAACTAGTGAAGTCTGAATAAAGCTAGTAGGTTAGTTCATAGTAATGTCACAATATTAATCTTTCAGCATTGACAAATACACCATCAGTACATAAGATGTTAACATTAGGGGAAATTGGGTGAAGGGCTTGCAGGAATTCTCTATATTTTGTTTGCAACTTTTCTGGAACTCTACAGCTATTCCCGGAGAAGGACTTGGCAACCCACTCCAGTATTCTTGCCTGGAGAATCCCAGGGATGGAGGAGCCCGATGGGCTGCCGTCTGTGGGGTTGCACAGAGTCGGACACAACTGAAGCGACTCAGCAGCAGCAGCGGAACAATTATTCCAAAATAAACAGTTCATTAAAAAGATAGAAAGAAACATATCGGGGTGGCGGGCGGGGGTAAAAAAAAAAAAAAAAAGAAAGAAACATATCAACCAATCAAATTGTGGGACTTTACTTGAATCTGGATCAAAGAAATTATTTTTCAAACATTTGTTTATGAGACAACTGGAATTTTAAACACTGGATATTTGATTATATGAAGGAATTAATTATTCATTATTTTTAGGTGTGCTAATGGGATTATAGTTGTAGTTTTTAAAGGAGTCTTTTTTTAAGAGACACAAACCAAACTATTTATAGATTAAATGATACAGTGTCTTGAATTGGTTTCTCAAACAGTACAGAAAGGGGAAGTTGGTGGGGGTGTCAAAAACATGAGTAAATAATTACTGAAAATGGGTGATGGGTTTACGGGAGTTTACTATTCTATTTTACTTTCTTTTGTATGTTTGAAGTTTTCCACAATATTTAAAAGATTAATTTAAAAGATACAAAGGAGGAAGACCATAATCCCCTAACTTTTGATCACATAGCATTATATGCGTTGCTATATTTGCCACCTCGGCAATACCCCCCAATTATTCTCATGCAGTGTCTCCCATCCTTACCAACCCAGAGGCCAGCTTTGGGATCAAAGTTCTCTTTGGATTGCCCACTCACACGAACCTCTGGAACTGGCTCAAGGGTACCAGAACATCGTCATCAGCTGGGAGACCAACCCCGGGAACCTGAATAGATTTTTCCAGTCCTTTGGTAAGCCACAAGGGTCACCCAAGTCCAGCAGGGAGAGAAGAGAGTGTTTCTCATGAGTCTAAAGACAGCCTCATCCTTCAGCCAACTCCCGGAGCAGAGAGGTCCCTTCTCTCTCTCAGTGATGGTTTTGACATATTTAGTTCCTTTTAGCCTCCAAGAAAATTGGATCTGAACACAGATGAACAGGAAGAGAAGTGACGACAAGTCAGGGCTTAATTTTAATGCCAAGCTTTTTTTTTCTTCTCCAGTGCAGAAGTCTTATTAAAGAAACAGCAGGATGCTGACAGGAAACTGTTTGTAAGTAGAAATAACACTTATTATAACAAGTCAGAACAGCAGGCAGATAGGTTGGTTTGTTTGTTAATTATATCTGATTTTATTTTCTAATGAATGCCTTAAGAAAGGGGAGAATCATTCTGACAGCTGTTTGAAACCAGATTTTAAATCCTCTTAGAAAGATGATACGGAGCAGAAGCAATCAGATTCTATGGAGCAAGAGGAAGTCTCCTCTAGCCCCTATTATTGATCAGATCTGTGAAGCTTAATAATTTATAATCCTGTGAATGAGGATCTAAATTCCTGCGTTAATTGATGCCTGTTCCTTGATGGAGAAAGTCTTCTGCTCACTTATGGAGATGGTGCTGATTGTGATATGCAGGGAATGCATATGTAACTTGCTTGCATTTATAACAAGTAATCTATAGTTCTTCTCTATGTATGATATTCCCCAGGAGAACAAAGTATATTTGCTTTAGAGGAAAGTGTTAATTTTATCCAGATTAACTAACTAAATGATTACACAGTCATGAATCAGAAGGAAAGATATACCTTCTAAAATAAGGACTGAAAAGAGAAAGCCGAAAAACCATTTGGGGAACAGGGTTGGGAGTGAATTAACCAGCAAGAGTGTTTTTAAATTGCCCTGGGGGTGAATTAAGCCTCCCACTTTTTTTTTTTTTTTTTTTGTCAGAAATGAGTAATTACTAAAGGGAAGCAGCATAGCTCACATCTTGGCATTTTTATCCAGAATTAAGGTTTCACATTATACATCCCCACTCTATGTGCACTTTATAGTCTAACTACAAATACCTGCACATTCAATCAAGGAAACCTTGGAGATCAGATCTATCCAGACAGAGCAGTCTGAATCATTTAGAACAGAGCAAAAATAACATGTGATGGATAAAGTACAATAATGAAGGGAAAAGGCAGGTTTGTCATCTAGATGATCCAAAGCATCATCTCAGGTCCCAGAGGGATTACCCTCCCTCTTTCCCTTGGCACTTCCCTTCACCCAGACCACCTTCAAAATTCTGCTTTGAATGGTGTCTCCTACAGGAAGCCCTCCCTGGTTCACTGACCTGATTGTTGCATTTTGCTTGTCACTGCCACAAGAAGCACGTCTGTATTTTGCATTTGGTCCTTAGTAGCTTGTTTTATATCAATATTAAGGTGTTCGTTTGATTTGTGTCTTTATTTTACCTACCCCCTATAGAAAAGTTCCTTAAGGGCCCCACTATGTCTTCCATTTGCTGTATATTTCCCCAGGGTGTTCCCAGTCAGCAAGAAGGGCTCTCAGGAATGTTGCCTATTGACATTGTGGAGCCAGCATCAAATCGATGGCTTTGACTTGGGCTTTGAGTCCATCTAAAAGTTTGGGGGTGGGGGGGGGATGTGAAATTATATAAATAATTTTAATTCGATTTTTAATTTTTTTTATTTTTATTTTTTTAAAAGGACAGTCTTAAAAAAAAAAAAAAAAAAAAGGACAGTCTTACTTTAATCAAGTTCCAGAATGAGGACACACAGCTTTGAAAAGCAGTGTCTCAGCAGAAGACGCAAGGATGTGTGCACAAGAATGTTTCTAGAAAATACCAAGGCCCCAAACATAACCGCGACGTTGCCTTCTGCTCCTCCTTGATGCCACTCGGTACCTGGGGTGGGCCTGCTACTTGGTCCAGCTGACTTTGGGAATGTCGTAGTGCTCCCGTGAGCGTGTCCAGGTGTCTGTTGAAGTCCTCTACTCTCTGCTTGTGGGTTTGGGATGCTTTCTTCAGGATCCTTTCCATTTGCCGCTTCTCCTGCATCTTTTCGAATGCCCCTTGGGCCGGTGTCCGCTTGTCCAGTCCGCGCCGCTTCTCCTCCTCGTTCTTTTTGCTCGTTCCCATCGCTTCCAGGAGTTTCGCCTTGTCTTTGTCTTTCTCTTCTTCTGCTTAGTCACTCCGAGCTCTGCGACGCCTTTCAGCTTCAGGGGTCCCCTTTGGACCTGCTAGTAGGCCTCTATGGCCTCCTGGAAAGTTCCGTAATTCGATTTTCTTAAAACCTCCCTGAACCTGTTTCATTTTCTGTTATGAGGAGATAGTGTGAAATTCCCATCCCTCCCCTACTCCACCCTGATTTTCTTTAAACTGGCTATTTTTTATTTTATTGAATCGAGTTTATTTAGGCTCGCTTAAATTTTACTAATAAACTCAAAGCCCAGCCTGTGGGCTAGATTCAAGGCCGTGTCAGCACAGATGCCAGCTCAGGGCAGCTAAGCTCCCTTCTCAAAGGGACTGGCTTGGCCACATTCCGAAGTTAATGCACTGTCTGCAGCTTGGGGGCGTTTGGCACAATAAAGGGGTCTGAATTCCTACAGCCACCGACTGGGCAGTCCCTCTGGGGAGAAACAAGGAAATGAAATTCTTTATCACATTCTCAAGTCCATGGAATTCTGGCAAACAACAGACATGGCTATTCAGATGGAGCTGAATTCAGATAGAACTGGAGATTGGGAATTGATTTCCAGGGACTGATGGAATTTCTTACCCTCTCTTTATTAATATCCAGCATATTCAGGAGCCTATCTTGAGGCAATTTTGGCCAAGACATCTCTACGTGCTCTTAGGAATGAGTGTATGCTGAGATGAGGGAAGCGGGGAGAAACTCTCTGAAGAAACGCACCACTTCTTCTTCTGAGAGCCAAGGAGAGCAATTCAATCTGCAAAATGCCTCTAATCAGCTTTCTTTCCACCAGCACCTCATAAATATCCTTGGAATTTTCAAGTAAACCAGTGGAAGAGATCATGCTAACCATGAGGAGATGCTATAGACAAAGCAATTCAGGTGCGGCATTAGGAAAAAAAATCAGACAAAGGGTTGGAACAACCCAAGAAAGTGGTAAAAACAGAAAGTCCAGTTACCAGCACTGAGGATGTAACCCAGCTCCCCACTGTGATGATGCTGGGTAGTGGGAGAAGCCCAGGAATGGGAAACCAAGCAGTGGGAGCAGTCACCAAATGTCCAGCGGCCAAGTTCTAACTAGCTGGCCAGCACCTGTCAGCTGGGCCCTGGCAGGATCTTGCTAAGCCTCTCTAGACCTGAGTGCCCCCATGTGTAAAGTGCAGAGGGCCAGTTCCATGGGCGTGCACTGGGCTTACTGCTCTGCTGTCGCCATCTTGAAATCCTTAATAACAAGGAACCCCACATATTTATCTCGCACCAGGTCCCTCAAATTAGGTAGCTGGTCATGAAACTAAAAATAGGATATAAGTGGTTCTGGCTAAATTAATCGATTCATTTATATTATTTTGTTTAAAGCTATCTGTAAATTATCCTATGAAATCAGCATGACGACAGGATAGAAACTAGGAAGAGACCACACGTTAAAGTAAACACGCTTTACTGGCAAACGGTGTGATCATGATCAAGAGGCTATTCCAATTAACTGATACGGTTAACTGAAATCCTCCATGTAGATTAACTTTCATAACAATAAGATGTTGAGTTACATACTAAACCTGAAATTTTATACTGAAAGTATTTTAATCTCCTGCTCTTTCAATGGAGTAGATGCTCATTCTTAACTATAATTCTCATTGAATAATACAATATAGAAAATGCATGGCAGTTTCTAGTGATTTTAGTGATGTTAAGATCAAAGTAATATTCATAATAAAAAGCAAATATTTATTAAAGATTGACTATTGAGTAGGGATCTTGGAGTCTGGGATTTAAGACAGGGTCAGGATCAAAATCAGCATTAGTTAGCAGTTAGGATTAGGATTGAAGTTGAAGCTTCAATACTTTGGCCATCCGATGCAAAGAACTGACTCATTGGAAAAGACCCTGATGCTGGGAAAGACTGAAGACAGGAGAAGGGGATGACAAAGATAAGTTGGTTGAATGGCATCACCGACTCAATGGACATGAGTTTGAGCAAGCTCTGGAAGTTGATGATGGACAGGGAAGCCTGGCGTGCTGCATGCTGCAGTCCATGGGGCCACAGAGTTGGACACAACTGAGTGACTGAACCAAACTGAGGATTAGGGTTAAGGGTTGGGATTAGGATTAAGGCACAGTACCTAACCTGGAGACACAATACACAGAAACCTAGACAAGACTACTGATGTATACAAATAATATATACATACTTGCACACACATACACAAACAATAGGGGGGGAGGAGGAAGTTTGGTTAAGGGCCAGTGAGTCTCAGAATATTTCAGGAGTTCAGGGGAGGGCAATCTCAGAAAGGAGAAGCCAGTCTAAACCATCATGGTTCCCTTGGTGACAACAGGGTGGACCCCATGGTATCCCAGGAGCTGGTTCCAGTTCAAGTTTCAGTTCAGTTTAGTTCAGTTGCTCAGTCATGTCTGACTCTTTGTGACCCCATGAATCGCAGCACACCAGGCCTCCCTGTCCATCACCAACTCCTGGAGTTTACCCAAACTCATGTCCTTTGAGTCGGTGATGCCATCCAGCCATCTCATCCTCTGCTGTCCCCTTCTCCTCCTGCCCCCAGTCCCTCCCAGCATCAGGGTCTTTTCCAATGAGTCAACTCTTTGCACGAGGTGGCCAACATATTAGAGTTTGAGCTTCAACATCAGTCCTTCCAATGAACACCCAGGACTGATCTGCTTTAGGATGGACTGGTTGGATCTCCTTGCAGTCCAAGGGATTCTCAAGAGTCTTCTCTAACACCACAGTTCAAAAGCATCAATTCTTTGGCGCTCAGCTTTCCTCACAGTCCAACTCTCACATCCATGCATGACCACTGGAAAAACCATAGCCTTGACTGGACGGACCTTTTTTTGGCAAAGTGATGTCTCTGCTTTTTAAGATGCTATCTAGGTAGGTCATAACTTTCCTTCCAAGGAGTAAGTGTCTTTTAGTTTCATGGCTGCAATCACCATCTGCAGTGATTTTGGAGCCCCCCAAAATAAAGTCTGACACTGTTTCCACTGTTTCCCCATCTAGTTCGAGTTTAGGAGTCACCATTGAGTCAATGAACATAACACCATTTCCCGGGAGGCTCTGGCTGGTACTATGGAGACATAGAGGTGAACAAGTGGAGACTCTGGCCTCCACACAGCTCCCGCCCAAGAGAACCAGGGACACAGAGCCCCCGGACCACCAGCCCCACCCCCTGCAGCTGAGTGACAGGAGGACTCAGAGAAGATGCATCCATAGAATTTTCTTTGAGTTATTGATGAAAACAGTTGAAAATTGAGAAAAATACCCATCAGGGAGATCAAAAGAAGCAATCTTCCATCAGTAGGAGTGCACCAGAGAATGGTGAGGGGAGAATGTGACTTTGGGTAGAGACTTGGGTTTTCCTCATTAACTGGCTGCCTGGCAGTCCCAAGATCTTACCAATTCTGTTTGCTCAAAATGACAGTCACAAAACATAATGTTACCCAACGTTTCCAAAAGCTAAGAAATATGCAGTATCATTTTGCTTTGCTTTAAGCAACTCTGATTTTTAAAATTCAAAGAGATAAATCACTGAAGGATACTTGACTTCATAAAATGTCTCATGTCAGGATGGTCTTAAAAAGGAAACTCCTACAGTAGTACATTTTAGGTAGAACTGACTTCCAAAAAAAGAATTTATATGCAACACGGAAGCATACCCATCTACTACATAAAGTCAAGTAGCCTTGAAAGTTGATCCAAGTCATAAAAAGAAAAAAGAATATGAAAGAGTCATTCTTCACCAAGATTATTCAATTGAGAAATCTGGAAGGGCCACCTAAACAACAATCTTCCTGTCAGTGGCTGTATTATTAGACTGCAGCTTTCCAGTTTCCTGTATGTTGACAGGAAGTTGATCTCCTGAAGTAATAAGAATAAGACAATGTACACCCGTGGGATCCTTTCTTCAGCCCCATTAAATGTTAATCAGGGCCAGTTTATCTACACACAGCCCCTTCCACTGCAGGGAAAAGTCTGATGTAACAGATTGACATGGAAGGATTTCCAGGAAAGTTCTAGAATGGAGTATTTAAATGATGATTTGTGAGCACTTAGAAATTGAGACGTGATCACTGATTTGTATTTTCTTGAGCGGCCGTACTAAATGATTGATGAAAGGATGCATGTGAGCCTGGAGGGAGGGCCCTAATAGAGTATCACAGAGCTCTTTTCTGCTCAACGTTTTATCAATGTCTAGAATAAACATTAGGAGAAGGCAATGGCAACCCACTCCAGTACTCTTGCCTGGAAAATCCCATGGACACAGGAGCCTGATAGGCTGCAGTCCCTGGGGTCGCTGCGAATGGGACACAACTGAGCGGCTTCGCTTTCACTTTTCACTTTCATGCACTGGAGAAGGAAATGGCAACCCACTCCAGTGTTCTTGCCTGGAGAATCCCAGGGACGGGGGAGCCTGGTGGGCTGCCGTCTGTGGGGTCACACAGAGTCGGACACGACTGAAGTGACTTAGCAGCAGCAGCAGCAGAATAAACATTTGGAAAGTTCTGTTATCAAAATCATATAGTACACAAAGCTGGAAGGCTAACATACTAGGTAGCAGAATCTAGATTTTAAAGTTTCAGTAGCATGGAAGAAAAAATCAAAATAAGCAAAATATAGTTTATAAGGAATAAATGTAAAATTTCACATTTAGAATTTTATGCAAAGAAAAAAATCTGGCTTGTTGAAAGGTCATGAAACAGAGAACTAGGTGTCTTGACTGGCCAGAGATTTTATATGGGCCCTTAATGAAATATAGATGTTAAAAACAACAACAAAAAGCTAATGGTTTCTGGGCAGTTAACATTTATTTTCTCCTTGGTTGTCAAAGATTCTTATTTTCTATAGTCTTCTGAACTTTTCCAAATTTTCTACAACAAGAATATGTTATTTTTATGAATACAAAAAAAATTATTCTTACTATTTGAAAATATTCTAATGACTGTCTGTGGAAGTTGGAGCAGGCTATTCTATACAAGAGAGGCTGGAACTAGGGGAAATAACTAGTATCCAGTTCATAGTGGAGTGAATTCCCATTTCTGGAAGTGTCCACATAAACACTGGCTAACTACAAAGGTAGTACAGCATTTCTCCATCCACAAAAGATGTATTACAGTAACTGTACTTACCATATGGTTGCGAAGGATTCAATAGGTTCATCCATATCAATGTTCTTAAGACAGTAACAGGCCTGTGCTCAATAAACGTTAGCTACTAGTGTCTGCCAGGACGGGCTTCCCTGGTGGCTCAGTAGTAAAGAACCTACCTGCCAATGCAGGAGATGCGGATTCAATCCTGGGATCAAGAAGATCCCCTGGAGAAGGAAATGGCAACCCACTCCAGTATTCTTGCCTGGGAAATCCCATGGACAGAGGAGCCTGGCAGGTTACAGTCCATGGGGTCGCAAAAGAATCAGACACAACTTAGTCACTAAACAGCATCTGCCAGGAGTGGTACAGAAAGAATGTCTGCTTCACTTGAGAAATTAAATGATGACCAAGGGTTTCTTCCAACTCCATGATTTTATTATTCTAGGTGGGAGATTCTCTACTCCACCCCCAACTCAGATGGCTCTCTCTTATTATCTAAGCCTGAAGTTCTGAACAGAATCCTGATAATAATAAAATTATTGCATGAGAGGAAGTGTCCACAGGAGGACGCTGTCCAAAAGTTATGCAGAATCTCATGCGTTTCCTTACCAATATAGGAAGAAGGCCCAGCAGTAGCACTGGACATGTAAACCAAAGTCATGATTGAGTTTCCAATGACTAGACAAAGGATAAGGCATGGGTGAGATAGCCAAAAAAAGAGGGAGCCAAAGAAATCACAGAAAACCTAAGTCCATGTTCATTCATTCTTTCATCTCTTCAACAAACATATTTACCAAGCACCTTCTGTGTATTGTATATACTGAGCTCTGTGCTGGTTCTAGGCACAGAAAACCAGGCACAGTCCCTACCCTAATGGAGTCTACAGTCAGTGAGAAATTTATTTGAACCAAATAATCACAATAAATATAAAATTACAGCCATGATCACGATATGAAGAAGTACCCAGTGTCATATGGTAGAGATTTGCCCTGGATATAGAGGTCAGGGAAGACAGCTCTGGGGAAGCCACAACTGAGAAAGATTTGTAGAAAGGGGAGAATTTACATGCTGAAGAGGGGTGAAGAGCATTCTGGGCAAAAAGTTATTGAGAAAGGGAAACATAACAAGTAAAAGGAAGTGAAAGAAGGCCAGAGTCCCTGGTGTGCAGAAAGCATGGTGGGGCATGGTTTCAGATAAAGCTGGATAGGTGCACGGCATGTTAAGAATATTGTGTCCTAAAATAATGGAAAGAAATTCAAGTATTTCAACTATTTTCAGGTTGGGCAGTGGTGGCCATAAAGATCAGATGAAGAAATCACTCTGGATACGTTGTAAGAGGTGAAGGTCAAAATGACTGCAGATAGACCAGTAAAGAGGCTTTTGCAGCAATCTAGGTAAGAGATGACGGCAGCTCCGGATAGTGGGAGAGGAACAAGGAACAAGAATATGGATTCAGGTGAGGTTTAGGAGGCAAAATTGAATGTGAAGGGTAAGGCAGAGGGAAGGGTCTTGGAGACTCCAAGTTCTGGCCTACTTAACTCTTTAGTGAGATGGGGAACACCAAAGAGATTTGAAGTTGGGGATGGAGATCGAGTTTAAAAACTATAATTCAAAAACATGCATGCACCCCTATGTTCATAGCAGCACGATTCACAATAACCAAGACATGGAAACAATCTAAATGTCCATCTACAGAGGAATGGATAAAGAAGATGTGGTACATATACACAATGGACTACTACTCAGCCATAAAAAAAACAATGAAATAATGCCATTTGCTGCAACATGGATGCAACTAGGGATTATTATACTAAGTGAAGTAAGTCAGAAAGAGAAAGACAAATGACATATGATATCACTTATATGTGGAATCTAAAATATGATACAAGGACTTCCCTATTGGTCCAGTTAAGACTCCATGCTTCTAATGCAGGGGCCATGGGTTTGATAGCTGGTTGGGGAAGTTCTGCATGCTGTGTGGTATAGCTGAAAAAATATAAAAGATACAAATGAACCTATCTATGAAACAGAAACAGATTCACAGAAATAGAGAATAGACTTGTGGTTGCCAAGACAAAGACAGGGATGGACAGGGAGTTTGGGATGAGCAGATGCAAACTATATAGAATGGATAAACAACAAGTTCCTACTATGTAGCACAGGAACTATATTCAATACCCTGTGATAAACCATAATGGAAAAGAATATATATATCTTAAACTGAATCATTGCTCTACAGCAGAAATTAGCACAACATTATAAATCAACTATACTTCAATTTCAAACACTAAAATTGGGGGAAAAAAAAGTTTGGTTTTGGATGTGTTATATTTTCAATATCTGTGAGATTTCCCAAGTAGAAATGTTAAGTAGGAAGTGGATACGTGGGTCTGGAGCTCAGAGGAGAGATCTAGGCTGGGAAAACGTTTTTGGCATGAATAAAATATAGGAGAGAAGAGTGTCTAGGATTGAACCTTGGGTATTTTAATATTTATTCATTTGAGAAGAATAGATAAGGCTACAAAAAATGATAGTAAATTAGCTGTCAGAGAAGACAGAGGAGACTAGAAAAGTCTTGTGTCAGTGAAGCCAAGAAAAGACAGTGGTCCTAGGAGGGATGGTGAACAGGACAGATGACTGTTGGGAAGGCAGGGGAAGAGGAAGGACCTCAGCACAAGCTATTCGGTTTGGTTGATGGCTCAGGAGCCAACCTGACAGCGACCAGAGGAGCGGGTGGGAAGTGAGAAATAGAGTCCACAAGTATAAACAGTCTTTCTAGAAGCCTCTATAAGGGGGGGAAGAAAATGTAATGGTTCGAGAAGAACGTACAGTTGTGATACAGTTGTCTCCCCTCTTCCCACTCCTCTCTCAGTGGGAGACTTCAGCACACTTCAAAGGTGATGAGAAGAATCCAATCGAAAAGAGACGGAAAATAAAAGCATGATGAAAGAACATGCAGCACCACAGCGCGATACGAGGCTAAAAAGGACACCTGGCTGGGGACGTGCCTTTGGGCCAGGAAGATGCAGCAGGTAGGACTGTCTGGTCATGAGGTGGTCGCAAACGGCAGGACTCTGTTGATGTTATGACAAAGCTGGTGGAGAGGGAACCAGCTGGCATCAAACTCCCTGCTGCTCCCTGGTTTAGGCTTCCAAGCAACATATCTGTGAGAAACTGGTAGGGTACTACCAAGAAATAGCTCAGGCATCCCAGAGATTGGGTCCTTTCCTCGAATACAAATAACAATAACCCCCGTGGGTGGGAGTTCTTAGGGTCTTCTTCTGAGTTGAAATCCATACCAATTATCTTCCGAAGAAATGCTATCAGGTGTGCTTCCTCACTCAGGTCTCAAGTTTATTTCCCAGAAATATATTTTGCAAATGAAGAAACTGAGCTGCATCCCTAGGTATGGCTATTCTCAACCTGAACAGAAGAATTTGGAGTTTGCATGAGTCCAGCTTTCCAATCGAAGAAGGCATTGGCACCCCACTCCAGTACTCTTGCCTGGAAAATCCCGGGGACGGAGGAGCCTGGTGGGCTGCCGTCCGTGGGGTCTCGAAGAGTCGGACAGGATTGAGCGACTTCACTTTCCCTTTTCACTTTCATGCATTGGAGAAGGAAATGGCAACCCACTCCAGTGTTCCTTCCTGGAGAATCCCAGGGACGGCGGGGTCTGGTGGGCTGCCGTCTATGGGGTCGCACAGAGTCAGACTGAAGAGACTTAGCAGCAGCAGTAGCAGCTTTTCAGTGGTTTCTAAAATGTAGAATACCAGCATGGCAGGAAGCTGTCCTATGAGACAGTGTTTTCAGACACCCACGCCCAGGCCTTATGAAGTCACAATAGGGAAGGAAACCCAGTTTGTCCCAGGCATCTGCTAGGTGCCAGGCTGTGTGTTGGTCACCTTAGCAGGAAATATCTCATTTAATCCTCATAACACTCTCTGACTGCTGGATCTGAGCTTCTACCCAAGATAAGAGAAATCTACTTTGCCACCTTTCTGAGCGCTCCAGGCTGGTTCTTTTACTTCCCTAGTGGCATTCACGTATGGCCCCAGGCTAACCTGGCCTGCCAGGCCTCTGACAAAGTAGATTTTTGAGTTTATAGTAGCACATTTCCCTGAGCTTTTCCGTATTTCTCCCAGCCAACTCAACTGCCAGGAGAGGTCTATATTTTTATCTTCTCAACTTTCCTTTCTTCCAAGTTGTGTTCCAGACAAATATTTGTGGTCACTGCCCAATGAAACCAAAGTACACAAATGTCATGTGCTAATTCAAAAAAAAAAAAAAAAAAAATGGCAAGATGAAGGATTTCTGAGTACTTACCAGAGACCTAATACATTATTTTTTTAAGCCAACAACCTAACCTTAATTACAACTCCCATTGTTAAAACCTTTTTCATCTCTCAATTGACAGAACCAGGGCAAGCCGCTGAAGAGGGCTTCTAGAAGGAAGTGAGGTTTCCAACAAATAGGAGACACATCTCTTCTTTCCATTTCTCAAGGATATATTTCAACTGTCCTTGGCCACTAGGGACACTTAGGATCAATACTTTCCTTGTCACTAGTCACCCTACCATAATTGCAATATCTGCTATGAGAATATCTCTCTATTCAGCTTTTATGTTCTGAATTTCTATAAATTTTTCCTGATATCTTGTTTTTCCCAGCTTTATAATCAGATGATATAAGCATAAGTAGAATGCTGACAGTTAATCCCAGATTCATAAAATGTGTATGTTAGTCATGCAGTCACGTCTGATTATAGCCCGCCAGGCTCCTCTGTCCACAGAATTCTCCAGGCAAGAATACTGGAGTGGGTTGCCATTTCCTCCCCCAGGGGATCTTCCCAATCCAGAGATTGGGACCCAGGGATTGAAGCCAGGTCCCCTGCATTGCAGGTGGATTCTGAGCCACCTGGGAACCCCTCAAAAGCAATCCCTAAACAATTTGTTCCTAAGAAACAGCAGCTCCGATCCCAACGGACACTCCTTCACAGGGCAAATAAACACTATGCGTATGTAATCCCAGAGTGCCTTGCGGATTGCTGAAGTGGGTCAGGGTTTCAGAAGGCTGCTCCGTTCCCATCTGGAAGGAATTCCTACATCCTTCCCTCTCTAGTCTCTGCCTGCCCCTTACTCCCCACCCTCCCCCACTTCCCACACTTCCTCCATGTAAAAGTGAGGGAGGCTTTTTTCCTATAAGTTTGCAGCTACCTGTCCCTGAGTTCAGTAACGAATCAGTCAATCACAATGTAATGAATACCAGCTGCATGTGACACTAGATTACCTTTCATTACCTCTGTCTGCATAGCTCATTAAGAATGAGGAATATAACACTTTAAAACACATACTGCAGAAATGCTGAATAATTATGATAATTATTAATAACACATCAGTCTAAGTGGAAATCGGGTTTTACTCAGGTGGATAAAATTACCTTCAGAGAACAATCCATTTATGGAATAAGTGAGTCAGCACCAGATATTTGTGTTATTTGCAACAGTGATATTCTTTATTCATACCTGGCATTCAAGGCCTGTTTCTCAAACACAAGGCCCTTGTAAGCTTTTCCTTTTAAATGGACCTGCAGCATTGTCTTTTTCACTAGAATAACTTTGAGTTAGGGCTTCCCAGGTGACATAGTGGTAAAGAACCCTCCTGCCAATGCAGGAGATGCAAGAGACACCGGTCTGTTCCCTGGGTGGGAAAGATCCACTGGAGGAGGAAATGGCAACCTGCTCCAGTATTCTTGCCTGGAAAATTCCATGGACAGAGGAGTCTGGTGGGCTGCAGTCCATGGGGCTGCAGACAGTAGGACATGACTGAGCAACCAAGAACATACACACACAGCCTATTTTTCCAACAAGTGAAAAAATGTTGATATGAACTTATTGTGTGTTTGATCAGTTTCTTCCTTTCTTTAGTGAGTATGTGTTGTAGGCTTGCTATGCTTCAGGCATTAGCCAGGCACTGAGCTATCAGTGTGAGCAAGACACACCCATGCCCACAAGTACCTCACAGTTTAGCAAGTGCCTACCCAAATTATATTAATAGAGACTGTTACTGGTACCAGGACAGACATCTGTGAAGTCACAGTAAGGCCCCCAAAGCCATTACAGTGGGTTCTACCTATGAAAGGTCATAAAAGACTTTGCAGAAGAGATAGAAAGCAATCACTTGGCAAAAAATGCATGCCATTTCAGATTCACATTCAAGCATTTTGTTATTAAGTGACTAACCTCTCTAAATACAAAAGTATTTGTTATTTCTGGCAGTAATGATAGTTAAGCTTAAGAACTGTGGTATTGGCTCTATCAATATATGAGGTGTTTCTAACTGAGGTTTGTGGTTTCTATGTTCTTCTATAGAACAATCCACAGTTGCTGTCAAACTGTTCTATTCTCAGCTGGCTGATCTACAAGCAAAGCAACAGTTTTAACCCATTCTGCAAAAATCGTCTGACCCAGTACGAACTAAAGTTGCACATCCTAGAATAGTGACTTCACTATTTAAATATATATCTGGTGAAACTTAAGCTCTGAAGTTTAGTTACTAGTTTGGTACCAGTGTTAATGTCTTCATTTGGAAAATTGTACCTGTTGTAGAGATGTTAAAATTGGGAAACTCAGGTATATACAGCAAAGCTCTGTACCAGTTCTACAACTTTTCAGTAAGCTTAAATTAGTTCAAAATAAAAAGTAAATAAATACTTGTGTGCATGTGTGGGTATATATGGGCTTCCCAGGTGGCACTAGTGGTAAAGAATCCACCTGCCAATGCAGGAGATGCAAAAGATGCCGGTTCAATGCCTGGGTCAGGAAGATCCCCAGAGAAGGAAATGGGAACCTGCTCCAGTATTCTTGCCTGGGAAATTCCATGGACAGAGGAGACTGGCGGGCTACAGTCCATGGGGCTGTGCAGTCAGACATGAGTGAGCAACCGAGCACGCACACACACCTGGATATATTAACATTTTTATGAGATCAATGCTACCGAGAGTGTGCTCCACAAATTCTTTTTTTTTGAGAAGGGGGCTTCGAGTCACCCATCCATGGGGTCTTTCCTGCCAGCAGTTTCTTTTATTTCCATCAAGATTTTATTTATAAAATGCAACTTATTTATAAAGTACAGCTTTTAATATCCACCTTTTTTTTCCTTTACTTTTTTTAAAACTATAGCTGATTTACAATGTTGTGTTAGTTTCAGGTATACAACAAAGTAATTCAGTTTATATATACAAAAGAATATATATAATATGCTTTATATATGTGTGTGTGCTCAGTTGCTAAATTGCGTCTGACTCTGTGAGCTCATGGACTATGGCCTGCCAGGTTCCTCTGTCCATGGGATTTTTCAGGCAAGAATACTGGAGTGGTTTGCCATTTCTTCCTCCAGGAAATCTTCCCAGCCCAGGAATTAAACCCTGATCTCCTGCATCTCCTGAATTGGCAGGCAAATTCTTTACCACTGAGCCACCCGAGAAACCCTTATTATAGACATATATAAGAATATATATTTTTTCAGATT
This sequence comes from Cervus canadensis, assembly GCF_019320065.1. Classification (NCBI taxonomy): domain Eukaryota; kingdom Metazoa; phylum Chordata; class Mammalia; order Artiodactyla; family Cervidae; genus Cervus; species Cervus canadensis. The sequence goes on along the minus strand of NC_057390.1, from coordinate 21,212,510 downwards.
ATTTTTCCATTATAGGTTATTTATAATAAAATATTGAATATCATTCCCTGTGCTATACTGTAGGGCCTTGTTATTTATCTGCTTTATATACAGATACGTACAGTGTGTATCTGTTAATCCGAAATTCCTAATTTATTCCTCTCCTCCTCAATATCAAAGAAACAAGCAACCCAATCAAAAATGGGCAGAAGACCTAAATAGATATTTCTCCAAAGACAAACAGATGGCTAACAGGCACATGAAAAGATACTCAACATAGCTAATTATTAAAGAAATGCAAATCAAAACTACAACAAAATATAACCTCACACTGGTCAGGATGACCATCATCAAAAAGTACAAATAATAAATGTTGAAGAGGGTGTGAAGAAAAGGAACCTTCCTACACTGTTGGTGGGAATGTAAACTGGTAAAACCACTATGAAGAACACTATGAAGCTTCCTTAAAAAACGAAAAATAGAGTTACCATATGATCCAGCAATCCCACTCCTGGGCATATATCTGGAGAAGATTATAATTCAAAAAGATACAAGCACCTTAATGTTTATTGCAGTACTGTTCACAATAGCCAAGACATGGAAGCAATCTAAATGTTCATCTACAGATGAATGGATAAAGAAGATGTATATTTATGTACAGTGGAATAATACTAAGCTGTAAAAAAGATCAAAATAATGTCATCTTCAGAACACAGATGGACCTAGAGATTATCATACTAAGTGAAGTAAGTCAGACAAAGAAAGACAAATATCACATGATATCACTATATGTGGTATCTAAAAATGATACAAATGAAGTTATTTATGAAATAGACTATTATTAATCAGATAAACTAAATATGGAAATTGAAGTTAAGCATTTAGAAGGTTGTATAACAATTTAACATTTTTACAAATTTAAAGCATATGATTGATTTCCTAGAAGTTTACTTTTATTGCATTTTTTTTTATTGCATTTTTTAAAAGTATTAATCTGTATTAGAGTTCTCCAGAGAAACAGAACCAACAGAATGTGTGTGTGTGTGAGTGTTTATATATACAGAATTCCTTCTTGCTCAGGGGAGTTCAGTCTTTCTTCTGTTAAGACTTTCAACTGATTGGATAAGGCCCACCCATATTATAGAGGCATTCTGCTTTACTCAACTACTAATTTAGTTGTCAATCTCACCTAAAAAATTACCTTCACTGAAACATCTAGAATAATGTTTGACCAAATATCTGGGCTCCCTGGACCAGCCAAGTTACCACAAGTTATCACATAGTCTATGACAGATTGAAAGATAGTTTGAGAATCATTGTACAAGACAACTTTTAATAGTCTACCAAACAGTTCCATTAATTAAAAAACCTTCAGACTAAGACTGTTCCTGTTTCCACAGGGGAACTACTGTGAGCAGTTCCCTGGGTAGTCTAGGGGAAAAAAAATAGAATCACTTTTCTATATTCACCATTGAGCCTAAGTCATTAAAATCCATCTTTGCCCATTGAGACAATTTGTATTGCTCTAATCCTGAGGTTTCCAAACTTTCCCAATTCATGGCATCTTAGTGTCTCAGTAATTTTTTCACAGAGATCCTGGGCCAAAAAATACACCATAAAATCTCATTTATCCAATAGGAAGATCCCAACAACTTAGCTGCTGGAAAAAAATAATACCCATAAATTGAAAAAAATTTTTTTAAATTTTATTCTTAACCACAGGTATTTATAAAAGGATAGGTATGACAATTGAGCATTGAACATCTTCTCAAACCTTAGAAGCTGTTTAGACACCACCACTTATTCACCTCATGTTCACACTGATTTTTAATTACTACTCTCATTTTATAACAGCTGCTGAAAACCCAAAGATATCTTTGAAAGGAGTGCAGCACAATCTAACGTTGAAACCCTGAACAACCTTGACCAAGTAGTTCACCTGGTGGCCAACAGATGTCAAGCATCAGCCTTGACATTTAACCTACACCACAGACCCTCCGTGAGTTTGCAGCGGTGTCCTGGGCACCTAGCACATTGTCTGGAATTCTTGGCTCTATTCTTTTCCAATTTTTTATTCTATTCTCCCTTTGTAAAATATAATAATCCATTTTAAATGTCTAGCAACTACCTCTGCTAAACCTGGGATTAAACAGAATATAACGTTTACAGTCAGAACTCTGGCCTTTCACTGCTAGTACTCAAGAAGCTGTGTATTTCCTCCTCTGTTCTTTGTTTCTGGTGAAGCCTGTAGAGGATGAGAAGGTTCTCAGTGGCCAGACATTCCAAATATATGTCTCAGAGAGGGTGACAAAATCTTCTGCTCTGTTATACATTTAAATAAAAATGCAGTTTTAAACTTGAGCTCATAAATAGATACAGAGAACAGATGGGTGGTGGTGAGGGGGTACAAAATGAGTGACAGAGGTCAAAAGGTACAAACTTCCAGTTATAAAAGAAGTAAGTCACGGATATATAATGTATAGTGTTGTAACTATAGTTAATAATACTTTATTGCATATTTGAAAGTTGCTAAGGGAGTAGATCTTAAAAGTTTTCATCATGGGAACTCCTTGGCAGCCCAGTGGTTAGGACTTTGCACTTCCAGTGCAGGGGACACAGGTTTGCTCCCTGGTGGATCCTGCATGCTGTGTGGTGTGGTCCTGGAAGATCCCACATGGCGTGTAGTCTGTAGCGTGGCCAAAAAAAAAGTGTTTATCACAAGGGAAAAAAAAATTTTTGTAGCTATGTATGTTGATGGCTTTAACTAGACATTGTGATCATTTTGTAATATGTACAAATATCGAATCATTATACTGTATCAGTCAGTCAGTTCAGTCGCTCAGTCGTGTCCGACTCTTTGCGACTCCATGAACCACAGCACGCCAGGCCTCCCTGTCCATCACCAACTCCCGGAGTTCACCCAAACTCACGTCCATTGAGTCGGTGATGCCATCCAACCATCTCATCCTCTGTCGTGCCCTTCTCCTCCTGCCTTCAATCTTTCCCAGCATCAGGGTCTTTTCAAATGAGTCAGCTCTTCACATCAGGTGGCCAAAGTATTGGAGTTTCAGCTTCAACATCAGTCCTTCCAATGAACACACAGGACTGATCTCCTTTAGGATGGACTGGTTGGATCTCCTTGCAGTCCAAGGGACTCTCAAGAGTCTTCTCCAACACCACAGTTCAAAAGTATCAATTCTCCTGCACTCAGCTTTCTTTATAGTCCAACTCTCACATCCATACATGGCTACTGGAAAAACCATAGCCTTGACTAGATGGACCTTTGTTGACATAGTAATGTCTCTGCTTTTTAATATGCTGTCTAGGTTGGTCATAACTTTCCTTCCAAGGAGTAAGTGTCTTTTAATTTCATGGCTGCAATCACCATCTGCAGTGATTTTGGAGCCCCCCAAAATAAAGTCAGCCACTATTTCCCCATTTTTTGCCATGAAGTGATGGGACCGGATGCCATGATCTTAGTTTTCTGAATGTTGGGCTTTAAGCCAACTTTTTCACTCTCCTCTTTAACGTTCATCAAGAGGCTCTTTAGTTCGTCTTCACTTTCTGCCATAAGGATGGTGTCATCTGCATACCTGAGGTTATCAATATTTTTCCCAGCAATCTTGTTTCCAGCTTGTGCTTCATCCAGCATAGTGTTTCACATGATGTACTCTGCATATAAGTTAAATAAGCAGGGTTATACCTGAAACCAATATAATGTTATGTGTCAATTATAACTCCAAAAAAAAAAAAGAATACAGTTTTTAACTCATCGTGTTATCTTTTAACAGACCATTCAAGACTGAAAGCAGTAAAAAATAGGTAGAATTTGGTACCTTCTAATTTTTTTTAACCATTCTCAATCACATTTTAATCTAATCCTGACTTTTCTATCGAATTATATTTATTTCATTCATCCTAAATTCCTGTCCCTTGGATCATGTAAGAGGCTCTAACAGGAATACTTGGAACTTAAGCATAGCTTGAAATCAACAGTCTTTGTTTGTTTTTTTTCACATGGGTCAAAATGTTCTCTTCATCATCGCAGTTGTTGTCATCATCATAAATATGAACTATTTATCCTATTTGGCTGGTATTAACAGTTGAAGGGATGGCCTCCCTCTGTCTCCTGTTTCTAGCTTTTCCTGACTCCTTTTCCATCAGCAGAGAAAAGGGGAGAAAGAGAGAGACTCATATATCTTATACTCCCTACAAGACTGTCTCTTCCTGGCAACAATGAAAAAGACATTTTCTTTCTCTGTCTCTCTCTCTCCGCCTCCTCCCTCCTTTTTAGGAAGATCCCCTGTTCTCTTATCTACTGTTCATTACTACCTTCAGATAGTTGATACAGGCTACTTCTGACATTAAGCTACTGTCTTGTAATGGAAAATACATTCCCTCTCCAAGGATAAATCCAAGCTTATCAGAATATACCATTTAAAACCACTTTCATAAGAAACAGCACACAATTGTAGACAGACGGCTCACAGCCACTGGGACTCCAGGACAGGTATCTGATGTCAGAACAAGGAGAGCAGTGCCCTTCTCTGCTGCTCTCCATTCCCCCTGCCTGATGTTGAACTCTCCACTTCTTTTCTTGCTGGAGATTTTCTATAAACCAGATATCAACAAATACATTGGATTCTTTATACTTTAATCTGTTTAACATTTCAAAAGTGCTGAAAGATTTAGGCATATTATCAATTCAACTATGGTTAGTCTCTGATTACTCAGTTCAGTTCAGTCACTCAGTTGTGTCCGACTCTTTGCAGCCTCGTGGACTGCAGCACACCAGGCTTCCCTGTCCATCACCAACCCCTGGAGCTTACTCAAATTCATGTCCATCAAATCGGTGATGCCATCTAACCATCTCATCTTCTGTCATCCCCTCCTCCTCCCACCTTCAATCTTTCCCAGCATCAGGATCTGATTACTAGCGGAGGGGATTAGCAGGATACCTGTTTGAGGCAAGTATTCCAGAAGCCATGTCACTGTGTTTAAAACCCGTGGGAAGACTGATGGATGGTGCTCAGTAAAAATTAAAAGCCTTGGAAAAGCAGAGGCCCCGGGGCCAGAACAAAGCAAGTAAACGATGGTTCCATTTGGGGGTCAAGGTGGAAAGTTTTTCTTACCCTGCTCCCGGGGACAAAAGTGAAGTGAAACCTTCCTTACAACATTGACTAACTCCCCATCAAAGGGACTCCTGCTTTTGCCGAGCTGATTTCAGGAGTGGTAAATGAAATGTTCCTCAAAGAGAGAGATGATAGGGGAAGACACAGGAAAAGCACAACCGAATCGCCAAACATCACCTGCATCGCAAACCAGGAGGAATTTTCAGAAGCAATGAGAGAGACCAGCCCAACCCAGCTCTCCGGCAGATACGTTTTATTCCTTCCTGACTCATCAGTTTCTTTAGGGAAGCCTGGTGGGAAGGGATTAGGCAGCCAGCAAGGCAGCCAGCCTTTTCTGGCACCACGGGGCTTTTTGATTTCAGATCCTGCGAGTCTTCAAGAACAGATTTGGCATGCCAGTGTTCTAGGCTGGGGGCCAGCAACAATTCAGCTATGACAAAGCACATCAGATGGTCGGTGCTCCAAGCCAGAGACCTGAGGACCCTCCTGGGGTTGCCCTTCTCTGGAAGTTTGAAGCTATCAGGACAGGTCTGCCTTCTTGAAACGTGCAAATGTCAACAGCCGGGAGTGGCAGATGCCCAGAGGCGTCTGGGAACAGATATCCATCTGGTAATGGGTTAGGCTTCCTGGGACACAGATTAGAATTGTTTGAAATAAGCCACGGAAGCACCGGCTTGGCTTTTCACATATTGTTACGGTCTCTGGGTCATTTCCTGCCTTTGGAATTTACTTCCTTTCCAGGTTCAGCAAAAACCCACTGAATACAAGAAAGAGGTGGGGAGTTTTCTTTGCCCAGGCCCAGCAGAGGGGCCGCTCTGCCTCTGGGAACTGGTACCTCTCGGGCAATTGCCTCTTCGCATGTTCCTGTCTGCTCACGCTGAGCCCTGCAGGGCGGAAGCTTCAGGAATGGAACAAAAATTAGGAAAGGGAGCCATCTCCAGTTAAGTCAGATGAATCCTCTTGTTTCCTGGAAAATAAAAAGGGAAGGAATAGACTGGGAAGGATGCAAAGGATGCTTCATCCTTTTATAAGGAGGAGAGCCCTTTACCACCAGTGTTCTGTCCAGGGAGGGATGCGGCCTCTCTTGGAGAGAGGCTGAAACCAGCTCCACCTGGTCACCCCGTCCCCTGACCTCCAGCTGGGTGCTGAGGACAGTGACATCAGCTACACCACCATGACCTGTCTGGTTTTATTTCACTAATATTTATTTTCTACTTTGTTCTCCAGAAGATTTAGGGTAGCAACGACTGTCTTCCTGGCAGCCTCTTGATGCTCGTTTTGGGCACTCCGAAGCTGATGTGAGTCCCTGGAAAATTTACCCACAGCTCCCAGTATGCCCTGAACAGCCAATGTTTCTGCAGTGCGGGGACACCCGGAGGTCAGGGTGAACCCTCTCACTCAAAAGGCTAGAAGAGCTGGTCAGAGCTTTAATGCAGAAGCTGCTGCCACTGCTGTTTCTCTAAGTCCAAAAAAGGTTTGTCTCTCCAGAGTGATCCAAAGTCACAAGTTCCCTCTGAAAAGCCAACTCATGCAGTCCTTGTTGTCAGGAGGAAGCTCCTGGAGTCTGGTACATGTCCACAACTCATCTCTCTCTAGACTAAGAGATCAGAGTTCACAGCTTTGGAGGAAGGGCTGGCTCATTTTTGCCCCAACCCTCAGTATAAGCACAGCTACGCGGGCAGCAAGAGCTCTGTCAACATTAAGGAAGTGGCAGCTGGTGATCAGCCTTTATTCTGGTAGCCCCCTCCCCCATCCCCAGAAACAAGAACCAGCACTCCCTCCCCTCCCCCACTGCCTTGACCAGGGTATCACTCTGGCTCAGGACTGAGTCAAAGTGAACTTTCCGGAATCACACTGTCTCATCGGGTATCCACAGAAATGGTCTGTGACCTTCACGGCGACATTTCCAGCGTTTAGAAAGTTCCAGGGGAAGTGAATAAGTGGCTAAGGACAGAGTTGGCCCTGTAACTAAGCAAGGTCAGAAACATCTCTACAGTACGATTTTTAAAGCAACCAGAAATCTGCCCAAGCGCCCCAGTTTTCCTCCACAGAGGAGATTCTGGATGACTAAGGCCTTATGTTTCCATAACATTTTCATAAAATTGTAACCAGGGACTTGTTAACTTTCTAAGCTTTTGCTTTTTAACTTTAGAGAGCCTGATTGCACAGGTCTGGCAGGAGGCCAGGGACCTGCATTTTTTATCAAGCCCACCTGCTGATGTTGGTACAAGTGGTCTGTGGCCCATATTTTGGAAAACTGTGCTGAAAATAATAGTGAATCATTATCATATTAACATGGATTAACTGTTAATACAGGAGAACACTGCACCTGGATTCCAGGCCAGGCTTTGGTGCTCTGCGAGGCTGCAGACAAGAAAGTTTAATTCTCCAAGATTGAAGGCCTCAGGACCAGATGGTGACCTCTAAAAATTTAGTTGGAGGCTGTTTTCTAAATTACGGCTGAAAAGCCCAAAAAGTATGAGAATTTGTCCAAAGGGTCAAAGAAGGTAGGCCTTCTACAACATGCTCTGAGTACTCACCAAAGTCCTGTGATCAGAAAACCGCAGAGGCCAGGGAGAATCTTCTGACCCCAGGGCTGCAGTCCTGATATCCTACATCTCAGGACAAGAACCAAAGGAACAGATACATCTTCCCTTGCCCTTATGCACGTGTGCGTGCTAAGTCACTTCAGTCGTGTCTCTTTGCGGCCCTATGGACTGAAGCCCACCAGACTCCTCTCTCCATGGAATTCTCCAGGCAAGAACACTGGAGTGGGTTGCCATGCCCTACTCCAGGGGATCTTCCCGACCCAGGAATCGAACCCACATCTCCTGTGGCTCCTAACTTGTAGGCAGATTCTTTATTGCTGAGCCACCAGGGAAGCCCTTCCTTGCCCCCAATCATTTCCAAACAGGAAAGAGGAAAACGGAAAAGATTAGAATTATTCAGTGCTTTATATGCCTTTATATCTCTTATATTCTCAAATAGTCCTAGTATCATTAGTCTCATTTTGAAGATGAGAAAATTGAGGATTATAAGATGTTGCACAAGATTGTAATTCAACTACACTTCAATAAAAAAAAATAAATTAAAAGAGAAAAAATGCTGGATAACTTTCCTACATTGCCAAAGCCATATGGCTATTGAATGCCTGAGCTGAAATTTGAACTCACATCTATCAAAGTGCAAGTTCCATTTTCTTTCGCAAAGCCATTCACAACTAAAGTTATGCTGTGACCATTCTGAGGGCCTAGCTGTTTTGAGACCCTCAAAATACCATCACCTCTCCATGATCTTCATCCATACCTGTTACCTACTCTATTTCAGAATCTCATCTCACTTTTTAGCTTTATTCCATCCCTGGTCTGCAACCAGTCCCTCAGTCCTGGTCATTTCTTATCACAAATTCTTTACTCCCTGGAGGTGAAATAGCACCACTTCTCCTGGGCTCAGGAGGACTTTTCTGGTCCATAATCACCCCAACCAATGACTTTAAGACCCTTGGGTTCTAGAGAACTCAGGATATCCCCAGAGGTTTCCAAGGAAAGAGACTCCTCAAATGCCTGAGAGGCATTCAGTTTCAGTTCAGTTGCTCAGTCACGTTCGACTCTTTGCGACCCCATGGACCGCAGCATGCCAGGCTTCCCTGTCCATCACCAACTCCCAGAGCTTGCTCAAACTCATGTCCATCGGGTCGGTGATGCCATCAGCCATCTCATCCTCTGTCGTCCCCTTCTCCTCCTGCCTTCAATTTTGCCTCATGCCTTCAATGCCTGAGAGGCATTAGTGACTTTAATCTGATACCACCTATCCAACCTCTATCCCCCAACTCCCTACGCCCCACCTCCACATCTCTTCTCAGATCAAGACAGAGATAGTCAGGAAACCTGGGTCAGCTGGTACCCTTCTGTATTAGGAAGAGATGCCCCTCAAACTTCAACTTCCTAGTAACAGTGATTATCCTGGGATGCTGGGCACCCCCTAGTGGGAGTAACAGAAGAAAAGACAGACTTGTGATGCTGTTCTCAGTCACCCATCCACCCCCAACTTCCTTCCCTCAGCTGCCTTGGCCTTCCTGCCCATCTCGCTGTTCTTGAAATGATTCATTCTTCCCACGATGACTGGGCCTTTTGCCCCATAAAGCCTTCCCTGTCTTTAAAAACATAATGAACTAAAATTAAGCAGAAGGCAAGCAGGCAGAACAGCAGGAAAAACTTCCTATAGGGAGAGCTCTCAAAACCGTGAGATTCCTTATAAGGCAAACTTTGACCTAACTGCACTGGGAAAACAATAGAGAATATCTCAGAAAGATATTTTTGGAAATGAGGAGGATGAGGGAAAGGCTGCCTTCCTGATATTAAGATATATGTTAATACACACATCTGACCCCCTCAGCCTGATTCCAAGACTTGTATTAATGTTTGGTGCTATGTCTTACCTCTGCTAAACCTGAGGGAACACTCAACCTTTATGCATTTGGGGATAAGCAGGTGAAGCCCTGTCCTAGCAGAGAGGTAGCCCATCTGTGGACTATTGTGGGATTTTCTCGACATTTGTCACTATCGCTCACTCTTTAAAGACCATGGCCATAGCCCCCCATGACAGGGATGAGCCTTATTACATTATAATCAATAAGCCATTTTCTGAGTACCTACAATATACAAGGTTCAAGTAGCCCCAGCCTTATGCATTTTAAAGATCTTCCCGTATCTAGTTTAGTCCTTTATCCAAAGAAAGTCTTTGATAAGAGAGAGAGCTAAAGGATTCCAGTGCATGCATTAAGAATTCTGGGCATATTCACAGTCCACGTTTTAGTTAAGTACTTGATCATTTGCTCACTGGGCAGGGGTCAGCCAGTCCCATCCTGTAGCCCAGGGCCAGTCCCTAGGGATGTTATAATTACATGACATCTCACCTCCGCCTTTGGTTGTTACAGTCTTACTTGTTCCTGGATCTGAGTCATCAATTCATTAGTGCCCGTTCAAGTTAACCTTCCCTGATAAGTTTCCTGAAACCTTGCTCGTAATGCTGGCAATTCCAGTGCAAAATTGTCTCTGCTCTGGCTCCTGTCTCCTCTTGAACCAAGTCACTTGGACAGTCTGATCTCCCAGGTGCTTGCAGTGTTGATCTCTTCCATCGTTTCTTTCAGAGTCATGTGATATATTCATTTCTTTGACAACCAAGAACTTTGGAAGAAACTCTCCCCTCAGGCACTTCCATTTTTGTGTCCCTGCAAACTCAGCAGGTGCCTCACAGGAGGAATCTCTGTGGGGAGTTAGAGGACACACTGGACCCCAGTTCTCGGGACTGCTGGGAGGCAAAGAAAGGTCAAGGATGCTCCATGGTCAGCCTCTCGTGTCTAACAGCAGAAGCTGGGACTCTTTCCTGCATAACTTGAGCTTGAATTAGAGGCATTTTTTAGTCTGGAGTCCTTTAACCTCCGATCTGAATGGAACGCTCAAAGGGTAAAGTAAGGTTCTCCATTGGCAGGAAAGACACACAGACCTCTGACCCTGGAGCCTCCGCCAACCTGGAAAGACACCCAAACTGTGGTGAGTTCACTGCACCACTTGCAGTGCTTCCCTTAGAGTCAATTGTTCATCATGTAAGCTGGCCTTGACTCTGGAAGAAAGGGTTTATGTGCTCATAAGAGAAAACATTATGCAGAGAGTGAGAATTAAAAGGAATAAACCCAACTAGTGGATGCTTTGGGTGACCGGAAAAGAAATCATCTTCAGAGAAGAGGTCCCTGCTTTGATAGAGATATGAAAACTTCCACTATTTCTGTCTCTATTCTAGAAGAAATAAAAACTTAATCATAAGCCTAAAGATGAAGGTGCATGCACCTGGGGAGGGGAACAACAAGCTGTTACATTTCAAACAGATATTAGGGCTGCAAAAAATGAACACTTTTAACCTGCTCAACCTAGATAGCATATTAAAAAGCAGACACATTACTTTGCCAACAAAGGTCCGTCTGGTCAAAGCTATGGTTTTTCCAGTGGTAATGTATGGATGTGAGAGTTGGACTGTGAGGAAAGCTGAGCACCGAAAAAGGGATGCTTTTGAACTACGGTGTTGGAGAAGACTCTTGAGAGTCCCTTGGACTGCAAGGAGATCCAACCAGTCCGTCCTAAAGGAGATCAGCCCTGGGTGTTCATTGGGAGGACTGATGCTGAAGCTGAAACTCCAATACTTTGGCCACCTCATGCGAAGAGTTAATTCATTGGAAAAGACCCTGATGCTGGGAGGGATTGGGGGCAGGAGGAGAGGGGACGACAGAGGATGAGATGGCTGGATGGCATCACCGACTCAATGGGCATGAGTTTGAGTAAACTACGGGAGTTGGTGATGGACAGGGAGGCCTGGCGTGCTGCGATTCATGGGGCCGCAAAGAGTCGGGCACGACTGAGTGACTGAACTGAAATGAACTGAGAAGTGTTTCTTCCCTGAAAGTCACCATCAATTAGACTAGACACCAAGATCCAAGAGAAGGTTACAAAAAATTATTTTTCATACAGGTTGTTGTTTTTGTTGATGTTCAATCACTAAGTCATGCCCAACTCTTTGCGACCCTATGGATTGCAGCACACCAGGTTCCTCTGTCCTCCACTCTCTGAGAGTTTGCGGAGATCCATGTCCATTGAGTCAGTGATGTCATCTAACCATCGCATCCTCTGCCACCCCCTTCTCCTTTTTGCCTTCAGTCTTTCCCAGCATGAGGGTTTTTTCCAATGAGTTGGCTCTTTGCATCAGGTGGCCAAAGTATTGGTGCTTCAGCATCAGTCCTTCCAATGAATATTCAGGGTTGAGTTCCTTTAGGATTGACTGGTTTGATCATAAAAGTTAAGAAACTTTAATTTGGGCTGTCTGTAATGAGCTGGATTACTAGCATTGGATGCTTTCCAAGAAGGTAAGCAACCAGAGCAGTTATGGGAAATTCCAGTGTGCACTCTCTGTGGATAAAGGTGAGGAGAGGGTGTTCAGCTGGCCCAGAGCTGCACCAACAGAAATCAATGGTTTATGGAGCTTGCGGAGGGGGGCAGGTGGTGCCCAGAGAGGATGGGCCCCTTGGATCAGGCCTTGAGAGACCAACACTGAGCCCCCATGGCCGTGTTTGTGAGCAGGGGGAGAGGTTCAAGCTGCCTGCCAGTGCCTACAGCAAGTCAGGTAGATGTGCATTATCTGCTAACATCCCCAAGGGAAGGGAATTATGGGCCAGCTGGAAATCTCCCAGGAAAGACAGGTATGCAACTCTTGGATGGCGTTCAAGGAAACCAGGTGAGGGCTTGAACTCTGGCCAGAGAAGCAGGGTGTGTGACACCTAGTGAGCTGGGTGGGAGTCATTAGGACTACACTCAGGCAGGGGAGAGTAGGGTGTGGTGTGCCCATGAAGGGTGGGTGTGAGCATTCCAGAGCCTAGATAATGTTTACGGAAGAAGCTTTGGTAAATATAGGCTGTTAAGTCACTGTGGCTGCCTTCAAACGTTTTCTCCAACTGAGTTTCTGGTTCTTTTAAAGCTACAACATAAGGACATTCTCAACAAATTTGGAGTTAAGACACAGCCACAGATTGGACCAGATGGCCAGATCTGCAGCCTGGAGCCCAGGAGACAAGGCAAGTCCCTTTGACTTGAAGGAGATAGTTATGCTTCAGAATCATAGTAACTGAAGGTAAAGCAAGCACTGCAGGTTGTCATCAACTTAATTTTCCTCCCCTCACTTCTGGGAAGTCTGTAAACCACTCCATTTTGTGCCTTCGACCCTTTTCTTCCTGGGGTGTGCTGGAGCCACTATGTACCACCTCCCAACTCCGTGTTCAGTTAACCTCATGGCATTTCACAATCAGTCATGGAAGTATTTATACCATGGAAATTGGCCAACAGTACAACTCAGGGCTTTATATTTGTTTCTGGAGAGCCAGTTGTTAAACATTTACCAGTACACCATGCCTGTTACTCAAGGCTCTTACGTGAAAGAGGGGATAGTGAACTGAGGGGAAAGGGACAGCGGGGGTGGGGGAGGGATGGTGAAGTCCAGCACGTCCAGAGGGAAGGGGTAGACTGCCCAGACGGGTTCTGCCTTCCTCACAAACACATACTCCACCCCTAACAGAAGCCTCGGATTCAATATTTAATCTGCAGTTTGTCCACAACACATAGAGACTTTTGGGGGGACTGTTTTATTTTCCCATTTTTTGAGGTTTATGGGGCAGGGTATAATAACCTAGTTACAGAGTGCTTTTTTTCTATTACGGATTTGAAGTGTTTTCATAGAGATTCGATCTTTCTTTTCCTCTTCCATCCTCCCCCAACCCCCAGCTTCCCTGCCCACACCACCTCCCCAATTCCAACAATATGTACTCTCTCTCCTTCCCCTATGTGTGTTTCCCATTGACCTTTGGAAGCAACATCTTTTATAAAAATAGCCCTGTCCCAGATCATTACTACTCTTTCTAGAAAAGTTTTCTTTATACATGTAAATCACCTGGGGAGTCTTGTTAAAAAAAAGCAGATTTGCATTCAGTAGGTCTGACTGGGCCCTGAGATTCCTCATTTCTAACAAGCTCCCAGGTGATACTGACGCTGCTGCAGGCTGGACATGTTAATTGATTTCACCTCCAATAATCACCTCTTCCCTTCTATTCTTCCACTTTAAGAAGTTCCACCTACATCTCTGGAAGAGGCAGCCCCTTACAGGAAGCTGGACCAGGAGTAGACTGACAACCCAGCAACCAAATCTACATGCCAAGTGCATTAGATTCTCTTTCAAGAATTTGAGCTAGAATGCTGTCCTAGCCTGGGGTGCCCCACACAGTAGAGCCTGAGAGAGAAGTTTGCACAGAGCAGTTTATTTGTGAATCCCAGTGAACAACAGAGCAGGATATGGGAAGCAAAAGAGGGAAGGAAGAAAAAGCAGTTCTAGAATGTGTTTGTTCTTGAATTGATTCTGGCAAAGAGCAACAGGCACTCAGTCGCATGGGACCTACCAATGGGCCTTCTGCTATGCATCTCAGTATATCTCAAGAAGTTATGGCCTTTCCATTATGAAATTACTGATTAAATTCTTGATATCCTTTATTTTCCAATTTTCAAATAATGTCCTGGCTCCCTAGCATGGTTAGTCACCAATGAATTTTCTTTCAGTATGATAATTAATTCATGGATTTAAATATATTCAGTCACTTTGCTGACAAAGACTCGTATAGTCAAAGCTATGTTGTTCTTTTTTTTTCCCCAGTAGTCATGTACTGATTGTAAGAGTTGGACCATATGGAGAGCTGAGTGCTGAAGAATTGATCCTTTTGAACTGTGGTGTTGGAGAAGACTCTTGAGAGTCTCTTGGACAGCAAGGACATCAAACCAGCCAATCCTAAAGGAAGTCAACGCTGAATATTCACTGGAAGGACTGATGCTGAAGCTGAAGGTCCAATACTTTGGCCACCTGATTTGAAGAGCCAAGTCATTGGAAAAGACCCTGATGCTGGGAAAGATTGAGGATAGGAGGAGAAGCGGGCAACAAAGGATGAGATGGTTGGATGGCAATGTACGTGAGTATGAGCAAACTGCAGGAGATAGTGAAGGACAGGGAAACCTGGCGTGCTTCAGTCCATGGGGTCACAGAGTCAGACACAACTAAGTGACTGAACAACAACAATGCACTTCACTGCAGTTATTATTCTGATTGGTGCTCAAATTATCCCATCTTGTCCATGGAAGCTTATGCCTGTTGCTTCCTGAGTTTTTTGGTACAACGCCAGTAGTTTTTTTATGGCTGTCTTCTTTTCTGGTATAATAAGATATCCAATGGAACTTTCTGTGATGATGGTAATGTTCTATATCTGATGCACTTTATGATGCTTTAGCCACTAGCCACATGTAGTGATTAACTACATGAAATGTAGCTAATGCAGCTGAGGAACTGAATTTTAAACTGTATTTAACTGCTGATTGATTTTATTTTAAGCAGCTACATGTGGCCAATTGCCACCAAACTGACCAACACAATTCTATTTTGTAACAAATGAAGAAACTTAGTTACAGAGAAGCAGTAGGATTTGTTATGGTATAATTTGATCCTTAGCATTAGAATAGTGCAGGGAATGACCACATGTAAATAATGTGGGAAACTGCTGTAAAATACTGATTTCTGAGCCTCACCCTCAGATATTTTGATTCATTATGTATGAGGTGGTGCTCAAGAATCTGTTGTTTTTAAAAGTTGTTTTAATATTATCATGTGATTCTGATGAGCAGCTAGGTTCCAGAAGCACTATATTAGGTTGCTGGAATGTAGTATTTATGTTACAGCTATGGTTCATTGAAGATCATTCCAATCAATCAACTGTACAGCTGTTAACTCCTTGTGGTCAGACTCAGAACTTCTCAGAGGATCATAACACTCTGCTAGTTACAGGATCAAGAGCTACAGATGCTTACAGAAGCTTGCCTCTCTCTGACTTCAGTGTAGGCCTTCTGGCCTTTGTTTTGCCTGCTGTAACACAAATACTATAAACTGAAAGAAAAGAAAGAAAGTGAAGTCACTCAGCCATGTCCAACTCTTTGCGACCCCATGGACTGTAGCCCACCAGACTCCTCCATCCAATGAATTTTCTAGGCAAGAGTACTGGAGTGGGTTGCCATTTCCTTCTCCAGGGGATCTTCCCAGCCCAGGGATTGAACCCAGGTCTCCTGCATTGCGGGCAGACACTTTACCGTCTGAGCCACCACTATAAACTGAGTAGCTTACAAATAACAGAAATTTATTTCTCACAATTCTGGAGGCTGAAAAGTCCAAGATCAAGATGCCAGCTGATTCAGCATCTGGTGAGAGTCCACTTCTTTTTTTTTTTTTTTGAGAGTCCACTTCTTATATACCATTTTTTCACTGAGGCTTCTCTTATAAGGGCACTAATTTCACTCATGAGGATTCTGCCCTCATGACCTAAACACCTCTTAAAGACCCCCACCTTCTAATACCATCACCTTGGTGGGTAAGAGTTCAACATATGAACTGGGGAGACAGAAACATTCAGATCACAGCATGGCCCACATTCATCCATTGATGCTTTCAAATTGTGGTGCTGAAGAAGACTCTTAAGAGTCCCTTGTACAGCAAGGAGATCAGCTAGCCAATCCCAAAGGAAACCAACCCTGAATATTCATTGGAAGGACTGATGCTGAAACCAAAGCTCCAATACTTTGGCCACCTGATGCAAAGAGCCAACTCATTTGGAAAAGACCCTGATGTTGGGAAAGATTGAGGGCAGAAGGAAATGGGGGAGACAGAGGATAAGATGGTTGGATGTCATCATCCAATTCAGTGGACATGCGTTTGAGCAAACTCCGGGAGTTAGTGAAGGATAGGGAAGCCTGGTGTGCTACAGTCCATGGGGTCACAAAGAGTCAGACACAACTTAGCATCTGAACAACAACAACATTCATCCATAATTTTAAAAGGCACAGAGCCAAGCCAGGAGTGGACAGCCTTTACCCTCAGACCAGCCTTCATAACCCATTCTACCTCCTGTGTATGTCCCAAGAATTGTGGAAGATCTAAGATTTTAGCCTGTTTACACAATAACAAGTTAGCTGCCACAGATTCAAGGATGGTAGTGGACAACACGAGACTCCTGGGCCAATGACAAAGGACTTTGCTACACTCTACACACCAAGCAACATGAGCTTCAGGTTCATGTCACTTCCCCTTGCCCCAAGTCCCAAGGAGGTGACGTAGTAGCCCAGATGGAAACCACACACACACGGGGTTTCCAACACAGCTGAAGAACCCCAATCTTCTATAATGGGCTGCAAGTGAACTTGCCCAACTTTGCCCCAGAAAGAGACATGGTCTTTATTTTAAAGTACAGTAAACAAAACCTCCTTCTGCTCCAGAGGAAGACACTATCTCTAATTGCCAGGGCTGTTCAATATACAAATACCCTTGAAAAGACACTGCTCAACCAAAGGCTGCCAATGCCTTTGCTTGAAGACATGCAGAACCATGAAAGCCCATGGAGAACAGTCTCCCCACACGGTACAACCCAGGGCCCTATTCTTGGTCTATCTTCAGCACAGTGAATCCCTAGAACCAGAACCAAGACTAAAGTACCTAGATAGAGACCCTTCTATTTTCTGCCAGCTACGATGACTTTGGACACGGCTCTGACCTGGAGCAGGAGGTCATAATGCATAGAAGAGCAGCCTCTAAAGTCGCACTATCTAAATGGATTCGCATCTCAGCTCTGCCACTTACAAGCTGTATGTCACTGAGAAATTTATCTAGCCTCTCCATGCCTCAATCTCCTCATCTATAGAACGGGAATATAATAACACCTACCTCAAAGTTATTACAGCAATTATATGAGATTGTCAAGTTATTATAAAGATTACACGAGGAGGTGGATGAACCTAGAGCCCATTATACAGAGTGACATAAGTCAGAAAGAGAAAGATGAATATTGTATACTAATGTATATATACAGAATCTAGAAATGGTACTGAAGAATTTATTTGCAGGGCAGCAGTGGAGAAATAGACATAGAGAACAGATTTGTGGACACAGGGAGAGGGGAGGTGAGGGTGAGAGGGATGGAAAGAGTAACATGGAAACTTACATTACCATATGTAAAACAAATGGCCAACGGGAATTTGCTGTTTGTCTCAGGGAACTCAAACAGGGGTTCTGAATCAACCTAGAGGGGTGGGTTGAGGAGGGAGGGTCAAGAGGAAGGGGACATATGTACACCTATGGCTGATTCATGTTGAAATTTGACAGAAAACAACAAAATTCTGTAAAGCAATTATCCTTCAATTAAAAATAAATAAATTTATAAAAGAAAATTCCATGAGATTGTGAAGATTATATGTAAAGTATTTAACACAAGTCTCACAGCAAGTCCTCTGTAAATGTTAGCCATTGATATCACCCCACTGTAATTATTCTTGCAATCTCATGACTTTTCCTACCACAATGGACCTACTTGCTCATATAGAGCCCCAACACACATTGATTTCTTGCAGTGTAGCTATAATGCCCAGTCCTGGCCTGTGCCCTCCCACTGCAACCTGAGAACCAGCCTGATACCCTGTTGGGTTTGCTCTTTTCTATACACCATGGCCTAAAAAGCCTAATATAACCTGCCACCTGTGTTTTTTAATAAAGTTTTTTTGGAACTCGGTCACATCTGTTCGTTTACAAGTTGTTTGTGGCTGCTTTAGAGCAACAGCACCAGAGTTAAATGGTCCTTTGAAGACAAAGCTCACCCATCCTTTCCCTCTTCTATTCAGAGACTGTATACTAACCCCATGCACCCATCTTGGGGTTATTGATCACCAAAGGGATTAGGTAAGGGTGGAGAAGAACCACTGCCAGCTCTAAAACAACTCCAAAGTACTGTTAATAGAGAAGGCACCAATTTAGTCTTTGAAGAGCAGTGCTTTATGAACTGGACTATTTACATAGCCCATCATTTGACTACTATCCATCTGGCAGACAAAACATCAATAAACTCTCTTTGTGTAAAATTATAGCTTAAAAACAGAGGACTATTTCTAAAGTAAACTTCCTTTTATTAAAGGATTTTTCTCAAAGAATACTCTAAAAATAAATTAGCCTTTCAAATAAGAGTAAACATAGATAGAATTTATCACTTTCATTTTCTCCACAAGTATCTTTGACATGTTAATAACCACCTAATGAAGACAGACATTAAATGAATATTTATGATGGCCATGGTTAATGAATATGATCCATGATCTATGCATCAAGTACTGGATTCCAGAACAAAGTTATGAGATACAGTTAGTCATCATAATTGAATATGCATTGAATGACCACTTTATTTTAGGCCCTCAACCCACACAGAACTTTGAACTTCTTCATGCAATGCTTTCTCAGGGCAAAGAGACAGAAAGTTATTTGAGAAGGCCAGCTCTGAGCAAATAACAACACAGATGCCTTTATCATGTTCAGGGTACAGTCTTCAACAGACTTCTGAAAGCAGCCCAAACCCAAAAATGCAAAAAGGGCAACTGGGGAGGGAGTATTTGGTAACTAGTGTTATTTTGTAATGAAAACAGTATCATATTTCAGAAATTTTAAAGGAAAATTCCCTTTCTCCCTGTACCCTAGTACATTTGTATTTGTGTGTGTACATTTCTATGTACTCCTATTTAGACTCCATCCAAATGCATACACACATTCACATACAGTTGACCTTCAATGAGAATTTCTGTGTGAGTTGCTCAGTCATGTCCGACTCTTTGTGACCCCATGGACTGTAGCCCACCAGGCTCCTCTGTCCATGGGGATTCTCCAGGCAAGAATACTGGAGTGGGTAGCCATTCCCTTCTCCAGAGGATCTTCCCAATCCAGGGGTTGAATCCAGGTCTCCTGCATTGCAGGCAGATTCTTTATTGTCAGAGCCACCAGGGAAGCCCCAATGAGAGTTTATCCTGATAAAAAACTATTTTTTTAAAAAAACCTTAATTTTATTTATTTATTTAGCTATGCTGGGTCTGAGTTGTGGCACTTGGGATCTTTGTTGAGGCATGCCAACTCTCGGTTGTGGCATTCGGGATCTAGTTCCTTGACCAGGAATTGTACTTGCACTCCTTACATTGAGAGTGCAAGTTCTAGCCACTAGACCACCAGGGAAGTCCCTAAAAACAATTTTGAAATGTGTGCAAAGGTTTATCCACGAGATACTCATCACAGACGAATCAATAGCATTATATATTAGAGCTGCAAGTGACTCAAAAATTGCTACACAGTGGTACCACTTAGGAACTTTTTGTTTGCTTGTTTGTTTTTAAATACTAACATTCTGGGCTCACCTGCCAAAAATCCTGATTTAATTACCTTGAAGTGAGATCAAGGGTTGCGCATTACTTTATAGCTTCCCCAGGTAATTCTAAACTGCAGCCAGGCTGAGAGCCATGGATCGAGCCCAGTACCTTAAAATTTCACAGGTCAAATACTGAGTTCTGGAGATGCAGTTCAAACCCACCACCCTTTCCTCGGCCAAGATCTTCCTGGATCCTACAGCAAATAAACAGCCCCTATGAAAAGGAAGATGGTGATTGCAGCCATGAAATTAAAAGACACTTACTCCTTGGAAGGAAAGTTATGACCAACCTAGACAGCATATTAAAAAGCAGAGACATTACTGTGTCAACAAAGGTTTGTCTAGTCAAGGCTATGGTTTTCCCAGTAGCCATGTATGGATGTGAGAGTTGGACTATAAAGAAAGCTGAGCGCAGGAGAATTGATACTTTTGAACTGTGGTGTTGGAGAAGACTCGTGAGAGTCCCTTGGACCTCAAGGAGATCCAACCAGTCCATCCTAAAGGAGATCAGTCCTGGGTGTTTGTTGGAAGGACTGATGTTGAAGCTGAGACTTAATACTTTGGCCTCCTGATGTGAAGAGCTGACTCATTTGAAAAGACCCTGATTCTGGGAAAGATTGAAGGCAGTAGGAGAAGGGGACAACAGAGGATGAGATGGTTGGATGGCATCACCGACTCGAGGGACATGGGTTTGGGTGAACTCCGGGAGTTGATGATGGACAGGGAAGCTTGGCATGTTGCAGTCCGTGGGGTCACAAAGAGAGACACGACTGAACAACTGAACTGAATTGAATGAAATGGAAGATACTCAAAGTTTTCCTTGGGTGTGCAGGTATGATGTACTCCAGGCTTCTGAGAATAAGGATTTAGTCCTTGCAAAGCAAAGAATAAATCTTTCTTGAAATAATCCAGATTTATAAACACAGGGTCAGACATCATCCCTTAATTGGAGCTGTACCTTTGACCTAGTTCGAATATATTGTGCAAATGTTTGGGATTGTGTTCTCTCAGCCATCCACCCCTCAACTGAATATTCAACAAAATGACCACCAATATTTAGAATTCTCTTGAGAATGTAGGCTCCAAAACTGAAGATCCAGCATACTCCCTCTGTTCTCTTTTCCATGTGGTTGAAATTTAAAGTGCTTCTGTGTTGTCTCTCCCTTTGGGAATTTCCTCTGGAACTGGAGATTAAACATTATGCAAATAATAAATACTTTGAAAGTTCAAGAAAGGAAGAGAATTTGTTTAAGCGATTCTGTTATTGTAGCTTAAATGAGAGATAGCAAACAGCTGTTGTGATTTGACCTGCATTCAAATTCTACTGTACAGTTTGTGTAATTTCAAATTATATTTAATTCTTCTTTGAGACTTATATGTACCTTTGCCAAAACCTCTGGATTCCCATAAACCTTCAAGTATATTGCCCATCACCCAGCCTATTTGCACTTCCTCCCAGGCCTACAGGCTGTTCTGGGAAAAGACAGATTAAAACATTTCTCTCTTGGAATGTTAGTTTGACTGAGATGTTATTTAGATTTTTAAAATAGCCTAAATGCTTGGGTCGATCTGAAAGGAAATGCTGCCGAGTCTAATGTTGCCTAATAAATGGGGCAAGTCATGCTCACTCAGGCACAGCCCAGAGGGAAAAACAAAATCTGCACTCTTATCCTGAAGGTCAAAACTCCTTGGCTTGACTCGTCATATTTTCTCCCTCTGCATCCTCATGGGTTTCTAAACGATAGACTGCTGGTTAGTAATTCTTTATACTAAACTTCCCCTGTTCAAATCACTAATCCCCAAATGAGGGCCCCATCCTCATGACCTCATCTAAACCTAATTATCTCCCAAAGATCCCATTTTCAAATACCATTACATTGGAGGTTAGGGTTTTAATTTTATGCAGAGTACATCAAGCGAAATGCCAGGCTGGATGAAGAACAAACTGGAATCAAGATTGCTGGGAGAAATATCAATAACCTCAGATATGCAGATGACACCACACTTATGGCAGAAAGCGAAGAAGAACCGAAGAGCCTCTTGATGAAAGTGAAAGAGGAGAGTGAAAAAGTTGGTTTAAAGCTCAACATTCAGAAAACTAAGATCATGGCATTCAGTCCCATTACTTCATGGCAAATAGATGGGGAAAAAATGGAGGCAGTAACAGACTTTATTTTCTTGGGCTCCAAAATCATTGTGGATGATGACTGTAGCCATGAAACTAAAAGACACTTGCTCCTTGGAAGAAAAGCTATGACAAACATAGACAGCATATTAAAAAGCAGAGGCATTGCTTTGCCAACAAATGTCTGTTTACTCAAAGCTATGATTTTTCTAGTAGTCACGTACAAATGTGAGAGTTGAACCATAAAGTAAGCTGAGCACCAAAGAATTGATGGTTTTGAACTGTGGTGCTGGTAAAGACTCTTTAAGAGTCCCTTGGACAGCAAGGAGATCTAACCAGTCAATCCTAAAGAAAATCAACCCTGAATATTCATAGGAAGGACTGATGCTGAAGCTGAAGCTCCAATACTTTGGCCACCTGATGTGAAGAGCCATCTCACTGGAAAGGACCCTGAATGCTGGGAAAGACTGAGGGCAGAAGGAGAAGGGGGCAACAGAGGATGAAGTGATTGGATGACATCACCGATTCAATGGACATGAGTTAGCTAACTCCAGGAGATGGTGAAGGACAGGAAAGCCTGGAATGCTGCAGTCTTGCCATCTATGGGGTTGGAAAGAGTCGGACATGACTGAGTGACTGAACAACAATGTGTACTAGAGGGTTGGGAAGGAGACACACTAAGTGATTAGTGTGGTTTCTCTCTGTTGATCTGACCCACACTGATAGCAGGTCCTTGCTAGATGCTGAGTTCCCCAAGAACAAAGGAAGAGCTGCAGGGCTGGGACCGGGGTGAGGCAGGCAAGGAATATAGGTTCATGACCTTGCAGGGTGAGCACCTGAGGATGGGTGCCTCCTAGAATGTTGGGCCTTTGGTCACTTGTTTGCCTCTCCCTAGTCCAGGCCTTATTGTGCTCTTTCCTTTCTTTCTTGTTAGAATTTAGTCTATTTCAGAGAATTCTAGTTAGTACATGTTATGGACTGAATGTTTGTGTGTCCCCTCCCAGCTCCACCCCCCAAAACACATAATGAAGCCCTAACCTGCAATATGCTGGTATTTGGAGATGGGGGTCTTTGGGAGGTAATTAGGTCTGGACAAGGTCATGAGGGTGGGGCCCTCATTTGAGGGTTAGTGTCCTTATAAGAAGAGGAAAACAGAGAGAGATTTCGTTCTCTCTCCACATGTATTCACCAAGGAAAGGCTATGTGAACACAAAGAGGGGCCAGGAACTGAATCTTCCATGAACTGAATCTACTAGCATCTTGATCTTGAAGTTTCCCATCTCCAAAACTATGAGAACTAAACGTCTGTTGTTTCAGTCACTGAGTGATGGCATTTTGCTATGGAAGCCTGGGCTAAGACAGTGCTCAATCAGGATTTAGTAAAAGGCTGAATTACCTTCTCTTTTAGAAACATTTCTCTAATACAGCTTAAGAAAACAGTTGACTCTAGAAGCAGTGTAATGTGATGTTCAAAACTTAGACTTTAAAGTCTTGAAGTCCCATGGTAAAACCTATCACAGCCCTGATCCAGTTATTCTCTGTGCCTCAGTTTCTTTAGCTATAGAGTAGACATAATAATACCTACTTCATGGAATTGTGGAAAGGGTTAAATAAGTCTACACATGTAAAAGACTTAACTCAAATATGAACTTGTAGTGTTGATAGTAAACCAAAGTTACTCCCCAACAAATTAACCAAAATTCCCCCTACTCTGAGTCACAAAATGATGAAATTGAAAACCAAAATTCAAAGTGTCAGTAATCAGTCTTTCAGAGGGGGTCTAAAATCACAAAAGTTGAACACTGCTTCTCTCCGTCCCAAGAGCGAAGCAAAAGCCAAAGTAAAGAAAGTTTAGGAAGGAATGTGAAAAACAAAAAAAACCCAGGATTGACATCAATTGCTTTTCCCTTAAGACTGGGTTAGAGTAAATATTCAATCTGTTCTTTTTTTTGTTTCCCTTTCAAAAAGTTGAAGCCTTATTTAAATTCAATTCAGAGAGGATGCTTAGGGCTTATTTCATGATTCAGGAATTGTGCTAATTAGTAAAGATTAAAAAATAACACATTATTGACCGGAGACAAATAAGTACATTTTTAGAGAGTGACACAATTAACATCACCATGCAAAGCTGCTAGAGTTTAAAATTGATCAGAGTTAATTATACAACTTATGATTGTTGTTATTCACATTTTGCTCTATTAGGTTTTTGTTCCAAATTGGTGTATATTATAAACTCAAGTTTATTACTATAACATCTTCAAAAATGATGCATCATGGAATTTTCAGTGAAGAATTTTTTGGTGAATTTTATGAATACTATCTCTGATTGTCCGAGCAACACGTATACTAGTGTCTCAGAAGATCGCAGTTTTTCAGAATATAGTTCTGATTCAGACAATATGAATATTAAACCAAGAAAAAGCCAAAAAAAGAAAAAAGAAAAAACACCTTAGTGATTGATTCTGATACGGAAAGTGAAAATGAAACTTGCAGTACTGGAGAAGATTTTACAGGTGTGTCAGGTGTAACTATTGAATGGAATAATTAACAAAGTGCTAGAGAAGTAACAGAATTAATATTTGGCTGGCCAAAATAAAAACTGCTGGCCACAGGCATAAGTTTCTGCAAAAATCCCCCAGTCAATAATGACATAAGATATCCTTGTTCTCAAGCAGCTGAAGGTCTTGAGGTACAGAGATAAGCATGTAAACAAAGCAAAGGTTATTTTGAGTGACAGTTACTCTAGCTTAACTGAGCTGAAGTTCACAGGTTCTTTTTTTTTTTTTTTTTTTTCCACAGGTTCTATAGGAGAGAAAGGGCAGGGACCTGTCAAAGTCAGAAAATCCTTCCCAGAGAAGAAAAAGATAATATTTGTATTGCTGCTGCCCTGTGGAACTGGAAAGGGAAAAATGGAAAGTATTGCATTTTTCAAGTGACTAAAGCAAGATGATGTTTTGTTTGTAATTGGACAAACAAGGGCTTAATTTTCAAAATATACAAACAGCTCATACACCTTAATAACAAAAAAAATCAAACAACCCAATTCAAAAAATGGACAGAATACCTAAATATACACTTCTCCAAACAAGACATACAGATGGTCAATAGGCACATAAAAGGATGTTCAACTTTGCTAATTATTAGAGAAATGCAAATCAAAACTACAATGAACTATCACCTCACACGAGTCAGAATGGCCAACATTAAAAGGTCTACAAATAATAAATGCTAGAGAGGGTGTGGAGAAAAGGGAACCCTCCTACACTGTTGGTGGGAATGTAAACTGGTGAAACCACTATGGAAAATAGCATGAGGGTTCCTGAAAAAACTAAAAATGAGTTACCATATGATTCAGCAAACCCACTCCTGGGCATATCCAGAGAAAGCTCTAATTTGAAGATACATGAACCCCAATGTTCACAGCAACCCTAAATTATAATAGCTAATACATGGAAGCAACCTAATACATGGAACTGACAGTGGCCCAGAGACTTCCACTCACTTGGCCAAGGAGTCATTCCTAGTCAATGGAAATACTCTCCACATTCCCTTTAATCAAGCCCTATGTTGATATTGGAGGTAATCTCATTAAGAATTACCAAAGGACAGAATTGGAAACTATGGAACTGGGCTAGGAAGAGTAAGCTACATAAACTGGAAGTCCTGGGAATAGTTGTTCGAAGAGCCCCAGGGAATGACTTTGAGGTGGTGGTCGGAAGGAGGCAGGACATGTATATTGTGACATATCTACTTAGATTCTGGAACTCCAGAAAGAATTTGTGAGATTGGAACACACATGTCCAGATTTGGGAAGGAATAATAATCGAGATGAACAGATTACTATGTGCTGAGCACTTTGCCCAGTATATAGGAAGTACTCAATAAAAAAAGCTGCCACTACCATCGTTAAAAATTTGTTCTATCATTAAGACTAGTGAAGGATGTTATATAAGATACAGTACATCTGTAAAAAAAACAAACAAACAAAAAAAAAAGATACAGTACATCTGTGTATATAAGAATCTGCTGGCGGCCATCTTGAACTGAGGTATCAGGGGTCGCCATTGCGCTCTGAGAACTCTGATCTGAAGTGCTGGGTGCGAGGCCTCTGCATATGGCTTCCTGTGAGCAAATGAAACCAGACTAAGCCAACAGGAAAAGAGAAAAAGGTGGATTTGATTTTGTGACAGTTTCTCTCATTTCTGCATCAAAATAGATCATGGTACTGAAAAGAATGGATGAATAGAAGACCTTTTCACAGAAACACAGTGACCAAGGCTGTATAGTTGGAGAAGTCCTGAGACTACAGGAAGAAGAAAACTGAAATCCAGAGGCAGGAGACTTAAGCCCAAAACCTGAGAACACCAGAAAACTCCTGACTACATGGAACTTTAAGTAATAAGTGACCGTCCTAAAGCCGTCCATACTACACTGAACCAAACCACCACCCAAAGAGCCAAATAAGTTTTAGAGCAAGACATACCACGCAAATTCTCAGCAACGCAAGGAACATAGCCCTGAAACATCAAGTCATACAGGTGCCCAAGGACACACCTAAACACATAGACCCATCTCAAACTCATTACTGGGCACTCCATTTGCTCTCCAAAGAGAAGAAATCAAGTTCCACGCCACAGAAACACCTTGACGCAAGCTCCCTAACCAGGAAATCTTGGACAAGCCAATCGTCTAACCCCACCCACTGGTTAATCCTTCCACAATAAAAAGAAACCACAGAACCTCAGAAGTACAGAAGGGGCCCACTCCAGACACAGCAATCTAAACAAGATGAAAAGGCAAAGAAATACCCAACAGGTAAAGGAACATGAAAAATGCCCACCAAGTCAAACAAAAGAGGAGGAGATAGGGAATCTACCTGAAAAAGAATTTAGAATGATGATAATAAAAATGATCCAAAATCTTGAAAACAAAATGGAGTTACAGATAAATAGCCTGGAAACAAAGATTGAAAAGATTCAAGAACTGTTTAATAAAGACCTAGAAGAAATAAAAAAGAGTCAATTAAAAATGAATAATGCAATGAATGAGATCAAAAACACTTTGGAGGGAACCAAGAGTAGAATAACGGAGGCAGAAGATAGGATAAGTGAGGTAGAAGATAAAATGGTGGAAATAAATGAAGCAGAGAGGAAAAAAGAAAAAAAGGATCAAAAGAAATGAGGACAACCTCAGGGACCTCTGGGACAATGTGAAACGCCCCAACATTCGAATCATAGGAGTTCCAGAAGGAGAAGACAAAAAGAAAGGCCATGAGAAAATACTCGAGGAGATAATAGCTGAAAACTTCCCTAAAATGGGGAAGGAAATAGCCACCCAAATCCAAGAAACCCAGAGAGTCCCAAACAGGATAAACCCAAGGCGAAACACCCCAAGACAAATATTAATCAAATTAACAAAGATCAAACACAAAGAACAAATATTAAAAGCAGCAAGGAAGGAACAACAAATAACACACAAAGGGATTCCCATAAGGATAACAGCTGATCTATCAATAGAAACCCTCCAGGCCAGAAGGGAATGGCAGGACGTCCTGAAAGTAATGAAAGAGAATAACCGACAACCTAGATTACTGTATCCAGCAAGGATCTCATTCAGATATGAAGGAGAATTCAAAAGCTTTACAAATAAGCAAAAGCTGATAGAATTCAGCACCACCAAACCAGCTCTTCAACAAATGCTAAAGGATCTTCTCTAGACAGGAAATACAGAAAGGTTGTATAAACATGAATCCAAAACAACAAAGTAAATGGCAACGGGACCACACCTATCAATAATTACCCTAAATGTAAATGGGTTGAATGCCCCAACCAAAAGACCCAAAGATTGGCTGAATTTGGATACCAAAAACAAGACCCTATATATGCTGTCTACCAAGAGACCCACCTCCAACAAGAGACACATACAGGACTAAAAGTAAGGGCTTGGGAAAAAAATATTTCATGCCAAACGAGACCAAAGGAAAAGCAGGAGTCGCAATACTCATATCAGATAAAATAGACTTTCAAATAAAGGATGTGAAAAGAGACAAAGGAGGACACTACATAATGATCAAAGGATCAATCCAAGAAGAAGATATAACAATTATAAATATATATGCACCCAACATAGGAGCACCACAATATGTACGGCAAACACTAACGAGTATGAAAGAGGAAATTAATAGTAACACAATAATAGTGGGAGACTTTAATACCCCACTCACAACTTTGGATAGATCAACTAAACAGAAAATTAACAAGGAAACACAAACCTTAAATGACACAATGGACCAGCTAGACCTAATTGATATCTATAGGACATTTCACCCCAAAACAATCAACTTCACCTTTTTCTCAAGTGCACACGGAACCTTCTCCAGAATAGATCACATCCTGGGCCATAAATCTGGTCTTGGAAAATTCAAAAAAATTGAAATCATTCCAGTCATCTTTTCTGACCACAGTGCAGTAAGATTAGATCTCAATTACAGGAAAAAAATTGTTAAAACTTCAAACATATGGAGGCTAAATAACACGCTTCTGAATAACCAACAAATCATAGAAGAAATCAAAAAAGAAATCAAAATATGTATAGAAATGAATGAAAATGAACACACAACAACCCAAAACCTATGGGACACTGTAAAAGCAGTGCTAAGGGGAAGGTTCATAGCATTACAGGCTTACATCAAGAAACAAGAAAAGAATGAAACTAGAACACTTTCTAACACCATACACAAAAATAAACTCAAAATGGATTAAAGATCTAAATGTAAGACCAGAAACTATAAAACTCCTAGAGGAGAACATAGGCAAAACACTCTCCGACATAAATCACAGCAAGATCCTCTATGACCCACCTCCCAGAATATTGGAAATAAAAGCAAAACTAAACAAATGGGACCTAATGAAACTTAAAAGCTTTTGCACTACAAAGGAAACTATAAGCAAGGTGAAAAGACAGCCCTCAGATTGGGAGAAAATAATAGCAAATGAAGAAACAGACAAAGGATTAATCTCAAAAATATACAAGCAACTCCTGCAGCTCAATTCCAGAAAAATAAATGACCCAATCAAAAAATGGGCCAAAGAACTAAACAGACATTTCTCCAAAGAAGACATACAGATGGCTAACAAACACATGAAAAGATGCTCAACATCACTCATTATCAGAGAAATGCAAATCAAAACCACAATGAGGTACCATTACACGCCAGTCAGGATGGCTGCTATCCAAAAGTCTACAAGCAATAAATGCTGGAGAGGGTGTGGAGAAAAGGGAACCCTCTTACACTGTTGGTGGGAATGCAAACTAGTACAGCCGCTGTGGAAAACAGTGTGGAGATTTCTTAAAAAACTGGAAATAGAACTGCCATATGACCCAGCAATCCCACTTCTGGGCATACACACTGAGGAAACCAGATCTGAAAGAGACACGTGCACCCCAATGTTCATCGCAGCACTGTTTATAATAGCCAGGACATGGAAGCAACCTAGATGCCCATCAGCAGATGAATGGATAAGGAAGCTGTGGTACATATACACCATGGAATTACTTACCATCAAAAAGAATTCATTTGAACCAGTCCTAATGAGATGGATGAAACTGGAGCCCCTTATACAGAGTGAAGTAAGCCAGAAAGATAAAGAACATTACAGCATACTAACACATATATATGGAATTTAGAAAGATGGTAACGATAACCCTATATGCAAAACAGAAAAAGAGACACAGAAATACAGAACAGACTTTTGAACTCTGTGGGAGAAGGTGAGGGTGGGATGTTTCAAAGAACAGCATGTATACTATCTATGGTGAAACAGATCACCAGCCCAGGTGGGATGCATGAGACAAGTGCTCGGGCCTGGTGCACTGGGAAGACCCAGAGGAATCGGGTGGAGAGGGAGGTGGGAGGGGGGATCGGGATTGGGAATACATGTAAATCCATGGCTGATTCCATATCAATGTATGACAAAACCCACTGGAAAAAAAAAAAAAAAAAAAAGAATCTGCTGAGGTGGGTGTTGTGGGGGGCTTGAAACAGCCTTCCAGGCAAGAATACTGGAGTGAGTTGTCATTTCCTTCTCCAGGGGATCTTCCCGACCCAGGGATCAAACACGAGTCTCCCGCATTGTAGGCAGACGCTTTACCATCTGAGCTACCAGGGAAGCCCCTGTAACATTTGTAGGTCCCAGGAATTAGGACCTGGCATCTTGGGAGGGCTATGTTACATTATTTGAAAAATCAGTCTTTGCAGATAGGATTAAGTTAAAGATCATGAGATGGAGGAGATTATTTTGGATTACTGGTATGGGCCCAAAATGCAATCAGAAGTGTCCTTACAGGAGAGAGAAAGTTTACACACACACACATACACACACACACACACACACACACACTCATACAAAAGCAACGTGAAGATAGAACAGAGAGAAATTTACAGAAATTTACAGACCTTGAATATTGGGGTGATGAAGCCACAAACCAAGGAATGCTAGCAGCCACCAGAAACTAGAAAATGCTGGAAACAGCTTCTCCTCTGGAGACTTTGGAGGGAACACAGTCCTGCCAACACCTTGAATTTGACTCAGTGATACTGAGCTTGAACTTCTACATCTAGAACTGTGAGATAATAAAGTTTAATTGCTTTAAGTCACCAGGTTTGTGGTACAGCAGCCATAGAAAACTAAAACATGTATTAACTGGCTTTTCAACCTAGCAAATCTCATCAGTAAACTGCCATCCTGAGCCCTAGTTAACGAGTATTGATTAGATCATGCAGTTTCAAAGGTATAGACAGACAATAGAGTGCTGATAAACCAGTACCCTGGAAGAAAAACAAACTGATTTTCAGCAGATGCCAATTCCTGTGATATCAATACTCCCACAATGGCCCAATTCCAAAGGTTTAACATCTGGCTCACACATTGTTTATTACTTAACAATCAGCTCTCACAACCTGGTAGGAGCTGACTTCAGACCTTAGCACCTCCCCACAGAGGTGCCCTAAACCAACTAGCAAAATCGTTCTCAAATTGTATTGAGTGGAATTTAATTTCTCCCTGATAATCCTGAAGGGTACTTCATGGTACTGTGGTTCCTGAGAGTCAACATGGGGAACATTAACTACTGTTGCACTGTGTACGTGCACAGTTGCTAATCAACAGTGTTGTGGTGGATAGCTTAAACACCCAAGGGTTGAGAAGGAAAAGGCAGAACACAGTGTTGTATGGTTTTATTCCTTAGGGAACTCTGGAAGGAGTCCAGCAGAGGCTATCCTCTTCCTTAAGTAAATTTATTATGGTATAAATAGTAATAACTTTGACAGAAATCATAATCATTTTCTTCTAAAGAAATAAGGCTTTCAGATTTTCAAAGTGAATTAGACTTTCACCTTGAGGAAAATAGAATAGAGGCTTTATCTCCAGAAACAAATGAAGTATGTGAATTTCAGTCTCCAGCCCCATGCTACTGACTTCTGAATAGCCTTCCAGTTGTACATATCTGGGGCTTGGGAACTTTTCCTAGTTCCTGGGAAGGAAATTAACTAAAGCATATGACATCTCTGGCAAGAGTCACGATTTCACACAAAAAAAACCTTGCAATAACTTCACATATTGCTTCCCGTGGTGGAATCTCTATCTCCAGGAAAAGCTTGAGTCTAAAATGACAACTCTGTTTTTAATGAAAGTGAGAGGTGAATGCTAAAATCAACAGATTTTATTTCTCAAGAAGTCTTCATCTTAAAAATCACTTTTCACCGATGATGTCATGACAGAGATAAGTCCTTCCAGATTTCTCTCTTTATGTTTTTAAAGCATAAAATCATTTAAAGCCTTCTTGAGTGAAAAAAGATAAGCAAATGCAGTTACTACTCCTGCACTCAACAGTGTCTCCTGTAGATAAAATATTCCAGAGTGTTTGTTATTTACATGAAATTGGAGGTGGGGGTTGGTCACTGGAGAAAAGGTTGACAGGTATTGATGGTTATGTGGTTTATTCCTGAATTAGGTTACTGGAATTAATGCTTTCAAATTGCAAAATTGCTATAGATGGCATATATGGATGCCATATAGAATAGATATTATATATGTTCATATATTTATATCTATTACACATATTGTGTAAATATATTTATGGAAATAAAAGCAAGATAGCTATTAGCCATCCTTGCCAGTAGAGGACAATAAAACCATTTCAGTATTAAAGGATGAGATTACCACTTTTGTTTCACCATGGATGCAGTGCATGCCCTTTACGTACTCACATGTATAAGGGCCAGGATCTGAACCACAGACAGTCTGATGCTGGACTTCAGAGTGTACCCTATTTACAAAAGATGTTCAGAACACATTTGTTAATCATCACAGTGATGAGATGGTGTTAAAATGTTTGGCAAACACCTACTGCAGGCAATATGCGCATTCCCTATAGGAAACGGACGGTAGGGTCAGAGCTGGAGGGTGAAGGACAAGATTTACGAAGCTTCAATCCCTTTGCTCAAGAGTGATGGTGAGTCAGTTCAAACCCCCCGACTGTCCCATGGGCTTTGTGGTACAAAAGCAAATAACTTGCAGTGAGCTTAAAATAACAAGTCCAATATCCAGTCTGAATTTTGCTACCAGATTGACTAATCATTTCACTTGTGAAATCATGTATATTTTGTGGAAAATTTTAAGAAAATCTTTGCAGTATACATAAGTCAAGTCCCCAAGGTGACTTCCTTCCCTTTTTATAACACAAATGTCTGCCTGTAACCATTTTAACTAGCGTTTTCCCACAAGTGTGTTTAAGAACCCCTAAAAAGATTCTAATAATCAGACGTCAAATATAATGAGGTAGGAAGAGGAAGAAAGAGAGCATGGAGAAGTAATGGTCCACAGATAATCCAGTGATGCAACCTCTTAAATGAGAACACAATCTCAGCTGCTACTCCGAGGATTCCACAGCATGTTCCTGCTCTTGAATAAAATCAATAACAACAACAAAAAAGAGATGGTCAAAAGATTACAGCAAAAAGCAATCAGGAGAAATCATGACTTTGTAATTCCCCAAACCAAAGGGACAATCCCTGAAAAGTGAAGTAACATGGGTGTGGGATTAAGATATAGACCAGTGTTTGAATCCTGGTTGTCCATTTACAAGCTGTGTAATAACGTTGGACAATTCACCTAATTCCTCTGAACCTTAATTTCTTCACTTCTTAAGTAAGTTAATTACACATACTGCATAAGGTTTTTGAGAAGACGCCCAGTAGAAGCTCAATAATTCTAACTATCACCCAACAGATAGGGAAGTCAGCTGTGTGGTTTTCTTTGAGGCTGTGAATGAATGTGTACGGATGTCTCTGGTGGATTTGTGCCAAGGGGTGTAACTGTCCCGGGAGGCAGGAAGGGTTGGAGGTGTGTGAAGGCTCCCCTGCTCCAATACTTCATTCATGCACTTTCATCACCACCAAAGGAGTCACCTGGCTGTGGTGAAGCCTTCACTGAAAGTTTCACATCATTTACATTTCCATCTGGATGGAAGAAGCCTAGGGATTTTTGCCCTGCCTCTCAGCAAAGATTCACTGACTGCCCCAGGAAGTCATCTGAGCAGCGGTACTCCACCCCGTAAATTCTTTGCCCATTCTGTGTTATCTTTGTACTGAAAGGCAGGACAGTGCAGTGAGGAGGAGGGCAGGTTTTAATGTCAGATAGACCTCCTTTCAAAGTCTACTTCTGCTATGTGCCACCTCTAAGCCACAATCTTCTAAACAGTAAATGACGATCATAATAGTATCAATATTTACCTCACAGGGTCACTAGGAAAATTAATGGCCAACATATGCTGAGTGCTGTCTCCATGCAAGTACTGTCCTAAGGGCTTTAACTTAACTCATTTCTCACTTTAAGTTTGTGAGGTATAAGTATTTCCATTTTATAGACATAGCAAATGAAACATTTTCCACTGCTTGCTTGAGTCACCAGAGCCACACTACTCTGGTTCTGAGTCCATGTTGTTAACTACCATGTAACCCAGCCTAAGAAGAAAAAATGAAATAATACACATACAGCTCTTCACAGTGTCTGGGACTCAGAAACCAATCCACATGTGGTAGCAGTGTAAGTATATTTAGCTACTGAACATCTGATACTTCTTTATGAATTCCAGTTTGATTTGCCACCTGAACCTCTGTTGGTTCTGTTCACAACATTTGTACTCTAGTTCATGAATAAAGTCATGATGCAGATGTTTGGGGGTGCATTCTGGCTGAATTCTCTCAAGTCATTGGAGATATCAGTCAATGGCTGGGCAAACTAATCAATTAGTTAGAGTTAGTCACTCAGGAATCAAGATTGCCAGAAGAAATACCTCAGATATGCAGATGACACCACACTTATGGCAGAGAGCAAAGAACTAAAGGGCCTCTTGATGAAAGTGAAAGAGGAGAGAGGAAAAGTTGGCTTAAAACTCAACATTCAGAAAACTAAGGTCATGGCATCTGGTCCTATCACTTCATGGCAAATAGATGGGGAAACAATGGAAACACTGACAGACTTTATTTTGGGGGGCTCTAAAATCACTGCAGGTGGTGACTGCGACCATGAAATTAAAAGATGCTTGCTCCTTGGAAGGAAAGCTATGACCAACCTAGACAGCATATTAAAAAGCAGAGACATTACTTTGCCAACAAAGGTCCATCTGCCAAAGCTATGGTTTTTCCAGTGATCATGTATGGATGTGAGAGTTGGACCATAAAGGAAGTTGAGTGCCAAAGAACTGATGCTTTTGAACTGTGGTGTTGGAGAAGGCTCTTGAGAGTCCTTGCACAGCAACGAGATCCATCCTAAAGGAAATCAGTCCTGAATATGCATTGGAGGGACTGATGTTGAAGCTGAAGCTCTAATACTTTGACCACCTGTGAAGATGCAAAGAACTGACTCATTTGAAAAGACCCTGATGCTGGGAAAGACTAAAGGCGGGAGGAGAAGGGGCCGGCAGAGGATGAGATGGTTGGATGGCATCACCGACTCAATGGGCATGAGTTTGAGTGAACTCCAAGAGTTGGTAATGGACAGGGAAGCCTGGCGTGCTACAGTCCATGGGGTTGCAAAGATTTGGACACGACTGAGGGACTAAACTGAACTGAACTGAAGTCACTCAATTATGTCCAACTCTTTGTGACCCCATGACCAGGCTCCTCTGCCCATGGAATTCTCCAGGCAAGAATACCGGAGTGGGTAGCCACTCCCTTCTCCAGGGGATCTTCCCAACCCAGGGATCAAACCCAGGTGTCCTGCATTGCAGGCGGATTCTTTACTCTCTGAGCCACCAGGGAAGCCCAAACTAATCAATAGGGCCTGCAATAATTATTATTCACCCCTGGGTAATTTGGATCTTAATTGTATTTTGCAGAAGAAAGAATAAAAGCTCTCAGGCACTACCACCAGATGGGCTGGAATTTTAATATCAGCCTTCATACTTCCAGCTGTGAAACTTGGGTGCATTACTTAACCAATCAGAACAGAAATTTCCTGATATCTAAAATTCAAATATTATCACTCATCCAACAATTGGCTGTAAGGAATAAAGCATGTTAAAGGTTTGACACATAGGAGATACTCAATAAATGGTACTTAATGTTGTTATTATTATCTTTGATTGGTTTCTCTTTGAATACATTTTTGTGACCTAAATGAGGACCTTATTCAAGGCATATATCCAGATATTTCTTAAAAGGATTTTTTCTTTTTATCATCCAGATTATATGCATCAATACTTGAGTGGAAGAAATTCTAAAATGGAGAATTGACTTTCTGGTGACGAGACAAAATTAGTCGAGTAAACTATCTAATCAGCTCAAAAGAAAAAAAAAAAAAAAAACCACAGGATTCAAAGGTTTCTTTCCCCCCTCTGCCTATGGTTTAGCTTATTGCTGCAAGTCTCTATTTGTTTTAGCTGTGGAGACATGGTGATTCCGTTGCTAGTTTTACCCAGGAACTGGAACTACACTTCAAAATAGGGAAAATTGGATTTTTACTTTTTTACTCACAGAAGATGACTTTTATATGACTAGAACTCATTTACAGCTAGTCATTCAAATACCCAGTGACAGCATAATAAAAATTTAGGCCCTTCATTTAATTATATGCTCTGGTTTACTATTCCCTGGAAGTAGTTACACACATTTGGGAACTGCTCCTTTTCATGTATTTAAAATAGCGTCTAACATTAAGACAGTAATTTATTAAGAAGTAACCTGCTGATCTGAAAGTGCTGATGTGATTTCAAAATGTATTTAGGATGAATCCAACTCAATAAGGCTTATATGCAGGGATTTGGGAAATAAGAAGTTTATTACAGGCTTTTCATAGCTACCACAAAATGACAAATGAAGAAAAATTGCAGAAATCAGGACTACATATTGTAATCAAAAAGGAACCTTCCTACAAACTGAAACAAACTTGGAAGACAAAAAAATGGAAGATTAAACACTGAAGGCTGAGTAATATTACTTGTTCCTCTGTGTTAAAGTCTGACAGGAACCATGAGTCAAAATATAAACACACGCTAGTTATGGTGGACCTCACTAGTTTATACTTTGGTCAACCACAGCTGCCTCAAACTCACAACTGAAAAGGTGTTTTGGGGAAATGAAACTAGACACCGCCTTTTTTTCATGCATGTGATACATTATTCATAATAAGTAATTCTTATAATTGGACTAAGCATACTTATAATATTCCAATGACTTTCCTAATTCTGAAAAATATATTTATAATATATAATCTCCTTCACCTGAAACTAATACAATTGCTGAGTCAACTTTATTTCAATTTAAATATATATATAATTTTCTTACATTTTTCATACCTAATTCACAAAATATTCAAGAATTTCCCATTATGAGCTTAATTTTAAGGTCTGAATTTTTTTGATGCCTTCTTTTTTCTGAGCTGGCAGCTTTACTAATGCACTACTATGAACATACAGAAAGTGGGAAGCCCCTTCAAATACCATATACCAAGAAAACATAGTATAAATGAGAGGAATCCAAGTATGGGATCAGCTAATAATAGTAAAGCAAATGCTTATTCAGTACCTGCTATTTGCCAAACACTATGCTAAGCGCTTTAGAATTATTTCATTCAATCCCAACACAACAAAATCCCAGTATTCCAAGTTACAAGAATAAACGCTTTTTAAAACCTCATAGTTGACAAAGAATTAAATCCCTAAATGAGAATAGAAGTTATTTTCCAGGTGATTCACTGGCAATTTGTAAAATTAAAGTTTTCCTGAAATTACCTGTATACTGATATATACTTTACATTGCCACTGTCTACAGCCAAATGCCAAGTGATTTCTCTGCTTTGTTAGTAATATTTATCAGCTTTTATATGAAACTTCCTTTTTGTAGGCCTAATTGAAGACCAAAGGATAAAACCTACTTTTCTATACTTTAAACTAATTTTTACTAAAGTATCTTGTCTTCAGAAACCAACTACTAAAAGATTTTCCATGATTTGGACTTCTCATCCACTCCTCAGACTATATTAACTATCTCCTGTGGACTATACCCTGAGAATACAGTAAGACATGAACCCTGCTCTCAAACAACATTCAACCTATTGAGAGAGACATGTAAACAAACCATAGCAAATACAACATGCACTATATCATATACTAGAGGAAGACAGAACGGAGGCCTAAAGGAGGAAGTTGTCACTTTCCTTCTTAAGGAGGAAGTTGTCACAAAATAAAGAAGAAAATTCTAGAATAATCTAGAAAGTTCAAAGCTTATGGAGGCATTGACACAAAAAGTAGTATTTTAAATGTAGATGAGAATCTGTGGCTCTCAGTGGTTGTTCAATTAACTTGCATATTTGATCTACTTTTTTTTGTCAAAAGATGGATTACTTTTTTTAAAAAAAGCATAGTCACCTACCCTCCTATACTCTTTTATATCTTTATAACACTTTATCTTTAAGTCACCTACTCTCTGATACTATTTTACTTCCTATTCCTGATAATCTATTTCTTCCAGCACTTATGTTGGCTTCATTTTTATCTCTTAGGTATCTAATCAATTTTGCTATCAACATGAAAATTCTTTTTAAAATATTTATGATACAACCAAGTGATGCCACACCTAAAGTTAGAGTATTTCATTAATAAAGATGGAAAAAATCATATCAACACTCTGTATTGTTTATGGGTGTATATATAATATAAGAATAAAAAATCACACAAAAATTAAAACAGAAAATTCAGGATAGGTTTTACTTCTACAGATGGCAGGAGAGTAATGGGACAGGTTAGTTACAGGGGCTTTAGCTACATGTGTAAGACTTTAAGTTGGAAAGAAGGAAGAGAGATTAAAAAAAAAGAAAGGGAGAGCGGGAAGACAGAGGGAGGAAGAAAAAGATCTGGAGCATATACGGTAAAATTTTACTATATGACTTAGTTGGATGACAATACATGACATTTTGTTATTTATTCTCTAAACTTTACTGTATGTTTGAAATAATCTACAGTAAAATGAAAGATGTGCTAATCTTTATACCATTAATCTTCAGTGTTATTAATCAAATCTAATAGTAAAACAAAAATTTTAAAGTAAAAAATTAGTAAACTGCACATACAGTTTTCTAGTTCTACCAGTAAAGAAACATATCTGCTTCCAGGGAAGACATGATGCACAGTGTTAACTTTCCCACTCTCCTTCTAGAGCATCCTTAAGGAAGATGAAGTGAGTGTCTTTGCATTATAAAGTGACAAGCTGGTGCTTATTAACTACTCTGCTGTGAACCAATTTGTGAAAGAGCTCCTAAAAGACCAATGAAGGGTTGACAATTTGCTCAACCCTTATTTATCATTTTTTCCCAAGTCTCTTCAGAATTTTTAAGAAGAGGTTTACAGTTCAGCAGGCCTCTAAATGAAAAAGCTTGATGCTAATTCACTTGCTAATAATTAAATTATTAGTTCCAGAGGCAAAATTAAAGCCTCAACATGGTAAATCAAGGAACCAAAGTCAAATCCATATTGGGTTTCTGACATCAAAATAGGATGATCTGAAGAGTGGCCATATGTAGGGAAAAGAGCCCAGGGCTGGGCGAATGGAAAGCTATCTCCTGGGGCTAACTGGCACCCCCTAGTATAGTGGTTTTGAGGGTTCACTTATCTCAAGAGGGTGCCCTTTGATTTTACCATCTCTCACCCTTGTTTTCTTTCAGGGCATTCAGGAGAGCCTGCACTGATTTATTTGTCTGAATTCTTATTTGATTTGGTTTTGTCTTGTCAGTCTCCCCACAAGAATTAGAATTCCCTAAGGATAGGGGCCAGTTCTGTGCAACTCATCACTGTATCAACAGCATGTAGCACAATGGCTAGAACAGAGAGGTCATTGATTAATGCTTATTTGAGTGAATGAATGAGTGAATCTCCGGCTTCCTTGATTCAGACTGCGCTCGTCTATAAGAGTCCATTTTGCCTCAGCCTCTCCACTGTGTTATCTGTCCTGACTGGCCACCAACCTTTTCACCTACAGAGTATCCGATTTCAGTCCTCACCCTTGCCTGGCTCAGCCCTTCTGGCCTTGATCTCTCCCCTTGGGTTGCACAATGAAAAGTGTGTTTGTCTTGGAGCTGTCTCTCTTGCTGCCTCAATGATCAGCTAGAGCTGTTCACCTCAGCTGCTCTACTTGTCAAAGGAACAAAAACAGCCAAAACCACAGCTGTCTTGGGATTCTACAGCTAATCCTGGAGAACTGGCTCTAATTATCAAATTTACACAAGGCACAAAGTTGACAGTGTGTCTAACACAATGGTGAGTCAATATCACAGTGGTCTTTCCCTGGCTGCTTAATTACACCTCTGGAACATCGTTTTCAAGCTGGGTTCCATCCTTTAAAGGGGAAAGGCTGAAAACTTAAAAGTATGTCCAGAAGAGGGTGATACATCTGTAAACTATCGAAATAAGAATGGAGCTAAACACACAGACTCTGGAGCTAGACTGAGTTTGAATCCTGGCTCTCATATAATACTATGTGATATGTTATCAACTACAGCTTAAGCTCCCTATATACGAACCTTCAAGTTGGAAACTTGCAAAGATGTGAACATGCCCAGAGAAAGCACAAAGAGAGACACAAGGAAGAAGAAGTAACTGAAGCACTGAAGAGATTCCTGATGCTAGAAATGGCAAGGGGACTTTCTTACACTTGATCTTAGCCAAAAGGCCGAGAAGCGATGGGGACTTTCTTTATTTGAGGAGGCACTGTTGGTTTTTGAAGCACAGGACCCAAATGTAGAGCAGTACCCAATGGTTGTAGCAGCTGTTCAGAGGGCAATCTAGGGCTAAAGCGTCCTCTTAGACTCTTTAGACTGTTTTTTACTAACAATCATTAGACTGCTTTTTCAAGAGGATAGATAGAATTGAATCCAGCAAGGACTAGGACTTGTGCCATCAATGCCAGGTGTGAGTGAAACTGCAGCTTGCCCTCCATCTCCTACTGCTGACGATCCTTCAGCTCTACCCACCTCCTCTCCCTTCTCCAGCCAGTAACTCTTGTCTGTTCACTCAACGCCAGCCCCTATATGCCAGCTGTAATATTGTACTACTGTACTTTTCAAGGTACTGTACTGTAAGATTAAAAATGTCTATTTTTTTGTGTTTGTTCCTTTATGTATTATTTGTGTGAAAAGTATTATAAACCTATTACAGTATAGCACTATATAGGCGATCATGTTAATTGGATACCTAGGCTAACTTTGTTGGACTTATGAACAAATTGAACTTAAGAAGATACTCTCAGAATGGAACGCATTCATATGTAGGGGGCCTACTGTAAATAACCTTGTGCCCTGGTTTCCTCAGCTGTAGAGTGGGGCTAACAGTAGTGCCCATCTCATAGAATTATGAAGATTCTATGCATGCAAAGCACTTAAAATGGTCAGGCACGTAAGTTCAACCTGAGCATCAGATATAATTACACAAAAAGTGG
This sequence comes from Cervus canadensis, assembly GCF_019320065.1. Classification (NCBI taxonomy): domain Eukaryota; kingdom Metazoa; phylum Chordata; class Mammalia; order Artiodactyla; family Cervidae; genus Cervus; species Cervus canadensis. The sequence continues at coordinate 21,171,438 of NC_057390.1, read as the reverse complement.
TTAAGAAATTGGTACAGTATGTGATTCATCATTCTTCAAGACCTTTGCTACTTAAAATGTGGTCTGAGGACCAACAGTACTGGCTTCGTATGGGAGCTTGTTAGAGATGCAGACTCTCGGGCCCTGCTCTTGACCTACTAAATCAGAGAGGGCACAGCAGAAGCCAAGTTGGGAGTGGGGAGAGACATAGTAAGATATGAAGTTCATATATGGAGAAGGAAATGGCAACCCACCCCAGCATTCTTGCCTAGAGAATCCTGTGGACCGAAGAACCTGATGGACTGCTGTTCAGAGGGTCGCACAGAGTCAGACATGACTGAAGCAACTTAGCATGCATGCATTGGAGGAGGAAATGGCAACCCACTCCAGTGTTCTTGCCTGGAGAATCCCAGGGACGGGGGAGCCTGGTGGGCTGCCATCTATGGGGTCGCACAGAGTCGGACACGACTGAAGCGACTTAGCAGCAGCAGCAGCAGCAAGTTCATATAACAATAAAATTAGTTTTTTCATTCTTCTTTCTGCCTCTTCTTACCTCTCCTACAGTTCTATTTCTGTCTTTCCTCTCTCATTCTTTTTTTTTTTTTCTTGTATACTAAACTTTAAAAAGGGCTTCCCAGGTGGCGCTAATGGTAAAGAACCAGCTTGTCAATGCAGGAGACATAAGAGATGTGGGTTCAATCCCTTGATCAGGAAGATCCCCTGAAAGAGGCCATGGCAACCCACTCCAGTGTTCTTGCCTGGAAAATCCCATGGATAGAGGAGCCCAGCGGGCTACAGTCCATAGGGTCACAAAGAGCTGGATGTGACTGAAGGGACTTAGCATATGCACACACACCACTTTAAAAAGGAAAGACATGTTAGTTAGAGAGAAGCAGCCACAAGCTTGGAGGATATGTTTCCTACCAAGGGAGCATCATCTGGGCGGCTGTCCCAGATCACCCTAGGCTAAAGGAGCCCCAAACTAAAGCACCCACCAGTGAGGTCAAAGAGTCAAAAGTGGGCAAAGGGGGGCTAGGGTGGGAGGAGTGGGCCGGGTCTCCTGCCAGGTAGAGTCAATACTGACTCCTCTTACTTCTCTAGCTCCTTCAGGAAGAACTTCTCCAAAGGCAGAATCCCAACTTGACCAGCTCCCTGTGCTCCGCAATGCAATCTAATGGAATGTTCTCACTCCGGACCACCTATCCCCTTGGGAGGAGGAGGAGGAAGCAGCCATGAAAACAGAAGAGAATCTCAGGCTGCCTGGAGGCCCTCACAGTGAAGGGGCCAGAGAAAGGGTGTGTGTGAGTCCCCATCATGAGACATATCCATGGGGACTCAGCTAACCATAAATATACATATATATTCAGGTTTGGCTAAGATGTCGGCCAGTGGAAACCTACTTTCCTCCTCATGAAGAACCGTGACATGCAAGAGAAATACAAGGAAATTAGTAAACGGACTGCAAAGACAGGCCAAGGAAATGTGGCAAGAATGGATTCTTGTTTTGTTCCACTTTGAAAGCAAAATATAGCTTATTCTGAGATGTCACATTAAGAGAATCTCTGATTGGAATGGAAATGTTGTGAAATCAATCATAAGACTATCAAAAAGGAAAACAATCTCATCTCACTTAAGAGAGAAAGGAAATATAACAGTTTTTTGTTTGTTTTTCTTTTAACATACACTTTTCAAATGTCATTTTCTGTGTGTTTGGCTTTATAACTAGAGTATAATTTACTATATGTCTGGGGCCATATCTTTCTCTTTCAGTTTCCCCAAACAGAACTTAATACACTGTATTACATGCAGTAGTTGCTCAATAAATGCATTGTGTTTCAGGAGATGCTGATCTCACCCGAACTTAAATTGACTTGACAATAATCAGATGATTAATAGCATCAATATGAAGAAAGTACATGACCAGAAAGTAAATGACCAGTATCTATCACAATCCTCTTCGTCCTTTGTTAACCAGGTAATGACATAGGAAGGCAGCAGGTGGGATTGTTAGAAAAAAGTATAAACAGATAAGAATTGAGAATCCTTGTTGTTTCTCTAACTTGCTATGCGAATCCTGCTCTCAGTCACTTCACATTTATTAGGACCTCGATTTCCTTCTGTGAAATAAAGGTGGGAGACAGAGCTATCAAAGCAAATAAGATTTACAGAGATGGGCATCAAAGACATATCTGGGCAGAGATTCACTTATGTTGAATTGCCTGATGGAGAGATATCCAATCTCACTTTGGAAGTGTCACAACTTCCCAGGTTGTTCTACAAGAACAACCTCAATTTAGTCTCAATTTATCCTCAATTTATTTATCCTCAATTTAGCCTCAATTACCTGCTTTGTTTGAAAAATGAAGACAATAAAGGTTGTCAGTGAAGTCTGATTGAATATTTGGAAAAGACTCAAAATCCACCAACACTCACAGTCAAACCACCCTTCATTACAACTGCTAAGCAGCATTTTAATAGAGATGGTCTAACACAGAACTTGGGGAAGTTGGGGAGAAGGGACCAAACCCCAGTTTTAGGGTGGGCAGGGATCGGGGGGATAGGCAAGATGTAGAATCTGTTAGTGACCATTTGTACGTGGCATCCAAACAGCAAGGATCCCTCCCTGCCAGGTGAGGAATCTGATGGGTAGTGGGGAAAAGAAGGGGATCCAAATTGTCTGCTTCACTATACCTGGGAGCTTCCCAGATGGCGCTAGTGGTAGAGAACCCCCCTGCCAATGCAGAAACAAGACAGATGTGTGTTTCATCCCTGGGTCTGGAAGACCCCTTGGAGGAGGGCACGGCAACCCACTCCAGTATTCTCTCCTGGAGAATCTCATGGACAGAGAGGCTGGCAGGATGTAGTCTATAGGGTCACCAAGAGTCAGACACGACGGAAGTGACTTAGCACGCGTGCACTATGCCCTAGAGATGCCCAGGCAAGGTCGTTCTAGGTTCCAGTCCGTTCAACCTGCTGTCACAGAATAGCAGAGACTGGGTGCATTAGAAACAACAGAAATTTCTTTCTCACAGTTCTGGAGGTTGGGAAGTCCAAGTTCAAGGTGCCAGTACATGCAGTGTCTGGTGAGAGCCCACTTCCTGATTCAGAGGTGGCCGTCTTCTTGCTGAGTCCTCACTTGTGGGAAGGGGCAAGTGAGCCCTCTGGGGTCTCTTTTACAAGGGCACTAATTCCAGCCATGATGACTCCATCTTCATGACCCATACACCTCCCCAAAGTCCCACCCCCAAATACCATCACATCAGAGATTAGTTTTCAACATATGAATTTGGGGGGGACACAAATATTCAGTCTATTGCAGCATACTTGAAAGAGTAAAAGAGGCTTACTTTTTTCCTAGGCTCCTTATTACTAAACCAAAGGTCAAAACTAGTAAGTACATCACTCATTGTTTTAAGGCTGCATTGTTAGCTTGTGTGCACGCTGAGCCGAATCAGTTGTGTCCGACTCTTTGCAACCCCACGGATTGCAGCCTGTCAGATTCCTCTCTCCGTGGGATTCTTCAGGCAAGAACACTGGAGTGGGTTGCCATGCCCTCCTCCAGGGGATCTTCCCGACCCAGAGATTGAACCTACGTCTGTTAAGTCTACCTGCATTGGCAGGCAGGTTCTTTATCACTAGTGCCACCTGGGAAGCTCACATTGTAGCTTAATCTTGGTTCAGAGAATGGGACAAGCTGATGTTTTAATGTCAGAATAGTAGCAAGAAAACCTGGTGCCAAATATGAGGGTTTATTATATCAGAAGTGGGATGGGAAGCAAAGAATTAACAGGAACATAAGTTAACACATATGCCTCTAAATTTTCAGTTTTCTCATATGAGCATATTTGCTGAAAGCAGGATTTCAGGAGGGCTATACCATATTTCTAGCTATGTTAAGTAACAGAGTGAAGAGGAAGAGAAAGGAAATAGAATCTTATCAAGAAGGAAATGAGTCAAACAAAAGCAAAAATATCCCTAGAATGCTTCTGAAGTAAATCTATTTAGAAACCTCAGAGTCCCTTTAACTTTTGGGGAGAAGAACCATTAATCTAGGCCTTTCTTGGCTTATCATTTACAGTTCTGAAATTTAGCCAAGTTCAGTGAGAACCACAGGATTATATTTTTTATATATATATGGTATTATTGGCACATCAATTTGTCATTGAAAAAAACAACAAATTTCAATGGAACAAAACAAGATGTGGTAAAATCAAATACTACAACATTCAGAAATAGATTGATTTCTAAATCAAATGTTTCTAGCTCCAACTGGAGATTATTACCTGTCCCAGGAATATTATTCAAAAAAAGAAAGTTGAGTCCAAAGATATAACTCATTTTACTGGTAGGCATTTGTGAGATGGCTGATGAAAATAAAATTAAGCAAAAAGTCTACCTACAGCAAGAGTAAATTACATATACTGGATTCTGTTTACCAGACAAGTGTTATTGTCGTAATAGCAGCTTCTGTAACAAAATTCTATTCATTCCCTCATGCTATAATTGTAAAAATTTTTCATTCTTAAATTCCACTAATTTCCATTAATTATCATTAAATTAGTCAATTAAACTTTGTTGAGAACTTCTTTATTGAAATGTTTGTTCATCTAATTCTGCCAGTGTTATTAACTCAAAATTATGTGTTCTTTTATGTCTGTATTTCTGTTTGCTCTTCTCTCCCCTCCAAAGTTAATCATTGGCAACTTAATTTTTCCAATTCTAAAATGAGTACCTGTCTCTAAGAAGCCTACTGTAAAGAAAACTCACTCCAATCATATAATGAAAGCGATGCATATGCAAAAAAGACAACAAACTAGTGAAAAAAAAAAAAGATTTCTGTTTGTTTTTACATATGAGTTATAATTGCTAAGAAATAAAGTTCAGTTATATTTCTACACAGAAGGTCAATTCTGTTGGAGTCCTACTATTATTCAGATCAAAACACTAACTGTTTAATGAGACAAAATTCTCTGATAAACAGACTTCTGTGGAAGTTTTATGTTTTTAAAGAATAGTGTTTCAGGGGAAGGAGAGGATAGGACCAGTTGTGAGAACAGCATTGAAACATACATTACCATATATTTTACTAAGTGGAAATTTGCTATATGATGCAGGAAGCTCAAGTCTGGTGCTCTGTGACAACCTAGAGGGGTGGGATGGGGTGGGAGGTGGGAGGAAGATTCAAGAGGGAGGGGACATGTGTATACCTATGGCTGAGTCATGTTGATGTATGGCAAAAACCAACGTAATACTACAAAGCAATTATCCTCCAACTAAAAATAAATTTAAATTAAGAAAAGAATAGTGTTCCAGATTTCTTATATATCCATCTAAATGTTATGTGACACTGGAAATCATATGTACTACATTACATTATCATGAATCATTGTCACTAGGCCAACAGGAAGTAACAAAAACGAAACAATGTGATTTCTTCAGAGGTAACTCAATGCCAGAGAGGTTTTAACAGAGCATTTTCTTCCCATGGAATAGATAAGGATTCCAACATACATAGGCGTGTGTATACTACATATGCACAATATAGATGATGTCATTATATTCAAACTTTCATATGTAGATGTACAAATATGAATACATGCAGGTGATTTAAATTCGATCACAAATACATTGCTCTTGCTTCTCTCAGTTACACTTAAAAAAAGAGCGTAATCTTAAAAATTCCAAATTTAAAAATCATTATAAAAATAACTTTTACACATTATGTCTAATCTGCATCTAGTATGTGGTTCTTTGAATGTCTATTTCTGCATCCAGTATGATTTTTCATCCTAAAGTTAAGTTTGCTACTAATTTAACACACCACAAAGGTGATCACATCTATTTCCTGCATAAACCCCTCGGAGACAGCTTCTTAGAACAAAAGACAAAGAAACAAAGCAAATTCATTTAAAATTCTACAACCCTTAAAATAAGCTGTTAACAATGGTACCCTTTTTCATCTTGCTAGATTACTATGTTGTAACTGATCCCTTTGCACAGGGCTTATCAATGTAGAAATGTATGACAACTTTAATCATTTTCAGGCCTGCAAGTTATTTGCAATAAAATTAGAAACTCATTTCTGTTTGGCTTTGTTGTTTTTTCGAATTAAGAAAATTTCATTATCCTAATCACTACCTTCCCTAATTCAAGTAGCATCTATAGACCCCTAACACTAGGCAAGTGCTATTTCAATCTAACACATTCAGTATGAAATTCATATAATGGAAGGGACCTCTCAACCCTCTCTCCCTGTCTTATGTTACTTCAAAAATATAACTCAGGGCTCAGTGGTACAAACTTATTAAAGCCACCAACAATTTTTTTTTTTAATTTTTAAAGAGCTCATCAAACATTTGAGTTAATTATACTTAAACTGCAGAAGCATGGAGTCAGAGGCAACAGCCCCCTCATTTTACCTCTGAGGTTAAGTGACTTGCATCACCCAGGCAGGTAAATAGAAGGCTTGCACCAGAACTCAGGTCTTGCTCCCAGGTGAGTAATCCCAAGTGTGTGTACTATGAGATAAACACAAGTAACAGCGTTGAGTTCTTTACTGAAGAGAAAATGAGAATGAGCACTTTAAAATACCATTCAGCTCCATAGATTTCCAGGCTATTCTAGTTCTCTTCCAAATGAGTAAGAATTTGTAGATTTTATAAACAGAGCCAAATTTTCAAATAAGGAATTAAGACAAATACAGCCGCATAGGAGGTATGTGTGCTAAAAAAAGAATGCGCCTCTTCTTATCTCAGAAACACTTCATATACATTTTCTTAACTTGAGAAGTCAGGCTAAATTTGATTAAGCACATTTCTACATATCACATGAGCCTACACTAGTAGTACAGAAGAGAGTGGAAAACCAAAAGAAATGCCACATCTTTCATGGTGTGATTCAGTTTCTTTCCAAATGACACCTCCTTTGAAAAGGCATAGCTTTGGAATCTGCCTTTTGGAAAATGCTTCTTTTCAATTTTCAAATATAATTGTGATGTAATTGATCTAATCCGCATTTCAAAGCTTCTAGAGCTGAGCTTACCACCAAAACTAAAGCATGAGATCTCCTTTTATGGACCAAAATAAAGAACAGTGTATTGAATTATTAGATAAGCTTTTGTTCTTTTCTTCACAATATTTGCATGAATTATTCAGGCCTTGTATGGATGGAGCTTTGAAATATTCAAGTTCCTTCAAACATTTCATTATTTAAGGTTCATACTTATTAAATCCTGTAGGAGGTACTCTTCCTATGAAAGTACAGATTCAGTTCATTTACTGTTTCTTCAGTAGAAACTATATACAGGGCAGAGTCTCAGGTGATGGAGGAAATACAAAGATAAGCAAGACAATCTTCAGAGATTTTACCCACAGGGGGAATACAAAGCTATAAAATACTTGTAAACCATAAGTTACAGAGTTTATAAAGAGAAAGAGATAGCTACCAGGCCAGGGGCTAAAGGAAAAACTTCAGAGAGAATCAAGCATTTCAAATGGACCCTAAAAGACCAACAGGAATCTCACAAGTAGCGGAGCCATGAAATGAGGGGCTGAGATCTTCATTTGATGCGCGCTCTGGGTTCGATCCCTGGGTTGAGAAGATCCCCTGGAGAAGGGAAAGACTACCCACTCCAGTATTCTGGCCTGGTATAATAGTCCATGGGGCTGCAAAGAGTCGGACACGACTGAGAGACTTTCACTTTCACTTCACTTTCACTTTCATTGTTTCATCTATGAGACCCTTTTTATTTTATTTATTTATTTGGGTGCACCAGGTCTTAATTGCGGCATGTGGGATTTACTTCCCCAATCAGGGATCAAACCTGTCCCTCCACCCCGCATTGGGCGTGTGGAGTTTTAGTCATTGGACCACTGGGGAAGTTCCTGTGAAACTCCTTCTACCTATGATAACTTGCAGAGCCATAGTTCCAGCCATGATGCTGGCTCCTTTGGTCTAAACCTTGATTTGGCCCCCAACTTGGCAAACTCATTCTGACTCTCCCAGCAGCCCCTTTTCTGGGAGCCACTCCGGCATTCTTTCCTCACAGAGACTACCCCATGCAGCAATTCTGGTCACAAGGAGCCCTAAAAAGGCAGTGAAGAGCAGCAAATCACAATTTCATCACTACCCTTAATACATACCCATTCCTTCTCTACCCTGAGTCCCGCTTAATGAAAGATGCAATCCAAATGGCTACAAATGTGGCTATATGACCCCATCCCCATTTCCAATGCATCCCTGATACCCCAAACTGTTGTTGTTGTTCAGTCACTAGTTCATGTGCAACTCTTTTCAACCCCATTGACTTCAGCACACCAGGCTTCCCTGTCCTTCACTATCTCCTGGAGCTTGCTCAAACTCGTGTCCATTGAGTTGCTGATGCCATCCAACCTTCTCATCCTCTGTCATCCCCTTCTCCTCTTGCCCTCAGTCTTTACCAGCACCAGGATCTTTTCCAATGGGTTGGCTCTTTGCATCAGGTGGCCAAGGTACTGGAGTTTCAGCTTCAGCATCAGTTCTTCCAGTGAATATTCAGGGTTGATTTCCTTTAGGATTGACTGGTTAAATTTCCTTGCTGTCCAGGGGATTCTCAAGAGTCTTCTCCAGCACCACAGTTCAAAAGCATCAATTCTTTGGCATTCAGCCTTCTTTATGGTCCAACTCTCACATCCATACATGACTGCTAGAAAAATCAAAGCTTTGACTATACAGACCTTTGTCAGCAAAGTGATGTCTCTGCTTTTTAACATGCTATCTAGGTTTGTCATAGCTTTTCTTCCAAGGAGCAAGCATAATTTAATTTCACAGCTGCAGTGAGCACACTCAGTGATTTTAGAGCCCAAGAAAATAAAGTCTGTCACTTTTTCCATTTTTCCCCCATTTATTTGCCATGAAGTGATGGGACTGGTTGCCATGATCTTAGTTTTTTGAATGTCGAGTTTTAAGCCAGCTTTTTCACTCTCCTCTTTCACCTTCATCAAGATGCTCTTTAGTTCCTCTTCACTTTCTGCCATTAGAGAGGTATTATCTGCATATCTGAGGTTGTTGATATTTCTCCCAGCAATCTTGATTCCAGCTTGTGCTTCATCCAGCCTGACATTTTGCATGACATACTCTGCATATAAGTTAAATAAGCAGAGTGACAATATACAGCCTTGATTCATTCCTTTCCAATTTTGAACTAGTCCGTTGTTCCATGTCTGATTCTAGCCCAAATGGTTCTTTAATTTGATGTGGAAAGCTTTTGTGTTCAGCTTCATTTATCCCTATTCTCCCTGGCTCACAGTGACTCTTTGTAGACTCCCAACACACACACACACACACACACACTTAACTCACTCACAGGCACCATGTGGCATTTTGTTTCTGTTTTCCTTATGCTCCCCATTCTATCTGGAAAACAAGCCTCTCTTCCCTGGGTGTCAAAATAATTCTTACTCATCCTTTTAGTCTCAGCTCAAATGAATTCTCTCCTATTGATAGTATCTTGCTCTTTCTAATAGAACAACTTAGCCTTTCTGGACTGAACCCACATCAGTCTTGATTTTGCCCATACAATAAAGGATTCTCCCTCCTTTATTAGCGCAAAAAGGGGACCAGGAAGAAAGCTAGAATATTTATAAGTCTTTTCTGGAAGGCAGTGTCCAGAATCATAAAGCTTGACACAAACTCATCAAAATTCTGCCACTTTTAAACTATCCTGCTTTGCTAGGAAAACACTGAAATGGTCTAAAAGAGGAATAATAGGGGATCACAGCAGGTGTGCAAACAGTGCAATCACAAGAAAGGAAATTCAAGGCACGAGGATCAATAAAATGTGTAACTAACTGGTTGTAGAGAAAACAGGAGGAATCAAGGATGGGAATGAATTTGACCTTTAGAAACTAGGAAAAGATGGTAACTGTGATGGAATTTGGAAAGTTCAAAAGGGGAATACACTTGGTGGAACAGGAGGACATCAAGTGCAACTACCATAGGCAGATGGATAGCTATAGAAGTCAGGTGGGAAAAGTCCTGGGATGAAGATAGGCACTCACTTTAGAGGTTACTGAAGATGTGAGAAAGTATAAGGGTAAAGCAAACAGAGTGAAACCAGAGGGCAAAGACCTTGGGGGCCTCTACAGCTAAAAAATGAGAGGAGGAAGTGAAAGTACTTTTAAAAAGGGAAGAATCAGAAGAGGGAGTGAACCAGGTCAGCGGAGCACCGTATTAGCCAAAGGCAGAGAAGTGCAAAAGGAAGAGCAATCAGCATGGCTGGATGCTGCAGACGAGTGAAGAAAATGAGGACTGAAGGGGAAAGCTATTTATTTCAGTTACTGAGAAATGGCAGCATTGACCTCAGAGGGTGCAGTTTCCAAGAGGAAGGTGGGAGGGGAGGAGGATGTTGAACAGCAGAGAGCAAATGGGAGTGGACTTACACTGCTCTGAGAACCACTCTAAGCCAAAACGATGGTGATAACAGATGAGATGTAAAATAGGAGAGAAGTCAGCTTTGTTCACACTCAGAAAGACCTCTGTTGCCCAGAAATGGAATGGAAATAACATAGTAAGTAGCCTTGAGCTGAAGACCTATAGGGTTTGACCTAAAACAAAGAAAGGAATTCAGGAGCTGGACTCATACAAGGTGTCAGGAGCTAAACATCTTCTGTGTAAAGGTACCTGAAATCAAAGGTCGGACAGGACTACCCCCTTGAAGGAAGCTGCTTAAGACTGCAGGCTTGAACAAATCGATATACTAGGAGATATGGAAGAATTAGGCACAGTCTCACAGCCAGAATTTAACTCTGGAGAAGGAACTGGATCTATAACACTATAGAATAAAATCAAAGTCTGGCCTGGAAGCCCAGGAACTAGCTAGAGAAACCACAAAACTGCTAAACAGGGAAGGTTGTATTTAGAGGGACATACGAAGGAAGGAAAGCAGGAAGGAAGGGAGGGAGGGAGGAAATTAATGCTAAGAAAGTGAGCCAAAAGTAGCAGCCATAACATGAAGGAAAATTCACACACATCCCCCCCAAAAATGGTGGAAAGGTTATAAGACCAAAGAAAAGAAATAATAGGTTTAAATATTGAAAATATTGAAAGAGGTTTAAATATGGCAGAGTGGCTACTGCCTGTTTTTCCTCTACCCAGCATCCATATCCTCTTCTTTTGACAAAAACATTTCAATTTTCCTTAGAGAACCAGTCTCACTCCCTGTCTACATGCATATTATAACCTACTGACTGAAATGACCGTTTCAGAGATGAGCATGTGAGCAAATCAATGAATCAAAACCATCCTACAGACAGAAATATTGCCCATAGAAATGTTGCAAGGTGAACACTAAAAAGGAAGTTCTGGGTGTTGCCGAGAGAATATAGGATGTGAGCTTGGGGCTTCTGGCAGGATCTCACCACAGGGAAATGGAGCCAAGACAAAGGGAGGAACAGCAGAGGGATGGAGAAAGCAAGACCAAGATCGAATTACATTGTTTTCTAACCTGAATCCAGACATACTGGCTTCTTATTAGTTAAGTGAGCTCATAAGTTTCCCTTTTTTGGTTAATCTGAATTACGTTTCTATTATTCTTACCTGAAAGAGCCCAGACAAAACAGAAATGAAGAGACTCAGTGGTTTCTGTTTCCAAATAACATGACCAGTTACCTAGAAAATCCAAGAAAATCAGCTGAAAACTATTAGAACCAATGATGCAAGGTCAATATGTTTTTTTAAAAAAGTCAATAAACCAATTATTTTGAAAATAGAAAGTATGATAAGGAGGAAAAAAAAAACAGGTTCCATTCACAATAGCAACAAAAACTAGAAAATAGCCACCAAAAAAACTAATAAGATATGTGCCAGAACTACAAGAAGAAACTATGAAACCTAGACAAAGACTTGAATAGGAGGACGTGAGGTTGTCAAGATAACAACTGTCCCCAAATTACCCAAAAATACATTTCCAACAGAACAAAAATTGATCAACAGTGCAATAGAGAAAGAGAGAGAGCCTGGAAACCAGCCAATGTTTATAGGAATTTAGTATGATACAAAGGTAGTATCCCGAAACAACAAGGGAAAGAATGGACTTTTCAATAAATGATATTAAAACAACTGGCTATTATTAGAAAGAAAAATTAAGTGACCCTTTTTTTTTTTCTTGGCGAAGCCATGCAGAATCTTAGTTCCCCAAGCAGGGATTTTGAACCCATGCTCCTGCATTGGGGAGTGTGGAGTCTTAACCCCTGGACCACAGAGAAGTCCCTAAGTGACTTTTTTTTTAACCTCAATTATTTATTAAAATAAACTCTAGATAGATTTGGTTGAAAAAAGCTAACATATTATTAAACTATAAAAAGAAAATACATAGAAGACCAAATTTCTGATCTTAGAGATAGAAAAGATCTTCTGAAACAATATATAAATTGCAAAAGCCATAAAGAAAAGGGTTAAAATGATTAAGAAATTTCACTTTATCAAAACTTTAGGTTTGTTCAACGAAATAAGCCATAAATGAGATTAAAATTCCAGTGACAGACTGGATGAGATCATTGTAACATACACAGCAAAGGACTTGCTCTTATAGATCCTCAAAAAAAGGCAAACAAAATCGAAAATGAACAACAAAATACGAACAGGCAATTCACAAAAGAGTAAACATGAATGACAAACATTGGAAATGATGCTCATTTTAGGGGGAAATGGCAATAACAGCATGGGGGATACCATTTTCCACATTTAATTGGCAATAAGGAAGAAAGATTGATATCAAGCGTGACAAGCATATGGAAATGGAGGTGCTCTCTTAAACCTGGGAATATAAACCTTTTGGAGAACAAAACAAAATATAAACCTTTTGGAGAACAAACTGGGCGGCAGCTCTTCCGACTTGAGATGCATCTATCCTTTGACTTCGCAATCTTACACCTTGGGATCTACTCTAGAGAAATACTGCATGGATGCCAGAAGGAGAGCGGTAAGAGGCTGTTCACTGAAGACTATTGTAGGAGTGAAAACCAGAGCAACCAAAATAATCACCAAAAGAAAGAGAGCTAAATAAACAGCAATGCATCTGAGTTACGTGTAAGAGTATGCAGCAGTTGGGCTTCCCAGGTGGCTCAGTGGTAAAGAATCCGCCTGCCAGTGCTGGAGCCACAGAAGATGTGGGTTCGATCACTGGGTTGGCAAGATCCCCAGGAGGAGGAAACGACAACCTATTCTAGTATTCTTGCCTGGAAAATTCCATGGACAGAGGAGACTGGTGGGCTACGGTCGATGGGGTCACAGACGGTTGAGCGTGACTAGATGACTGAGCAAGCACGTATGTAGCAGTTAGAAAGAATTAGAACCTACTGAGAGTAAAGCACCTGGCTGCAATGTGGGAGACCCAGGTTCGATTCCTGGGTTGGAAGATCCCCTGGAGAAGGAAATGGCAACCCACTCCAGTACCCTTGCCTGGAAAATCCTATGAACGGAGGAGCCTGGTAGGCTACAGTCCATGGGGTCGCAAAGAGTCGGACACGACTGAGTGACTTCACTTGACACAGAAGTCTCCAAAAGACATACCTAAATTTTTTAAAAAAAGCAAGTTGGAGAACAATCCACACTGTATGACACCATTCAGGTCAAAACAAAATTCCCTGTCTATAAATCTCTGTGTGTGTATGTATACAGATATATGGCATATAACTATATAACACATAGAAAAAATACAGATATTTAAACATCTGAAAAGATGAAAAGATAGAGTCCAAAATGAAATGTGCCTTGGCCCGAAGTAGGAACCTGAAATGGAGGTGGGAGGAGAAGTAGAAAGAAAAATTCTTTATTTACCTGTAATGTGTGATTTTTTTTTTTTTTTTTAAGATCTCTTGTAGCTTTATGAATGTAGGTTTTCACTCTGTTTAGGAAAAGAGCCTCCCCTTTCTAAAGGCCTGTCCCCCTGAACTGCATTCCAGACTAGCTGCATTCCTGATGAAGCCGTGACTCAGCCCAATGCGCCCCAGGCAGGCTGGTATGCAGCGATTGTGTGCTTCAGTCCTGGGTCAACACTCACCCAGACCGACTGTGGGCAAATCAGTTTCAGTTCCTTTCTCACCACCAGCTCAGTTTAGAAGCAGTTAGCTTACAATGGGGTGAGAACAAGGGTGCAAGCAAATTGCCACTCTATAGGCTGTCTCCTCCCATGCCTCTGGTAACCAGCCAAACTCGCCTTGGCCAAGGGACGGTGAAGATTTCAGGGAAAATGCTTGTGGACATTGTGCACTGCTCACAGCAACAGGGCGAGCTGAGAATACCATGGCTGGGAATTTTTTAGTGCAGTCAAGTGCTCCTGGCCCATCTGGCAGACGAACACAGTTTTTCTTACACTCTTTTTGGTACTTGTAAGGCAGACAAAATGGCTCTTCACCATGAATGAAGCCCTTGGAAAGATGATTTATAGACCACAAAGAGAGATCGAACTAGGAAGGGGAACCCAAAAGCTGTGAACAATCTCCTTAGGAGAATGCCATAAATAAAAACCCTACTTAACAGTCAGGGGCACCCTGAAAGGAGAGGAAGTCAGCATGTATCAAACAGTTGTGTAAGTTACACAGCTTCCAGGGTTCTACTAACCACATCATGCTACTTCCTAAACACTGCATTCCCTTCTCCTTTCTCTTCTTCCACCCCCAAAGAATCTAAAACAATTACTAAACTAGGGGAAAGGCAAACCACTCTCAGAAGGAAAAAAATAGCTCTAGATATCTTTTTCAGAGTTTGGCTAGGACTGTTGAAGTTGTCATTTTCCCTTCTTGGCCACATTGACAGCGCTTCAGGATTTCAGCTGGTTCCAAGCACTGCTCAATAAAGATCATTCCAGAGAAGTTTCATATTCCTGAGATTCCTTACATTTCTCTCTCTTTAAGAAATGAGATTGGAAAAGATGAAAAACAGCCCAGATTGCACCATTTTCTATGCAAGGTTCTTGCAAAGCAAGCTGTGCCTCTCCTTCCAGCAAGAACAGAGAGAGGCAATTTCAGTTGGGAAGTGGGCGGTGGGGCCCTTGGAGCAGCAGTAGGACTATTTGTCTTTTGAAAAGGCCCTAGAGGCCCAAAAGCTGTTTGAAAGCTTTTTGTAGAGGCGGAGAAGAAAAAACAAAACACCAGACTTTGGTGTGCTCAGCCATTCAGAAAGCCCGTGACTACACCATGGACTTCTTTCATTCACCTTGTACTTGTTTACCTTGTACTTGTGTGGTACCAGACTCTGTTCTAGGTACTAAGGGTAGAGCAGCAAAGACAACCAAGTGTCTGATCCCTGGAGGGGGTTTCTGTGAGGGTGGGGACGCGGCTGATCTATGCAGAGAGCTCCAGGAAGTCCTTTCCCATTTCCTCACAGCAGAGTACGTGCTGGCCCCTTTGTCCTTGGGGCTCTGGAGTCGCTTCCTTCTCCTGCATCCTTGGTTTATTATTCCCATTACCTTTCCCCTTTATAATCACTTGTCCCTTTGTAAACATCAAAGCAGGACCAGGGAGCTGAGGAAAATGAGGCCTGTGACTCATAGGAGGATGTTTTTCTCTTTTTCATTTATACAAGTCTCTTCTCAAGAACCTTTTCATTATGAGACCAGCTTGCCTCCTCTTTTTCAGAGATTCCTCATTTTCAGCTCTGGTTGTCAAAATCACTCTCAACTTTTTGGTGTTGTTTTAACCCACCTACCACTCACCTGAGCCCTCGGAGTAGCCTGATGATCATTTCCTGTTTCCATATGCAGTTTTTTGTTGTTGTTGTTGTTTTAATTCCTCGTTTAGATGATTTCTCCCAAATCTTCACACTCCTCACAGCTCCCTACCCACATCTCACCCCAACATCCCTGCTCACCCAGCAAGCCTCAAAGATGACAGTGTCCATTCTTCACAGAGAACATAGAAACCAGCAGAAAGAACTTCCTCCATTTCCAGTCACCTGCAATAGACTGCATGTTTGTGTCCCCCAAATGCATATTTGTTGTCGTTCAGTCCCTCAGTCGTGTCCAACTCTTTGCGACCCCATGGACTGCAGCATGCCAGGCTTCCCTGTCCTTCACTGTATCTCCTGGAGTTTGCTCAAACTCAGGTCCATTGAGTTGGTGATGCCATCCAACCATCTCATCCTCTTTCATCTCCTTCTGCCCTCACTCTTTCCCAGCATCAGGTCTTTTCCAATGAGTTGGCTCTTCACATCAGGTGGCCAAAGTATTGGAGCTTCAGCTTTAGCATCAGTCCTTCCAATGAATATTCAGGGTTGACTTCCTTTAGGATTGACTGGTTTGATGTTCTTGCAGTCCAAGGGACTCTCAAGAGTCGTCTCCAGCACCACAGGTCAAAGGATCAATTCTTCAGCACTTGGCCGTCTTTCTAGTCCAACTCTCACACACATACATGACTACTGGAAAAACCATAGCTTTTGTCTATATGGACTTTTGTCTACAAAGTGATGTTGCAATATAATCACCAATATACTGGTATCAGGAGGTGGGGTCTTTAGGAGGTGATTAGATAATTAAGTCATGAGTGGAGCTGTCCTGATTGGGATTAGGGCCCTTCTAAAAGAGGCTCCAGAGATTTCTCCTTCCCCTTTCCCCAAGTAAGGACACAGTGAGAACCAGGAAGTGGGCTTTCACCAGATATTCACATATTCACCATCAAATTTGCTGGCATCCTGACCTTGAACTTCTCAACCTCCAGAATTGTAAGAAATATACTTTTGTTGTTTATAATCCACACAGTCTATGGTATTCTGTTACAGCAGCCTGACTTTCAGAACCTTTAGAAAGGGGAGGCTCTTTTCCTAAACAGAGGGAAGACCCACATTCATAGAGCTATTAATACAAAGGCTAAGACATGAAGTTTTCTGCGCCTGCAAACATTTTTTTTTCCACCCCTGCACAAAGAAAGGGTGTCCTGCCATTTAATGTGAGTGCCTGCACCAGAGCTTTAGACCCACCCCATTTAACCTTCTCAGGGAAAGGACCCCAGCAGTTGTCCCTTCTTCACCTCCCCGCTCCATCCCTTCCCCTCAGCCAGATCCTTTGTTCCAGTCTAACGCAAAAACCCTAGCCTTTCCCTGTATGAACTAAAAGCAAATCCAGAAATTTAGCCAAGGATGAATATTAATAATAAAAAGGGCCAAGACAGGACCTACATAAAGATACTGTTGGGTCTTTTGAAAAATGTTTCTCACCTTTTTTCTCATATTCTACTCTCTGAGATAGTTTATCTTCTAATCCTTCCACTGAAATTTTTATTTTGCCAGGCATACTTTTCATCCCCAAGATGTCTGTCCTCATATTTCTGATCATCCTTTTTATCACATCTTTGCTCTTGTACCTTTTCAAATATCTGGAAATGTTAATTAGAGACTGTTGGGTTTTTAAAAAATAAATTTACTTCTGTTCCCTAAATTATTTCTCTGTCAGCCTTGTGGGATCCTCATCATTACTTGGCAGACACCGATGAGCACACAAAATATATTCCTACTCCAGGCCACACTCCTGAACTCCAGATAGTATCTTTAATCACCTAATGAACAACTCTGACTTCCTAAAGGCACATCTAACTGAACACACATTTTCCTTCAAACTTGTATTTTTCTTTTATCACATTACATGGCACTACCATGCCCTCAGTTACCTGAGTAAGAAACATAGGAGCAATTCTTTGTCTTTTTTTTAATTGTATTTTTAATTAATTTATTTAATTGGAGGATAACTATTTTACAATATTAGGAATAACTTTTGACTGGCTCTATTTTTCCTCGCCTATATCCAATACACTAATTCCCAGGGATTCTATCTCTTTAATGTCACTCAATGGTGTCTTAATGTTTTCTACTTTGTTGAACAAACAAAGGTGGTGTCACTCCTGGCATCTCTCCATGCATTCCACTGCTCTATCTCAGGGAAGGTGGAATGACCCATGATTTCTCTGGATGAATTAGTTCTGAGCCACTTTTCATCCTCTCGACTGCTAGCTATAGGGGACAAACATCCCAGTCCTCCAGGTTTTGCATTCCCCAGAGGTGTCACAGGTTGGGTTCCCTGGGAAGCAGATTCTGAGATAAGTACTAAGTGTGCAGGAGGTTTATTGGGTAGTGCTTTTGGAATCGACAGTTGGGAAAGGAAAGAGAAAGGAAGAAAAAAAAAGGAGGGAAAAGAAAAGGACAGGATGGGAAGAATGAGCAGGAAGGAAAAAGAAGGGAGCAAGATTGGGCAAAAGGAGAAGTGCAACTGAGAGTTAGTCTCAGTAAAGGCTGTGGCCATCCTCCGGGGAGCAGCCCCAAAGCTGGGATGACCTTTCAGAGTTGTCTCAAATTGGGGGTGGGGAACCATAGCTTTATATTCCCTACTGATCAGTCGTTGAATTCCAGCCACTCAAGAAGGAGACATAACTCTAGGCTATTGGGGTTTTTCTGCCAAGGCCCTCAGCTGCTAGCTGAGGGTAGTAGCAGCACTCCTGGCAGCCAGGGGTATAAGACCTTTATTTCCAAAGAGGGATCCAGGTGGCATACCTCAACAGTCACTTCAGAGAGGCCTGCCCTCATCTGGGGCTTCACTTAGCATCTTACTTGGCTTTCACTCTAAGCTAAGACCTCTATGGAACTTTTTTCAGCAATAAATGGCATGTTTTGGAGTCCACCTACCAATCTTTGGTTTTATTGCTTCATTTTCTTGAAGACCTAGACTGAGACAAGGGATGCTATTTAAACCTAAGACAATTCTCAGTACCCTTCCTGCCACTCGCTGGGATAAAGCCATCTTCAGCGCCCTCCTAGGCTACAGCTGTTTGCTGTCTGGCCACCCTATCTTGATTACCACCCCTTTCCAGTTTTTTCTCCACACTTTAGCCAAAGAGAAATTACAAAAGCACAAATCTGATCAGCTCACCCCCTCGTTTCCTTTGCCCTCAGAAAAAAGATCTAACCTTCCTGATGAGGCTGAGAAGGCCAACAAGATTTGATTTGAGCTCCTTTGTTTGGTCTGATTCTCTATATTCCCTCATCTCTCAGCTCTGTATTTGATGTTCTAGCAAGAGAGAAGTATCAAGACTTTCAGTCTCCACCAGCAACCTAATGGTTTTTTGACTCTGCACTTTTAAAATATTTTCCCAGATTAGAATATATGGAACTGCTTCCCTGTCCGTTTCTCTCACTTGAAAGTGAGCATCTTAGAAGTAGAGACATTTCCCTGTTCTTACACTAGGCATTCAATAAATATTGAATGAAAGCATGAATATATCTGGAAAGGATTTATGGCCTATTGCGTGCTTATTTATTAGCAAGGGCCACTGAACATGGAAAAATATTCAGCCTTGCTATTAAAAAGGCTCTCTGAAACAAGGAGGTACAATTTTTCACTTAGAAATTGGCACAGCTACCATCAATAATATTTGAGGTTAGCAAGGGTATGGTGAAATGAGCACTCTGATACACTGCAAATATCAGAAAAGCATTATGACAATATATGGCAAATCACAAGATGCTTAAACCATGCACCCTAATAAGTGCACATCTAGAAATTTATGCTATATAACCAGAGTGAGAAATAAAATATATGTGCAAAGGTATTTATCATTATATGGTAATGGCACCCCACTCCAGTACTCTTGCCTGGAAAATCCCATGGACAGAGGAGCATGGTGGGCTGCAGTCCATGGGGTCGTGAAGAGTCGGACACAATTGAGCGACTTCACTTTCACTTTTCACTTTCATGCACTGGAGAAGGAAATGGCAACCCACTCCAGTGTTCTTGCCTGGAGAATCCCAGCGACGGGGGAGCCTGGTGGGCTGCCGTCTACGGGGTCACACAGAGTCGGACACGACTGAAGTGACTTAGCAGCAGCAGCAGCATTATACTTGCACTCTTAAATTGTCCATATGTTCTAAATTGCATTTGCTACAATTTAAAAATCAGCAGAATATTAGTAAAATGCTGATAGGGTTAGAGTTGGGAGCCAGCCTCCAGGATGGCCCAATAATTCTTGCCCCCTGGTATTCACACACTTGTGTTGTTCCCTCTCACATCATTCCGGAGTTGATCTGTGTGACCAATAGACTATGACAGAAGTGATGACATGTAACTTCCATGACCGGGTTACAAAAGACTCTGCAGCATCCAAGTTAGCCTTTCTCTCGGTCCACATGCTCGTGGGGAAAGCCAGCTGCCATATCTCTCTTTGGAGAGACCCACATGGTAAGACATTAAGGCCTCCTAATAAAACCACATGAGTAAACTTGGATGCAGACTCTCCAGCCCAAGTCAAGCCATCAGATGACTGCAGCCCCAGGTGCCATCTTGACTGCAACCTCACGAGAGACCCTGAGCTAGGACTATATGGTTAAGCTCTGCCTCCATTCTTGGTCTAGAGAAACTGGATTACAAATGTTTATTGTTTTCAGCTGCTAAATCTTGAGTAGGATGACCAACTGTTCAGATTTCACCAGGACTGAGGGGTTTTCTGGTATATGGGACTTTCAATGCTAAAACCAGGGAAGTCCTGGGTAAACTGGAACAGTTGGTTACACTAGTATTTTTAAATACAGCTTTATTCAGATATAATTCACATGCCATAACATTTGCCTATGAAATGTTCAATGGCTTTAGCATATTTGGAGCTGTGCAGCCATCACCTTAATCTAATTTTAGAGCCTTATAAAGAAACTCTGGAAAAAAAACAAAACAGAAATCCTCTACACTTCAGCTATCATCCTCCAGTCTCCCCACTCCCTCCAACCCCTAGGCAATCATTAATCTACTTTCTGCCTTTAGTCATTCTAGTTTTGAAGATAATTAATTATGCAGCAGTATTGAACAGGGTTATAGATAATTGGATAAAGGATGCTTACTTTTTCATTACTCTCTTTCTTTACATTTTACTGAATTCTGTAGTTTCTAGAATAAGCATATTCTCATTTAAAATTAAATAAAAAGTCGTAATATTCGGATTTATTGAAAACACAATGTACAATTTCACAAAACTGTTGTTTTGGCCCTCCCAGAATCCTTCTACACCCAGTTCTTCTAGTAACAACACTACCCCTCTTCCTTAGGGAAGTGACTTTCTCCAGGTCCAGGTTGTTCTGATGTGGCAGGCAATCAGAGGATAAGGTGGATACTTGACTCAGGCCAGAATAATTAGATTTTCTCCTCCAGTAATTTGAATCTTGCATAGCAGCACACAGGGAAAGAAGGTATTTAAGATTAGTCATCAGAAGGCAGAATCCTAGAGACTTTGCTGGGGAACTTTTGTTTCTAAAATCTCTGTAACCTTCCTAGTTCCTTTTCTTCCTTCTTAGGTATGCAGTAATTGATTTGATTCTGTAAGTTACTCCTTTATGACTCCATAAATCTCTTTTTTACTTAAGTTAGTTTCTTGCAATAGAAGAACTCTAACTGGTTCAAATAACATAAAAAATATTCATGTGGTAGGGAGGTTGAATGTAGGGGGCTACCTCCTCAAAAAAAAAAAAACAACAACCCATAAATCACTCCAACACAAAAGTTTTTTATTTTTTTATACCACCTATTGGTTCACTTTCACATAGAATCATAGTGTACCTATCATCTTATATTTTTATTTTTTACCTAACATTGTACCTGTAAAAATTTTTAGTGTTTCTACAAAGTTTGATTATCATTTTAAATGCATGTTATTATCTTGTACTGGTAATAGCATAATGTGTTAAATCTTGGTCCACTCGTTGAATATTTGGGCTGATTTTAGCTAACAGATGTCATGTTTAAAATGATCATTTCCACAGCAAGCTTTGTGCTTCTGTTGAATTTTTCTTTCCTTAGGATAAATCTACAAAATTGAAAAATGGATCTTCTATGGTGTTTTCCTTGTTCCTTTCATGAACTTGATGTGCTGCTTTGTAAAGTGAAAGGTGCTTTTGTACTACAAGTAATTTTCCAGTTTGAACGTTTGGATTTCCATTTATAAGATATTCTTAGATTGGGCAAATTCAGATGAAGAGAATTTGCTTAGTTAAAAATCTACATTATGACTGTTATACAAGTATTCATATAACTATTTAAATACACCTTTGTATTGAATATAACCTACATAAATAAAAATGGCACAAATCATAAGGGGAGAATCTCAATGAATTTTCACAAAGTGAACACACCCATATGTAATGAGTACAAAGATCAAAAAGGGCTACTGGCCCTCTAGAATCCCCTTTATGCTCCCACCCAATTATAACCTTCTGTCAGAAACCACAATCCTGATGTCTATTACCATAATTTAATCTCTTCTGCTTCTGAACTTTAAATAAATACAGCCTTCTGTGTAGTTTCTTTCATTCATTATTATAAGTTTCACACATATGTAGCAGTAGTTCATTCATTCTCATTATGTGTAGTATTGCATTGTGTAGATACACACCATTTAGGTATCTATTCTACTGTTGAATGGATATTTGGGTTGTTTGTAAATTTTGGCTTTACTACAAATAGGACCAAAATTGCTGGGCCATAGGTTATGTACATATTCAGTTGTAGAAACTATCAAATAGTTTCCCAAAGTGGTACCAATTTACATTTTCACCAGCTGTGTGGGACAGTTCCAGCTGCATCACATCTGCCAATGTTGTGGTTTTTCACATGTTTATCGGGCACTTGGATATTCTCTTTTCTGAAGTACCTTTTCAAATCTTTGACCTATTTTTTGGGGGGGTCAGCTTTATTGAGATATGATTTTCATACAATGAAATACACCAATTTTAAGAGCACAAGTCTATGAATTTTACAAATGCATTCTATAATGTAATTATCATCCTACTAATGACATAGTTCCCTTTTGTCCTGTGAGGTCAGTTTCCTTCTCCCACCCCACGACCACTGGCAACACTGACATGCATCCTATCACTATACCTCTGTAATGTCTATAACCGCACATACATGGAATCAGGTAGGAAGTTTGTGTCTGGCTTCTTTCACTGAGAATAATGCTTTTGAAATTCTATCCATGTCATTTCATGTATCTGTAGTTCACTAAGTTTTTTTTAATTGCTAAATAGTATTCCACTGTATGGGTGTGCCACAAGTTGTTTATCCATTCACCTGTTTAATAGAACATTTTGTTTCCAGATTTGGGCCATTATGAATATAGTTGTAATGAATGTTCAAGAATTAATGTATATGTTTATGAATACATATGTTTTCATTTCTCTTAGGTAGATACACAGGAATGTGATTGCTGGGTCCTATGGTAGGTCTATGTTTAACTTCATAACAAATTGTCAGATTTTTCCAAAGTGGCCATATCATTTACGCTCCTACCAGAAGTATATGAGTATTTCAGTTGCTCCAAATCTTTGCCAACACTTGGTACTGTCAGTGTTGTTAACATTAACCCATCTAGTGGGTGTGTACTGGTATCTCATTGTGGTTTTAATTCCATTTCCTTGACGGTTAACGATGTTGAGCATCTCTTCATGTGCTTATTGCCATTCATAAAATATCTATTCAAATCTTTTGCCTATGTTATGAATTGCATTTTTTCACTTTAATTTGAGTTCTTACTGAGTCGTAAGCATTCTTTTGTATTCTTGATACAAGTCCTTCATCAGGTATGTTTTATAAATATTGTATTCCAATATGTGGTTTGAATTTTCATTTTTATAACAGTGACTATACATTTCTATAAGTCTAAACTTATTTCAAACTAAAAGACTTCCAGAAAGAGAAGAAATTACTAGCTTGTTAAGAGTTTTAAACCATGAATGGATACTGAATTTTATAAAATTCCTTTTCTGTATCTATAAAGATTACCATATATATTTTATTTATTAATTGGGTAAATAATAAGACTATTAATGTTAAACTGACTTTGAATGCTTAAAATAGATACACATCTTATATATATCACTGGATTTGTCTTGCTGATATTTAATTTACAATTTTTTTCATCCCTGATAAGAGAAAGTAGTCTGTAATTTTCTTTTCTTGTAGTGATCTCAGATTTGGAGATCAACAGTTTATTGGCTTCATAAAATGAGTTGGTATTTTTGTATTCTTTGAAAGAGTTTGTACAAAACTGTTATTTCTTCCTTAACATTTGGAAGAATTCAATAGTGAAGTCATAAGAATCTAGGGTTAATAGCTAATGTCTCAGTATTTTGGTTTCTATTTATTCCACTTGTTACTCTTTCTTATTGTCTTTTTTATTATTAATTTGGAGGACAGTTGCTTTATAAGTTGTGCTTGTTTCTGCTGCATAGCAAAGTGAATCAGTTATATACATGTGTGTGTTGGTCCTGTTGTTCAGCCACTAAGTCCTGTCTAGCTCTTTATGACCCCATGGATGGCAGCATGCCAGGCCTCCCCGTCCCTCACATCACCCGTAGTTTGCCCAAGTTCATGTCCACTGAATCGGTGATGCTATCCAACCATCTCATCCTCTGTCGCCCTCTTCTCCTTTTGCCTTCAATTTTTCCCAGCGTCAAGGTCTTTTTCAGTGAGTCAGCTCTTCGCATCAGGTGGCCAAAGTATTAGAGCTGAAGTTTCAGGATCTGTCCTTCCAATGAATATTCAGGGTTGATTTCCTTTAGGATTGACAGGTTTGATCTCCTTGCTGTTCAAGGGACTCTCAAGAGTCTTCTCCAGCACCACAATTTGAAAGCATCAATTCTTCGGCGTTCACCCTTCTTTATGGTCCAATTCTCACATTGGCACATGACTCCTGGAAAAACCATAGCTTTGACTATACAGACCTTTGTCGGCAAAGTGATGTCTTTGATTTTTAATATGGTATCTAGGTTTGTCATAGCTTTCATTCTAAGAAGCAAGTGTCTTCTGATCTCTTGGCTGCAGTCACCATCCCCAGTAATTTTGGAGCACAAGAAGAGAAAGTCTGTCACTGCTTCCACTTTTTTCCCTTCTATTTGCATGAAATGATGAGACAGGGTGCCATGATCTTAGTTTTATGAATGCTGAGTTTTAAGCCAGCGTTTTCACTCTCCTCTTTCACCTTCATCAAGAGGCTCTTTAGTTCCTCTTCATTTCTGCCATTAGAGAGGTATCACCTGCGTATCTGAGGCTGTTAATACTTCTGGCAATCTTGATTCCAGTTTGTGATTCATCCAGCCTGGCATTTCGCATGATGTAGTCTGCATATAAGTTGAATAAACAGGGTGACAATATACAGCCTTGTCATACTCCTTTTCCAATTTTGAATCAGTCCATTGTTCCATGTCTGATTCTAATTGTTGCTTCTTGACCCACACACAAGTTTCTCAGGAGACAGGTAAGATGGTCTGGTATTCCCATCTCTTTAAGAATTTTCCACGGTTTGCTGTGATTCACACAAAGGCTTTCACGTAGTCAATGAAACAGAAGTAGATGTTTTTCTGGAATTCCCTTGCTTTCTCTATGATTCAGTGAATGTTGGTAATTTGATCTCTGCTTCCACTGCCTTTTCTAAACCCAGCATGTACATCTGGAAGTTCTTGATTCAAGTCCTGCTGAAGCCTAACCTGAAGGATTTTGAGCATAACCTTACTAGCATGGGAAGTGAGTACAACTGTCTGGAGATCTGAACATTTTTCAGCACTGTCCTTCTTTGGAGTTGGGATGAAAACTTACTTTTCCAGTCCTGTGGCCACTGCTGGATTTCCCAAATTTGCTGACATATTGAATGCAGTACTTTAACAGCATCATCTTTTAGGATTTTAAATAGTTCAGCTGGAATTCCATTACCTCCACTAGCTTTGTTGGTAGTAATGCTTCCTAAGGCCCACTTGACTTTACACTCCAGATGTCTGGCTATAGGAGAAGGGTGAACGCCAAAGGGTCATTATGGCCTTTTTGTACCGTTCTTCTGTGTATTCTCTTTTTCAGATTTTTTCCCCATATAGGTCATTACAGAGTATTGAGTAGAGTTCCCTGTACTATACAATAGGTCTTTATTAGTTATCGATTTTATAAATAGTAGTGTGTATATGTCAGTCCCAACCTCCCCTTATTGTCTTTCTTGCCTTCCTTTTGCTTAATTGAGTTTTCTTTATTATTACTTTTCTCTCTTTTACTATTTATACAAGATATTGTTTACACATACTTTTACTGTTCTCTTAATAGTAACCCTAGAGTTTACAACTTGTACCCTTGATTTACTTCAGCTCATTATAAATTAGGGTTTCCCAGATGGCGCTAGTAGTAAAGAATCTGTCTGCCAATGCAGGAGATGCCAGAGATGCAGGTTCATTCCCTGATCCTCTGGAGTAGGAAATGGCAACCCATTCCAGTATTCTTGCCTGGAAAATTCCATGGACAGAGGAGCCGGTGGGCTACAATTCATGGGGTGGCAAAAAGCTGGACATGACTATGTATGCCCACACATTATAAATAAATATTTTTACTACTTCTGAGATGACATATCCTTGCTGGCATCCCCATGAGAGTTCTATACCATTCTGAACTGTTATCTGGGAATGAACATGGGTCTTCACCATTTATGGAAACTGCCTCTTGTCTAGTTCTTGCCTCCTTCTGGACTCAAGAGATCCAAATTCTCCTGAAGTCAAGTCATTCCCATTTTCTTAGAACCCTTCTCCTTCCAGATAATTGAGTCTCTGTCTCCCTAAAACTTTAGAAAATCAAGTTTTATCCTTTCCTCTAGACAAGAGAAGGGAAAAATACTTATTTTTCCATGGCAAGTCCATAGACAGGAAAATAAGACATGATTTCTTAATCAACTGCCACACCTACTAATATTATTTGGATTTTGTGGCCTTGACTTAGAATGTAACAATTATTAATTACTCTATTTCCTGGGGAAAGTAATTTCATGTTATAAACTTCTAGGAAACTTTGAGAACCCAAGATATTCATTGGATATATTCTCTCTATAACAGCATATTTCTTGCTTTTCTTTATTTAAGGAAAAGAAAAATTGCAGATACCAATGATAAGGTTCATTATTAATATAAAAATACTTTGGTCACTGCTTTAAGACGTTACTTCAACCTTAATACCCACAAATGAGGTGAACATGAGGGAATAAGTGATCTTTTACCAAACTGCAAGATATTTTTGTGTCTCTAGTTTTCTTTGCCAAGGCATAAATGACATAGAGATAAAGAAGGATAATAATTTAAAAGATATAACCTCCCTGAGGTACACTCTAGAGTTAAGAATGAAGTCATAAATACAGATGTAGGTAAGGTCTAATTTAAGAAACTATATTTTGGGTATTGTAGCACTTAGGTCAAAGAACCCTGAGATAGCAGCCTGGTTTAATAAAATATTACACGGGTCCATTAGGAAAACTCACCAGGGATAAAATGGAGGTAGTTTTGAAATAGACCATACCAGCTGCCACTTTTGCTAAAAGTAACCACACTGATTCCTAAATTTATTTCATTCTGTGATAACTGACTTTTCATTCTGAGAAGAGACTATGAATGTAGTCCAAACCTCTTACCATTTCCTGTGTTCATCAGCTTTCATTCTGAACTAGTAGAAACTAACCTTTTACTCTGAGGTGTCGGGTGAGGTGGTTGCCTCAAGTACCAAGCACTTTTTACAAGATGGACTACAGGTAAATTGAACTCAAAGTAACTTCTCTTCCTCCAAAATCCTTTTCTGATTTCACAGGTGGAACAGTTTTTGTTTTTTAGTTTCACTGGACCACCATTCTCAAATCTTGTCCAATAAACACTACAAAAAACAAGGTATATTTGTGTGTGATTATGCAGCATATCAAGAGAGGAAATGTTTTTCCAAAATAATTTGCAAGTTTGACCTACGATTGTCTGAAAACTGGAAATAACTATAAAGCAGTTCAATAGTCATAAAATGAATTTTTAAAATCTGCCTTTCCCCATAAGAGATAACCCACACTTAATAATTTAAGAGCTGATTATTCAGAATGTGTAATATACAAACCTGTTATTTTTTTCTTTTCCCTTCTGCTGCCTGATTTTTCGTCATTTCACAGCTCATTAGTATTCTCTCTCTTGGAAAATAAAAGCAAATGTAGCTCAAACTAGTATTTTCAACTTTCTATGTACAGGTTTTGTAGGAAAGGTTATAATTATTGGTTCATAAACCACTTTTCTTTAATAAGTATCTGGTTAGGCTCTACTGGGCATTGGGGAAGAATAAAACACATTTAAGACATCGTCCCTGCTCTTAATTCTCTTATAATATAATTGGAAAAAGAAGGTTTATGTACAATAAAGTCAAATATTAATGCAAGATAATATATATTTAAACAATATGAAACAATTTGGTCATAAATACATAGTGTACAAGAGAACTTTGTAGACCTATTAGGTAGGAAGCTAGGCATGTGCGATGAGGGGTGGTCTGGCTGAAAGGAATGCAAGCTCATCTCTAAACCCCATCCCAGACACACCCAGGAGAGCTCACAGATATGCTACAAAAATAACCACAGAGACTCTTCCAACTCCTGCATAGGCACACAGTGGATACAAACCAATCATAGGGGCTTCTTCAAGTAATCTTAAGCAGCTAGGAGCCCATTAAGGGTTCGTAAATATTCTACACATATATACATCTGATTATAACAGACTGAATTATGGGAAGACATATACAACAGAGCCTGCTGTTACATCGCTTGCAATTGTCAATCGGCCTTGAGTGTATGCCTATTTACGTTTCCTTTCATTGATTGGTGGTGGGTACAGGCCCTATTTTTCATAGTGAAAGTGAAAGTCACTCAGTCATGTCCAACTCTTTGCGATCCCCTGGACTATACAGTCCATGGAATTCTCTAGGCCAGAATACTGGAGTGGGTAGCCTTTCCCTTCTCCAGGGTATCTTCCCAACCCAGGGATCGAACCCAGGTCTCCCACATTACAGGTGGATTCTTTATTTAGCACAGGGCGTAACCAAGAGGAGGAAACAGGAAGTATAAAAAAGAGGGAACAGGATGACCCTTTTGGGGTCAGCCTGCTCCCATGCCTTGGGAGTGTCTGTCTAATGAAAGGTCTGTCCGCTTGCGCTGAACTTTTCTGTTTCCATGGACTGTATAGTCCATGGGGTCACAAAGAGTTGGACATGACTGGATGACTTTCACTTTAACTTTTCTGTTATGTTAAACCCTTTAGTCCGTTGTTCCAAATTTTTGTTACAATGAGACAAGAACCGAGGGAAAGAAAGAAACTGACCTGACAGATCTATCACGGTTTCGAAAAGGGGAAGCATAGTTTGAACTGATAAGATTAGCCACAGAAATTCTCAATAAGGTAGTGAGACTTGAGCTAGTTATCAAAGAATGGATGGAATTCCAGCAGGAGAAAAGAAAAAGAAAAAAACCTGCACAAAAGTAAAAAACACAAGAGAATCCCAGAACTCCAGGGCCCATGGCCCAGAGATACTTTTAAACAGAATATTCCAAACACACAGAGTATAGAAAAATAATATAACAAACTCTTTTGTCTTTCCCACCCAGCTTTGTCACATATTTACTTTTTGTCATATTTACTTTAGATCCACGTTTTTTGCTTTTTTTCTTTTAAAAGAAATACAGATTTGGCTAATGGCTTCTGCATACTCTATCATTATCCTGCCTTCTCAGCAGAGGTAACAACTATCCTGAATTCAGAGTTTATCATTACCACAAATATTTTAAAATGTTATTACAAATGGAAATATGCAGTATCGTTTGATGCATTTAACATTCATGTCAATGGTAGCATATTTTATCTTCTGTCACTTTTTTTCACTCAGTATTCCATTAGTTGAGATTTATGGCATATTCTAATTCCAGTTGTAGTTCATTTATTTTAACTATAATATTATATTCTACTGTGCGATCATACACAAATTTACTTATCCATTCTCAGGCTGATGAATATTTAGGTTGTTTCCAATTATTTTCCTATTATAGACAACGCTTCAGTGAACATTCATTTTACATGTCTCCTTACGCATTTGAGGGAGAGTTTCTTGTATACATGGGGAAGTGGAATTGTTACATTGTAAGACTGTAAAGGCATCTTTAGCTTTGATAATGAAAAATTTCCTTCCAACATGGTTGTACCAATTTATTCTCCTCCCCACGTGTACAAGATTTCCCATTTCTTCTTTACCTTTACAACTCTGACGACTGCAGCATAGGCATGGAACTGCCAGGTAGCCTGTAGTCAATTCTTCCTGTAAACTATAGCCTGTAAGTGCTTTGTGTAGGTGATACTCATTTTTGGATTGCACCATGAACCAGCCCAGTCCAGGCTCAGAGGGGATATCAAACCTCTGGGAGAGAACTGGAGAAAGGACTGGTTGAGTGGTTGAGGACTGGTGCATATTTTATTCATAATACAACCAATATCTAATATAACCTGAAATTCAGTCATCAAAGCTCAGTAAATATTCCCCTGACTGAAATTAATTATAAACCCTGATCTGTTTCTGGTGTTCACCCTGCTAAGCTTCAATTTCCTCATTTCTAAACTAGGGATGATAATAAATGAAGGAGTGATTCCAAAGATAAAATGAGATATAAATATAAAAACATTTATAAATGCTAAAAAGCAATGCAAATTAAGTTATAACAGATTTGAAAGCTGCTTCTGTGTCATGACTTCTTACATAGGACCAGATAACATTTTAGCAAAATTCAAAACTACTGGCAAATTTCTCATTGGCATTCTTCTCATAACCTTAATTTATTCTGGGATCCCACCTACCTCAGACCCTTCTTAGGATCACATATAAAGATACACCATAATCTTAGAAAGGTATTCTAATCATTACTTGCAGCTCTCAAAGAGCACCTATAAGGAACCCATTCATGGTTACAGACTCACACTTGAGGTCCATTCTATTCTCTTTAGGCCTTAAGCACAAACCCCCAAACTTTCTCTAGGAACCAGTTAACTGAGCTTTTGGTTATTTTTTCCCTTCTCTCTTTCTTTCAACATCTGAAAGGTTGATTCAGCTCCTTTCTGGCTGAATTATTTCCCTTGTCATCTTACTGCCCCATTAACATGTCTCCAACTATCCTGTCTCTAAATTTCATGTCACAAATATATCAAGCAAAGAAAGGCTGGAAAACACTGCCTGAGGAAGAATGAATACATACTCATATCTTAATAAATCATCCCACAGTATAAATTCTTCATATGGAAGTAACATTCTTTTCGCTTTAAATGCTTAAAAAAAAGAGAGAGAGAGAGATCCAGAAACATTTTCTGCTCCCTTTAAGTGGCCTTCATTAAAAAAAAAAAAAAAAAAATTGCTCACCATTGGTCTAGACTCTCAGACAGAAAAGAACTTAGAGATCTCGTGATTCTACTCTTTATTTGTATGACTCAAATTTACACGTAATGATCTCATTTCCTCTTGTATTTTCTAAATCTGTCACTATCTTTGCAATGGCTTCTCCTTAATGCCCTTTTTATCTTCTCAAACTTAATATGCCTAAAAGTGAGTTCATATTCATTCCAAATTTAGCTTCCTCCCAGGAGTCCCATATTTTCGTTGTTGGCATTTTAAGAAGCCTGCTTCTTAGCCAGCTGTGGTATTGTCAGAAGAGAACGGGGCCGGAGAGACTAATTAAAAGGCTTGCATCCCATAGCAAAAAACAGACTGTGCTCAGATTTGCGGACATGGTATTTTGGATTTATTTGAAAGAATCGAAGAGGGCTCTCTTTAGGTGACAGGTTAGCCCTAAATATTGACATCAGCAATGTAAGAATGTTATACTTTTAGGTATTAAAAGTTCCTATAACATTTTCAGATATTGATGCCCAGTTGATGTTGGTGTTGAGACAAAGATAGAATGCCTGTATGGCTCCACACTTACACTTGAAAATAACCATTCATAAATTTTATAGAAGAGCTTAGCCTTTTGTAAATAAAATACAAAGCAGCCAGAACTTTTCATGAGTTTCCTTCCTTTTGTTCCTTTTATGATGAGAACAATTATTTCACCAACACATGTTTAAACTATTTCTGATGGTATCAGATGCTCAGCTGGGAAAGTTGGTATTACCAGATGAGTCTTAACTTAAACATAAAAAGATTTTTAAGTATCTTTAAGTAATCCAGATGATCAGATTCCAGGCTGAAGTTTTGGCTCTAATGCTGAGATGTGGTGGAGAACGCAATGGCAACCCACTCCAGTACTCTTGCCTGGAAAAATCCCATGGACGGAGGAGCCTGGTGGGCTGCAGTCCATGGGGTCGCTAAGAGTCGGACACGACTGAGCGACTTCACTTTCACTTTTCACTTTCATGCATTGGAGAAGGAAATGGCAACCCACTCCAGTGTTCTTGCCTGGAGAGTCCCAGGGATGGTGGAGCCTGGTAGGCTGCCATCTATGGGGTCGCACAGAGTCGGACACAACTGAAGTGACTTAGCAGCAGCAGCAGCAGCTGAGAAATGGTCTTGATCCAGTTGGGCTTTACCATGAGCTCAGGCCCAGCAGGTTCTATTTCCTGAGGCAGAGATCTGGGTCAGTTTGAGAAATGAGTTACCTTCACAGCTGCCTTGAGCAATGAGCAGAGGGTAAGGAATAATGAAAAACTCCTAGCATTTTATTTGAATTATTTAACTGGGCTTTTATTTCTGATTTGCTTTGTTTTTGTTTTGGCTATTTTTTGTTTGTTTGTTTTTGTTTGTTTTGATAAAAAAAAAAAAAAAACTCCAGTCCAGGTTTAAACCAAATTAGTGGATTTTTTTCCTCCAAGGTGATGAACTTTTTAGATCTATAAGCAGATTGCTTTGCTACAGGCTTTGTTGAGAGTAGGGTCTGGAGTCCTCCTAAGGGAATAATAGCAACTAGAATAAAGTTTCTAATGAAAAGGCCAGCAGGATGGCACTCTGGGCGTCACCTACCCTGGAGAAACACTGTATGTAATTGCCTTTGTTCCGGTTCAACTCCATCTGGCCCAACAGTTGCCTCACTCTGTACTTGGGAACTAGAGGACAAGGCAATAGCCTTTAACTGAGGGCTAGACGCTAGATGAAAGGGAACCAGGGAAACACTGTGCTCTCATCTACCAGGGGACAAAAGATGAATATAATTAGGGGTTTTATCCATAAGATCATCTTAGCATCTGTATCTCTCACCCAGCCTGCGTTCAGCCTGCCCTTCCTTACAATCCTTTAATATTTTGTCTATTTTTCCCATAGCCTGCACCCATCAAGGATTAGTTGGGTCTAAAAAGATATCAATTACCTACAGAGCAGGCCCAAGAGCACCCCCTTGAAATCCTGGCTTCTCAAGAAGATAGGAAGTACTTCTCTATCTAAACAAAGTTCTCGTCCTTGTTTTTCGTTGCCAGATCTCTGCTGGTAGCAACATTGAGTAGTGGTACTGGTACTCTGTGCCCTGTTTTGTTGGTGTGTTACATCTGTTTGGTGATCAGAAGATGCTATCTGATCTGATAAACTTTTGGCAGGGATTTTACAGTAGGATTTATGAGATTAGGTTTCTTGGCCCTGGAATTTCACGGCAATGGGCGTTCAAGAACACCTCTGACAATCTGATTCAGAGGTGAGCAAATGTTTTTTGGAGATGTTTCATGATCGGGACCTAGGGGCCAGTTGGAGTTGAGAATTATAGAACTGCAGATTATAATCTGATCCCCTGGAGTTGGGCAGCACAATGGCCCTAAGTTTATTGGAACTATAAGAAACTGAATAGAAGTTTAGGCCATGATAGTGTCGAGATAATAGGTACTTACAGTCTTCCAGTAGTCAACATTGACCAGGCTACATGTGGAATACTGAGCTAGTTCAATGCTTAGCACCAAAATTTAGAAAGATATGAATATACTACATGTGTCCATATGAGAGGGGTCCAGATGAAATGTATGAAGATCATGATGTATGAGAAAGGCTGAAGGGGATCTAGGAGAATATAACTAAGAGGGGACACTCTGGCAGAAGAGGAGCCACAAATGTCAATACTTAGGTCAGCACTAACCTCCATGATGATAAATCTAATGACACTCTTCTGTCTCCTCAGTCTCTTTTTGGCGTTTAACACACTTGATCATTTCTCTTTTTAAAACTCCCTCCTTCTTTGCTTTGTTAGTACTAATTGTACTAGTTCCACAGATAGTAAAATTGAATCAGGAGGGCAAGAGATTTAAGTGTGGCAACACCTGTGAAGTATAAAGAGGAATGGGAGCAGGAGTGAGAGGGACAAGACTGAAACTGCAGAGCAGCCCTGAGAAAGGCTCAGTGATGCCCATGAAGACCTCAGAGCAAAGACTGCTCCATGTTCTCCCATCCCATCTCCAGTTCTGCCCCCTGCCTTCAATTCATTCGCCGCCTGCAGACACTGGGATATTTCTAAGACATAAATAAGATTATGCCACTCCTGAGCTGATAACCCATCACTAGCCCCCTTGGATTCTCAATAAAAATCCAAATTATGTATCACAATTTACATGCCTCTTAATGGATGATCCCTGTTTACCACTCTAACCTTATCTGTTAGTCACCCCGGACAGAACTACTTTCATCACTTTGAGTATAACCTTTCTACTCTCAGTATGGAGTATACTTTCTTGCCTGGCTAATTCTCTACTCATCTTTTAAGTCTCAGCCTAGCGGTTCCTTCCTCTATAAAGACGTTCATAACCAGCAAAGACTAGATTCAGTGCCCTCTTACATGATCCCTTTACATAATAAAGGCGAGGTGGAATCTTGGTTGTTAATCTACAGAGAGCTGTGAAGCATCACTTGGATGCTAAACATTGGAAACATAATAAGAGAGACAGTACATATTAGGACTTCTCTCAGGGAATGTACTATGATATAGAAAGGAATTCCATGGTAAATAGTCTGGTGTGGGTGATAGATCTCCTAAGGGACATAACATTTTCAATCCAGTCACTATCCTCACCCTCCAGCCCAGCCCTAGGCATTTGGAAATGTCACTGCTGATGTCAGTATACCTGGGGGCAGTATTGGTGGGGGGCAGGGACGTTATAATGCTTGGAGACATCCCACACAAGGAAGAATTGTCCTATCCAAAAGGCTGATGAAACCTCCATTGAGAAACTCTGTGCTAGGAGGTATGCAAATCTGAGAGCAGAGGTGAATTGCTCAGAATAACAGAGTGGAAGCTGAAAGCTGACACCTGAGGACTTCCAGCTCCACCTACTTTCCATGCAGGGCTCCACTTGCCCTGTGAGTAAATGCTGAGTAAAAATACTGCTTCTAAAAATACTCATTTACTATCTTAAAAAAAATTAAAAGATTTATTTAAAGAAAGTAAATATATATATATATATATATATATATAGGTTGAAAAAGAACCAAAGTATTAGCCTGAGTGGCATCTAATATTTCCTTCTTGCTTTGCCTCTCTGCACCTCAGTACTTATCTGAGAACTTGTCTTTAGCCTCTATTTGAGCTTAGGGACCTATTTCATTGCCAGAACTTCATATATGTTTGACACCAAACAGATGCTCAACAAACATTTCTGAACTATGGCTCCCCAAAATTTTAAAATTAGTCTCCTGGTTTTTTCTGTTTCAACTGTAATTTTTATTAGTGATAAATGTAAAAGTTATTACTTATTTCACATTTCTATTTGAGCACATCAAATTTAACAGATACAAACAGAATCACTCCTTTGATCCAGTGTTAAAACTCTCTAGCAAATAACCCCAGTTCCTCTTATGACAAATGCTATCACCTTTTGGGGATCTTGCCAATTGTCTAGGTCAGGCACCTGCTTATCATCCATGTCTCTTCCTGTTCCCTCACCTCTCCAAATCTGTCAATTCCATCTTCTAATTACTTCCTGGTTTCCTTCCCTTTTCTCCATCCTAGACATCTGTGGCCTTAATTCATGTTCTCTTATGTTATTGCATTTGCTTCCTAAATCATATCTCCATCCCCATCCTCATGACTCAGTTCCGTTCAGTTCAGTCACTCAGTCATGTCCGAATCTTTGTGAACCCAAGGACTGCAGCACGCCAGACTTCCCTGCCCATCACCAACTCCCAGAGCTTACTCAAACTCATGTCCATCGAGTCGGTGATGCCATCCAACCATCTCATCCTCTGTTATCCCCTTCTCCTCCCTCCTTCAATCTTTCCCAGCATCAGGATCTTTTCAAATGAGTCAGTTCTTCACATCAGGTGGCCAAAGTATTGGAGTTTCAGCTTCAGCATCAGTCCTTCTAATGAATATTCAGGACTGATTTCCTTTAGGATGGACTGGTTGGATCTCCTTGCAGTCCAAGGGACTCTCAAGAGTCTTCTCCAACACCACAGTTCAAAACTATCAATTCTTTGGTGCTCAGCTTTCTTTATAGTCCAACTCTCACATCCATACATGACTACTGGAAAAACCATAGCTTTGACTAGACGGACCTTTGTTGGCAAAGTAATACCTGTACTTTTTAATATGCTGTCTGGGTTGGTCATAGCTTTTCTTCCAAGGAGTAAGTGTCTTTTGATTTCATGGCTGCAGTCATCATCTGCAGTGATTTTGGAGCCCCCCAAAATAAAGTCTCTCACTGTTTCCATTATTTCCCCATCTATTTGCCATGAAGTGATGGGACTGGATCCTCATGACTGTTTCCCTTTAAAACATTCTAAAATGTACTCAAAACAACAGTAATTAATACTTTGTGGGATTACTATGGTGCCAGGCACTACTAACTTTTACACGTTATTTTCTTTTCAACTCTTCATAATTGCTCCTGTTTGAAATAACTTCCCAAGGTTGTTCAGTAGGAAAGTGAGACAAGATTTGAACCGTAGCAACCAGACTCAGAGTTGTGCTAGTCTAGGCTATATAATCTCCTGCAATGTTCTGCCACCTTGTTTCACAGACATGTCGGGGTCTGATTCTCCTCTCCCATGGATGGCTTGGTTGTGCTGAGTCTTTTCTGAGTTAAGGTACCTCAGTATTCCTTTCCCTGAGCTGGTGGTGTACTGAAAATGTGAATGGTGGTTGTAAGGTCAATAAGCTGAAGAAGTGGATCCAATGAGTTATTAGACAACAGGTCCTGAGGATAAAACTGAAAGCTGGTGTGGAGACCAAAGAATTTCTAAGCCACAGATCCATGAGGACAGACTAACAGAAGGGTGGTCTGGATACGGCAGCAACTGCTACAGTCCATCTTAGCCTTCGTGTGCTCCCTACTGTGTGATGCTTACATGAATGGGTGCTTTAGGGGCCTGGGGCTAAATGGCCAGCTTGGAGTGTACCATTTCCCCCCTTGTCTGGCAAACTCTGATGTATTTTTCAAAATCAAGCTTTAGCATCATTCCTACATCTTCTGGTCAATGTTTATGTCCTTCCCCTGTGCTTCTCACACTGTTTTGGATCCTGCAAATTCCTTGAGGGCAGTCACCATGGCTTTTCTTTGTGATCTATTCCACTAGAATCTAATAACCACTGACTCGAAATGGGTAACAGGCAGGCAGATTCTGGCTAAGCATGAGAGAAATTTTCTAAAGTATAGTTTAACTACAAATTAGTGACTAAGAGCCTGGCCTTTGCGTAGTACTACATTTAGTCAAATTTCAGCTTTCTCTGTTACCTTGAGCACTTTACTGTCTGTGCAACAAAAATTGGAGATAATAATATCTATGTCACCAAGTTGTGAGATTTAAATGAGATAATACACGGAAAGAACTTGGCTCAGGGCCTGGCACCCTGTAAGTACTTGGTAAGGTTAGATATTGTTTTTTTCTATCATTGTGATATGATTATCTACTAACACTCTTCACAATAAAGTGGGGTGCTTCAGAAGTAGTAAGTGTGTGTTAGTCACTCAGTTGTGTTCAACTCTTTGTGACCCCCATGGGCTCCACTAGGCTCCTCTGTCCACCGAATTCTCCAGGCAAGAAAAGGGTTGCCATTCCCCTCTCCAGGGGATCTTTCTGACCCAGGGATTGAACATGCATCTCCTGCATTGCAGGCAGTAAGTTCCCTTTTAATGAAGGTATTCAAGCAGTAGTAAATAGGGAGAGACGCTTTAGAAGCAGTTTATGACTTCTAAGGA
Organism: Cervus canadensis; assembly: GCF_019320065.1. Lineage (NCBI taxonomy): Eukaryota > Metazoa > Chordata > Mammalia > Artiodactyla > Cervidae > Cervus > Cervus canadensis. The sequence goes on along the minus strand of NC_057390.1, from coordinate 21,133,503 downwards.
TGCTTCTAATCATAGAAGAGGGAAGCTATTTCTCTGATTCAAAGAAAGTGTGATCATTAGTGTTATTTCTAGCGAAGATGAGAAGTGTTAGAATAGAAAAAAAATCAGTTTGGACTGTATGTATGAGTATTACAAAGAACAAAATATTTTATTCTTTGTTGACTGCAAAAGTCCTTTTATTTATGTTGTAACCCACATGGCAAATCAGGCCCTTACATACAAATCCATGTCTTTTCAAAAGGACTAGTTTGGCCCTGCCAAAATGAAACAAACAAAACTTTAAAGACTGTTCCAACCCTACTGAAATGTCTTTTCCCTTTGAAAGAAGTCTATTAGCGATGCAAATACAAAGTTATCTCCACAGATGATAATCCTCACAAACAAAACAGTGAAACCATTAGAATGTTCTTTTTACCGAGTTCAATCCTGAGACTCTGTCTTTCCAGCTTAAAAAGGCAGAGAAGGAGAGCAGAACTGGTTCCTATTTGGGATAGTTTATTAGATCTGCTTATCTAAACCCTGGGCTAATTATCTTCATGTTTGGCTTAAAGAAGCCAAACAATTCTCCAAAAGTGGGCAGGCTGAAGAAAGGTATGCACTCTGGGCAAGTGCCTTAAACAGACCCAAAACAGGGCCCTTGGCCATGGAATAACATTTATAAGTCAGGAGTTTAATTCTGAAGATACCAGAGGCTTAGGGTAGATCCATCTAGAAAAAAAACCCAGTGGTAAGTATTCATACAGTGGCAATTTAAGTGATATGTTCATGGTATAATATGCTTATGGTACTGATGCTTTCAAATAATTCAAAACTAGACAATTGAGTCTACTTGTATAGGTGAAGAGATGGTCATTTCCCAACATCTTTTAGTCAACAAACAACTTTGAGAATTTAGTAAACATGCAATCTTACTGTAAGCAAAGGGACTGAAAAGATAAAAATGAAGCAGTTTAGTCCGTTTGACTATCATTTGATGATACTTATATGGTCTTTCATCCCATGGACAGAGAATCTGGCAGGCTACAGTCCATGGGGTTGCAAAGAGTTGGGACTGAATGACTAACGTACACATAGTTTTCCCAGTAGTTATGCACGGATGTGAGAGTTGGACCATAAAGAAGGCTGAGCGCTGAAAAATTGATGCTTTCAAACTGTGGTACTGGAAAAGATTCTTGAGAGTCCCTTGGACTGCAAGAACATCAAACCAGTCAATCCTAAAGGAAATCAACACTGAATATTCATTGGAAGGACTGATGCTGAAGCTGACGCTCCAATACTTAGGCCATCTGATGTGAAGAGCCAAATCTCATTGGAAAAGACCTTGATGCTGGGAAAGATTGAGGGCAGGAGAAGAGGGCAACAGAGGATGAGATGGTTGGATACCATCATCGACACAATGGACATGGGTTTGAGCCAGCTCTGAGAGATGGTGAAGGAGAGAGAAGCCTGGCATGCTGCAGTCCATGGGGACGCAAAGAGTCAGACTACTGAGCACTGAACAATTTTATCCTTAACAGGTTTGACAAGACCTAGCTTCTCAGGGAGCCTCGAGCCATTAGAGAATACTGATGGTCAGAGGGTGCGGTGCCTAAGGGTATCAGGAAAGCATTTCTGAAGCAAAACTCCCAAGTGGTACTTCGGACATGGCCGTCACAGATCTACTTGATTACTGCTGTTGGAAATGCCTAGTGGGCTCTTCCCAGGTGGCCCTGGGGGTAAAGAACCTGCCTGCCAATGCAGGAGACAGGAGACACAGGTTTGATCCCTGAGTCAGGACGATTCCCTGGAGAAGGGCATGGCAATCCACTCCAGTATTCTTGCCTGCAGAATCCCATGGACCGAGGAGCCTGGCGGGCTACAGTCCACGGGATTGCGAAAAGTCGACAGGACTGAGCAACTAACACAATGGGTAGTTTCCTGAGAACGGAAAATTAACCCTCGAGTTTTCTTGTCCGAGTTTTCTTGTCCAAGTTTTCTTGGACAGCCAATAAGAGTTGGAACTGGTGTCCACATACATGGGATGCAATCTGGGTCTTAAGCAGGGTGGAGCTTCGGGTTGTTGAACTATAGAGCTTCCGGATCATCATGTGTTGACATGCCAGGTGCGAGAATGGAGTTTGTCCACCCTCCACCTTTCATCCCCACCCCACTCTCCTTTGCAAGGTTGCTTGACGGCTTGCTGGTCCCTCCCCCATCTGTGATAATCCAGATGCCTCGTGAAGCTGATGGTCAAGCGCTGCTTTAGTTCTAGACTCTGTCTCCCACGCCCTCCATGCGTTCGGCGTGTTTCCCACCGCCTACCTACTCCACCTGCCACCCTGGCCGCCCTCCTGGCCCGTCCTCTTTGGCACCCCGGCAGATCAACTCCACCCGCCGGAGTGTCGGGGGTCGGAGTCAGCACAGTTCACTTTTTTCAGGGGCTTTCCTCAGGACACCTTGCCAGCAATCCCAGAAAGTCTATGGTATTCGGTTGTGTCCTATTTCTGGTTGCGTCTCAAAAAAAAAAAAAAAAAAGTTCGAGACACTATCTGCAAATTCAAACTACTACCTGCTCAGGATGGGAGCCTAAGGAGGCGACGTCAAACTTTGTCGTTGGGGGAACGACAAGCGAATAGGCGCTCCTGTCGGCCTGTGCCCATCCACGGTCCCGGGGGCAGGCGAGCTTTTCTGGCGCGGCCTGGCTGGCGGCGGCCGCACACAGGTCCGCCAGCCGGGGAATCCGCGGCCGCTTGGGCCGGTAGGGCCCGGCCACCCGCCCGCGCCCGGCAGGCGCGCGGAGCCGGAGCGCGCACGGGGCGGGCTGCGCGCGGGGCCGGGGAGCGCTCCCTCCGGGATCGCGGCTGCGCAGTCGGGCGGGAGCCGGGAAAAGGGGAGGAGGGTGGCGGAGCCGGAGTAAGGGGAGGGGGAGGAGCGGCCAAGGCGGAAGCCATGTTGGAGTTTCACCCCGAGCTAGGGGCTGCGAGCGTCCTCCGCTCCGTGTGGGTGTGACCCGGGATCGGCGCCGCGGCGGGCTGCGGGGGGCGGGGACGGTTAGGCCGGTGGTTGTCGTCCGCGGCGGCGGCCGCAGCGTGGAGCCGGGCAATTGTGACCGCCGGGGGGAGCCGGGGGCCGGCCGCGGCTCCCACTCTCCGTGTGGCCCCCTGAGCGCCCCCCCTCCCCTGGCCGGGAGGGAGGCGGGGGGCACCCGGGGCCCGCCATGAACCCCGGCTTCGATCTGTCCCGCCGGAACCCGCAGGAGGACTTCGAGCTGATTCAGCGCATCGGCAGCGGCACCTACGGCGACGTCTACAAGGTGAGGGCGAGGGGCCGCGCGCCGCCGAGGCCGCGGGGCGCTGACCCGCCGCGGGGAGGGCGGGGGGCGCCGGCGAGCCGGGGCGCCGGAGTCCGCCCAGCCTGTCGGCGCCCGAGAGCGGTGGGGGAGGAGGCGCGGCGGGCGCCCAGGGCTCCGCGGCCGTGCAGCGAACAAAGGGCCAGACGGTTAACCCCAAGACCCCCGCGTCCTTACCTGAATCTGTCCCGGACGCGCGTTTCCCGGGAAGCGCTGATCGGCGGCGGCAGCTCTGCTCTTGACCCGGTTGAGAGGGTCTGCGCGTTTGTTGCTTTGGCAGGGGCAGTGCGACCAGCCGGACGGCAGGGGTTTGGCGTGTGTCAAACCTGCGTGCTCCGCACGGACCGCATCTGCTGCCCACCAGGCCCGGCGATGGTCATTACTCTGGGCAGTCTCATCCACCTTTCTTTTCTTAGCATCCGCATACCAGTTTCTTTCCATTTTCCAAGTAATGACTTTCTTTTGTAAAAGAGGTCTGGTTAGCATGACTCCTTTCTCCCTTTCTTTCGAAAGAGCAACTTTTTCTCCAACTCAAATTGGATTGTGATACCTTATTAAACTTGTTTCTGTCAGTGACACATAGGATTCAACTCTCTTTTGTTTTTTTTAAAGTGACTTGAACACTGGAACACTTTTTTTTTTTTTTTAAGTGACTTGAACACTTAGGGGAGGTACTGGTTTGACAAGGTTAGGATTCAAAGTCCATTAGTAGCATAGCATTCCTGTTGTAGAGGGACCACTTCTAAATGTGGGGGATAAATCATGCTTCCTTGGCCAGCTCAACTCTTGGCCTCGCAGAGGCTGCCAAGAAGAGGACGCTCATGCCAAATGTGGCAGCAGTCTTGATTTGGTTGTGTATCTTCTTACTGGTAACTGAAGTGGAACTCCTCCTGTTTCACATAACACCTGAGGATGCGTAGAGAAACTTAAGTTTACTTTGGAAAGTTGAGTCTTAACTTTGTTTTGCCCACGTTTAAGCAGAAGATTTTTACTTTGACGTCACTTGTAATGCATATAGTAACTTAGATATTCAATACAATGCAGCCAGTATTCTGCAGGAGTCTTGTTTTGTGAATGAGTCGCTTTCCCTTCCCACTCATCTCACCACTTTTCTCCATAGACAGCAAGGGAGTCTTGTGTATGCCTACTGTGTATAAGGGCTTCCCAGGTGGCCTAGTGGTAAAGAATCTGTCAGCCTTTGGAGGTGACATAAGAGAGGAGGGTTCAATCCCTGGGTGGGGAAGATCCCTGGAGTAGACAATGGCAGCCTACTCCAGTATTTTTCCCTGGAGAATCTCATGAACAGAGGAGCTTGGAGGCTATAGTCCATGGGGTCCCAAAGAGTTGGACATAGCTGAAGAGACTTAGCAGGCTGGCACTGTATATAAGGTACTGTGTCTGTGTAAGCACTTGGGTCGTAGCTCTAAAAGAGGGATAGTCTTCCCAAGTCTTACTTGTTTACATTTTTTGGACAAGAACAACAGTGAACAGCCATCTAAATAACTGTCTTATTGCAATTTCCTTTTGTGCTGCAGAGAAGAGAGGATTAGGATTAGGGCTAGTAGAGCGTGTACCAGGGGGGACCTCATCTTCTCAGGGGGAGTCAGAGGCACTGGGGAGAGGGGATTATGCCAGATAGAAGAAGCATGATCTGGGAAGGCTTGGAGGCCCCAAGGGCAGGGTGAGGATTTGAAAGAAGGCCTGTATGGCCTGAGTAGTCATAGAGGGAGAATGACCCTAGATTGAGCAGGCCTCTTATTAGGTCCTCCGAGGAGGTGGGACTTCTCCCTAGGACAATAAGGAGTCTTTGCCGGGTTTTAAGCAGAAGAGTGAATTTAGACTTGGATTTTTACAGGCTTTATCACTGCAGTGTGGAGGGTGGAGATGGGGGACAGAGGTGAAGAGCAGTTAGGAAGCCACTGTAAGAATAACCATTATGTTACTACTGTGTTTGGAATTTGTAGTGATTGTGAAAGTTGAAGTGAGTGAATGCAGGTAACTTTAGAGTTTGGTTAAGGGAAGTCTTGTATTGAGATGAAAAGTTAACTGAAACTTTGCTAGGTCAGTCTTAGGTGGCGGTGTGGACAGTAAGTTCTTTATCAGTTCTTTACAAGAGTAATTGGCCATGTATTTACTGTGTTTAGAAAAAACAGCTGGTAGTTAAGACACATGATTTAAAAAAAAAAGAAAATTCAGGCCTGTAATTTCCTCAGGACATCTAAGTGCAGTACAGGTATAAGTTGATTAATTTTGTCATCTGTTTAAAGTAATGATAATAGAAGTTAACATTTATAGAGTTACTTGCCAGGCACTGCTCTAAGACTTCGTCCTGTATTAACTTACTTAATCCTTACAACAGCCCGTGGAAGTAGACACTGCTGTTAACTCCATTTTGCAGTAGAAGAAACTAAGGCACCGGGAAGTTGCAGTAACCTGTCAAAGATAGTAAGTGGCCAAGCCAGAATGTGAATCAGTTTGCTTTAGGGACTGCATTCTTAATTCTTAACTTAATACATAGGCAGATCATGTATTATCGAAGTGAGGACACAGAGGCACACAACTTAGTCCAGCATTTAATTGCAGCTACACTCTGAGTCAGAGAGGATCTTTAAGTAGTAGTTAGTATACCTAACTCCTGCTTCGCAGCCAGGCCTCACTGTTTTTGTAGAGTCTGCCAAGTGGACATCATATAATAGATGCTTGATCCCTGCCTGCCAGACTCTTCTAGTACCAGGGACCCAAAGCAGAGAAATTCTACGTGGTTTTTGGCATCATATCCCCAGTTTGCTGAACAACCCAAAGCTTAAACTGTTTGTATTTTTGTCTATACATAATCATGTTGATGCTATAAAGATAACAGATTTTTTTTTGGTGTTTGTTTTGCTCTTTTGATTTTCCTTGTTTATGCAAATTGTGTTAATTAGAGAGGAGTGCATTAAAGGATTTTTTTTTCAAAAGTCAGTAGTTTGCGCCTTAATTTATCAGTGTTTCGTTGCTAAAAATGGAATGATTCGATTAAGTAGATAAGTTAGAGGCCTAATTATATACAGTCATTCTTAGAGGGTTAGTGTTTTAAGGGATTTTTGTTTTGAAAGCTATAGCCTATGCAGTGTAATAATATGCTTATTATATTTAAGGTGGTGTGTTTTGGTTATAAAGTATTGAGCTAGGATGTGGAAGCGGAGAAGGAAATGGCAACCCACTCCAGTATCCTTGCCTAGAGAATCCTGTGGACAGAGGAGCCTGGTGGGCTGCTGTCTGTGGGGTCGCACAGAGTCGGACACAACTGAAGTGACTTAGCATGCATGCATTCATTGGAGAAGGAAATGGCAACCCACTCCAGTATTCTTGCCTGGAGAATTCCAGGGACGGAGGAGCCTGGTGGGCTGCCATCTATGGGGTCACACAGAGTCGGACACGACTGAAGCGACTTAGCAGCAGCAGCAGGATGTGGAAGAGCTAGAATTTATTAGCTCTGTAGCCTTGTAAAATCATTTTGCCTCTCAGAGCTGTGTTAGTTTGAAGGTATTACTACAATCATGTGCCCTTCTGTTTGTAGTGTTAAATAACTTATGTCAGTCAACAATTTTTAATTGTTTTAAGACCAAAAAAATACAGATAATACATTTCCTCTGCACTATCTTGGGCTTCCCAGGTGATGCTAGTAGTAAAAAACCCGCCTACCAGTGCAAGTAGATGTAAGAGACACAGGTTCGATACGTGGGTCAGGAGGATCCCCTGGAGGAGGGCATGGCCACCTACTCCAATATTCTTGCCTGGAGAATCCCATGGACGGAGGAGCCTGGCGGACTGCAGTCCATAGGGTCACACAGGCAGACACGACTGAAGTGACTTAGCATACACTGCACTGTCCTAAAGTACATGAACATATAGTTTAAAAAGAACAGTCATAATACTTTTAAATGTCTTGTAACTCTGGGTTTTATCTGTCAGTTGAAGTATCTGTAGCAAGAGTTACCTAGGGACCTGTGAGTTGACAGCTAAAAGGGGCTCTTTGAGCCTCAGGAGGCCCTTGAAATCCTCTGAAATTAATAGACTTAACATTGTATGTTTCTGTGTTTTTCTGGAGAGATGGCTTTTGGTATTATTATGTTTTCAAAGAGGTCCATGATCCTAAAAAAGAAAAGAATGGAGAGCTGTAGGTTTGTCATTTGAAATGATTTCTTGGAGAGGTTAGGTAGTTATATACCATATCACAGTACCAACATTTGTTAACATTAATATGATTTCCACATGCATTATGTTGTTTTTCTCAGGCAGTTTTCCTGTTTAATTTGTATTTTCCCTACCCTTAGAGTCTTTGTGTGCAGATGTTTTTCTAGATTTACAGCTCGAGAGGATACTAAAGCTGGAGATAGGGTGAGGCAGGGTGATTTTGAAGCACCGGTTTTCATGTGTTCTAAGAGAGCATCTTCGTTCAGTGGCTTTAGCCTGGCCCCTGTGAACACTCCCAGATGCCACCAGCTTGTGCCTTCTCCCGAGTTTTAGCTCCTTGTCTCCAGCTGACCTCTTCACAGACTACATCTTTCTCCAAAGGTGCCTCATAGCCCTCTTTTGTCAAATGCCACAGTATGTCCCCACTCAGTTGGCTAAGTCTTGAAGCCTTGGAATCATCTGTGCCTTCAGACTGGACTTCATAGGTGCTTTCCAAAGTGTGACCAGGATGCCCCAAGGAAAGCAGGACTATGAGTTATACCAAAGACCAGGAAGTCCTACGGTAAACAAACCTGGTAAACAATGCTTAACCCAGCAAACTCCAAACTTATTTAACAACAGGATTCTTCTCTGTAATTCCGATTGCTTATCCTTAGAACTAGTGTCTTGTAGAACTTGCTTTGGAAATGTTGGTACTGATCTTATCTATGTGTGTTGGGAAGTCATTCCCTCTGAAGCAGAGGCTATAGAGAGGCTGAGCTCCAGGGTAGCTTTCATGTGGTGATCTGTGTAAAGAGAGTCTCTGAAAGCTGAGGGGAGAATTGAAGACGGGATAGTGAAATCAGGAAATTAATTTGTATGTTCAAGTGTTCAGTGGATTGTGTGTTAACTTGTTCGTAACTGCAATCTTTCAGGCATTCCGGTTAATACCATCAGACACTCTTTCATTATAGTCAGGATCCGTAAGACCTTTTGTGGAAAACTCAGTTAAGACATGAAGACCTTTAGCATTTAGAAAAGAATAGCTGAAAGAAAATAAAACATGAGTGTCTAGGGTTATGCCCTTTTTTTACTTTCATGGAGAACAGTGTCAAGAGGGACCAGAGAAAGTAGTCTTAAACTTCAGAAAGATAGAGTGAGGTAAATTAAGGTTGAGTTTTCTCACTTCAGTACTTATTTGAGTTGGAAAGTGACAGTGGAACAGATTGTGGAATAATTTCTGTAGATACAAACAGGTTATCTGACTTTGTTAGGATCTGATTCCCTGAAGAGGTACTTAGCTCCGGAATTTGAAAGTACATCTAGTTGTTTTGTATTGAGAATGAATAGTTAGTCATTTTCTCATGAGAGTCCATTTAACATTTGCCCCACATTGAATACCTGTACTATGAAAGGAAAGGTTTTAGGCACTGTGTGTGAACTAGTGAAAAGGATAAGACTTGGTGCTTTATGTACAGGGACATAAAATGTGAGCCTACTTTTAGCTGTCATAGTTTGAGATCAAAACCGTGTTGATTTCCCCTTTTCTAGCACATTAAATCTCTTACTGGCAGAGAGAGTGTCCTGACACTTCATAAACTGGACAACCAACCTCTTTATAGCACAGCATAGTGATTTAAGAGTAGTTTCTGGAGTCAGACTACCTGGTTTCACCACCCACTAGCCAATTACCTAATCTTTCTGTTCCTCAGTTTCCTCAGTTGTGAAATGGAGATGCTTAAAAAAGTATTTGGGACAGTGTGTGTGTGTGCGTGTGCATGTGTGTGTGCGTGTTGCTTAGTCATGGCCAACTCTTTGTGATTCCCATGGACTGTAGCCCACCAGGCTCCTCTGTCCGTGGAGTTTTCCCAGGCAAGAGCACTGGAGTTGGTTGCCATTTCCTCCTCCAGGGGATCATCCCAACCCAGGGATTGAACCTGGGTCTCCTGCAGGGCAAGTGGATTCTTTCAGTTCAGTTCAGTCGCTCAGTCATGTCCGAATCTTTGTGAACCCATGGACTGTAGCACGCCAGGTTTCCCTGTCCATCACCAACTACCAGAGCTTACTCAACCTCATGTCCATTGAGCTGATGATGCCATCCAACTATCTCATCCTCTGTCGGCCCCTTCTCCTCCTGCCTTAATCTTTCCCAGCATCAGGGTCTTTTCCAATGAATCGGTTCTTCCCATCAGGTGGCCAGAGTATTGGAGTTTCAGCTTCAGCATCAGTCCTTCCAATGAATATTCAGGACTGATTTCCTTTAGGATGGACTGGTTGGATCTCCTTGCAGCCCAGGGGACTCTCAAGAGTCTTCTCCAACACCACAGTTCAAAAGCAGTTCTTCGGCGCTCAGCTTTCTTCACAGTCCAACTCTCACATCCGTACATGACCACTGGAAAAGCCATAGCTTTGACTAGATGGACCTTTGTTGGCAAAGTAATGTCTCTGCTTTTTAATATGCTGTCTAGGTTGGTCATAACTTTCCTTCCAAGGAGCAAGCATCTTTTAATTTCATGGCCGCAGTCACCATCTGCAGTGATTTTGGAGCCCTAAAAAATAAAGTCTGTCACTGTTTCCATTGTTTCCCCATCTGTTTGCCATGAAGTGATGGGATCAGATGCCATGATCTTAGTTTTCTGAATGTTGAGTTTTAAGCCAACTTTTTCACTCTCCTCTTTCACTTTCATCAAGAGGCTCTTTAGTTCTTCACTTTCTGCCATAAGGGTGGTGTCATCTGTGTATCTGAGGTTATTGATATTTCTCCTGGCAATCTTGATTCTAGCTTGTGTTTCATACAGCCAGGCATTTCACATGATGTACTCTGCATAGAAGTTAAATAAGCAGGGTGACAATATACATCCTTGACATACTCCTTTCTCGATATGGAACCAGTCTCTTGTTCCATGTTCAGTTCTAATTAGAACCCCATGAACAGTATGAAAAGGTAGATTCTTTACCATCTGAGCTACCAGGGAAGTCCCAAATGGGGCTTCTAATACTGTCACCTGCTGCTGCTGCTGCTAAGTCGCTTCAGTCATGTCTGACTCTGTGCGACCCCGTGGACGGCAGCCCACCAGGCTATTCCGTCCATAGGATTTCCCAGGCAAGAGTACTGGAGTGGGGTGCCATTGCCTTCTCCGATACTGTCACCTAATACTCCGTAATTGTTCATTGTCAGTCATAATATTTATTATTGTATATTGCTGTTTCTCCTGCTGCTGTCTTCCTAACCTACTCTGCTCCTCCTGCTGCTGCTTCAGTGGTTTTGCACTTGCTGTCTGTGCTTGAAAATTCCCCTCCCCCAATATCTGTATGGTTTGCTTCTTCATTTCCCTCAGGTGTCAGCTCAAATGTCACCTTTTAATGTGCCCGTTCCTTACGATCCTATAAAAAACAACTCCTCCGCACTTCTATCTTTACCCGGAATGTGTCCAGATTTTGTAGGGCCTGAACTTTGTACAGTAATTTGGGTACCCTCTGAGAAAACAAATACATTATAATAAAATGTTTGGTGTGAAAGTGAGTATTTAGAAGTAGAAAAGGTGTCCCAGCAAATGCTGTAGCCTTAGAGGCGGGTCCCTCTCTTCTGAGGGCTCTTCAGGCATTTAATCAGAGATGCTGGGTGGTGCTTCCTGATGCCACCCCACCCTGCCTCTCCTCCCCACCAGCAACACTCTCCAGGTCCCAGTAGCTCTCAGCACTCTTAGAGGCCCAGCAGAGTGAGGAGATCTGAACTTGTAAGTTTTATTAGCTTTATAAAAAATTCAGCTCTGCTTCTTACTCTCCCTAATTCTCACTGTGGCATATGTCACCTTATATTTATTTGCTTATTGCCCTTCTCTCCGCACTAGGGTGTAAGCCCAAGAAGCTGGTGATTTAGTTTTGTCCACGGCTGTATCCCCAGAATGTAGAAAAGTGCCTAACACGTATTAGACTCACAGTAAATATTTGTGGAATGAATGAATGAACCAGCATGAGAGAAACCATGTGCTACTACCTACGTTTAGAGGAAGGAGAACATTATTTCCGGTTTGGAGAAATCACAGCGGGTTTTAAAGTGGAGATGATATCAGGCTTGACCTACGGTTGTGGCCACAGTGGGTACAAACTGAATTAAACATTATGGGTTATTATTAGGACCAAGCTAAATCAATAGATTTAATGTATCTTCTGCATAAGAAGCAGTGTTCATAGCTTACATGCATGTAAGAGTACTCTTGTCATTTTAAAATAAAGAAATTTAGTAGCTAGTAAAAAAAATACATGTAGCTGTTACATACTGGTTTTTGTGTTTTGAAAATATGATTAAGTTGGACTTCAAATCAGGAAGAGGACTTTGTTCACCAGTACCAAAAGACCTTAGATTTGAGAGATGAGTTCATGTTTGTTTTAGCTTTGTTTTTACAGGTTTTTTTCTTTTTTTTTTTTGGTAGGGATGCGGCTGGAAGATGCCATGTTTCATTTCCAGCTGCCTTGACCCGAGGCTATAGGTTTCGATTCCTAATACAATGTATTGCCTCCTTTAATCCTTAAAATGTGTTGGAAAAATTTTAGATGTGACCGTAAATTTAGGTACGTCCAAATAAGACATTTAGTTTGAAGTCGTCTTAGAAACTTGAGATGGTAAAGAAAGTTCTTTCTGTATAAATCATCCACCTTCTGTTCAAAGAATCTTCCCGTCATTACCTGTGAAATGCACACTTCTTAAAAAAAATTGAAGTACAGTTTCTGTGTAATATATAAATTACAATGTAGTGATCCACAATTTAGAAAGATTATGTGCCGCTGATAGTTTAAATCTCACCTTCAAGACATTGTCCTTTTTGCCTTCTGGCCCCTTAGGAAGAGAAGTTTAGATTGGAGGAGACAGAGAAGAGGGAATGGTGGGTGCTTTCCAGGTGAGGCATTAACTGTAAAGGTTTAGAGACTAAAAGGAAGGATTGACTAACATGGAAGACCCATGTGCAGGAGCATGGAGAAGTAAAATTTGCTAGGTAAGGCAGGACCAATTTATAAACTTCCAGGTAAAATTGTGTATATAGGAAGTGACAGGATGTTGGGAGCACTAACGGCTTTTGTACAAGATGTAATAATGTTTACTTGTGCCCAGGATTATTCTGGCAATTTTGATGAGAATGGATCAGAGAGGAAGGGCAGAAATACCTATTAAATAGAATCTGTTTTAGAATCCTTACGTACTCTTAAAAATAGTTGATAATACCAGAGTTGTTTATGGTAATTGTATCTATTGCTATTGACCATATTGGCAATTATACCTGAGAGTTTTTTTAATATTAATTTTTTGAAAAAATAATAAACTTATTACATGTCAACATAAATGACATTTTCATAAAAAAATAACTATTTTCCAAATAAAAAATTTAGTGAAGGGAGTGACATTGTTATACATTTTGCAGATCTCTTTAATGTTTTGTTAAATAGAAGATAGCAGATTCTCATTGTTCTTTCATTCAGCCTGCTGCTGCTAAGTCACTTCAGTTGTGTCCGACTCTGTGCGACCCCATACACGGCAGCCCACCAGGCGTCTCTGTCCACGGGATTCTCCGGGCCAGAATTTTGGAATGGGTTGCCATTCCCTTCTCCCTCATTCAGCCTGTTGGGATATTTTGTTTTGGTTGACATGTAAAGGAAATTGGTCTCTGGCACATATTTTTTTGGAAAAGGAGGATATTTTTGAATAGCTTTTTCAGGTAATTGTGGGTATTTTCCTCTGATACTTCTCTACAACTTGACAGTTAAAAATTAGTTATAAAGTAGAATCCAAGACCTGCCGTTATGGTAAAACACTTAATTGTTGGTCTCTCTTGAATTTTAAACAGATCGTTTTTACCCATGTATGATTTTTTTTTTAACATCATGCATTGTCCACACAAAAATATGGATTCATGACATTATCCAGACCTTCCCAAGGTTGCCACGTTTCATTACACAATACCACAAATCATCACTCATTCTCATCAGAAAAGGCTTAAAGTATTGATGGTAGGTACAAGTTTTCCAAGACTCAGGTTTCTATTTGAAAGTGCCAAATGCATCCCCTGCAACAAAATGTTGGTTTTTTCATTGAACTGACAAATTCATTTCGTTCATGTTCAAGAAAATGTCAGATATGTAGACACGAATAATCACAGTTAGTCAGCTGGTCTCTGAAGTAAAAACAGTGTACTGTGGAAAAAGTGGCTAGTTCAGTTTGCAGTTAACCACCAGTGCTGTTCTTTGAGATGATAACCAGTGTACTTGGAATGTAGAAGTGTTTTATGCATTTTATCAAATAGAATATTAAAATAATGAGTGCTTAAGGGTGAAGATTTAATAAAATTAATAATGATGCTTCCACAAGGGCATTCTTCAGTGAAACTGGTTGGTTGGTTGGTTTGTGTTTTCCCGGTGAGTGCGCAGCAGTGAAGAATACAGTTGACTGCTATCACGGTGGGGCTGCTGCCTGGATTTGTGCTAAGGCTCCAGCAGTTTTGGGCTTCCCTGGTGGCTCAGATGTAAAGAATCCTCCTGCAATGCCTGGGTCAGGAATATCCTCTAGAAAAGGGAATGGCAACCCACTTCAGTATTCTTGCCTAGAGAATCCCATGGACAGAGGAGCCTGGCAGGCTACAGTCTTTGGGGTCATCCAGAGTCGGACAAGACTGAACAACTAGCACTTCACCAGCAGTTTTACCCTCACTGCTTTTGTTCTGTTAGTACAAACGTCACCACAGTGAAAGGGGGCCAGCAGCGTTTCAGTACTATTACAAAAATAGTTTTGACTTTTCAGACTCTCAGAAAGAGCTCCCAGGGACCTCCAGGGATTCACAGAACTGTACTAGAGGGTTATATAGAGATCTAAGAGGAAGGTCAATGGTAACGGGTCAGACAAGGCAGACAGAAGTGAAGAACGGAAAGGAAGAACAGATAGATGAAAAGCATCTTGGAGAGAAATTTGACAGGGCTTTGTGGCGAAGTCCAGGGATGGAGAGAGATGATTCAGAGAGGACTAAATTTTAAGCCCCATTGAGGAGCATGTGGAGAAGGCAGTGGCAACCCACTCCAATACTCTTGCCGGGAAGATCCTGTGGATGGAGGAGCCTGGTAGGCTCTAGTCCATGGAGTTGCTAGGAGTCGGACACGACTGAGCGACTTCACTTTCTCTTTTCACTTTCACACATTGGAGAAGGAAATGGCAACCCACTCCAGTGTTCTTGCCTGGAGGGAGAATCCCAGGGACGGGGGAGCCTGGTGGGCTGCCATCTATGGGGTCGCACAGAGTCGGACACGACTGAAGTGACTTGGCGGCAGCAGCAGCAGAGGAGCATGTAATAGGTGCTTTGAAATACTTGTTTAAATCAGTTAATGGGAGAATGGCATCAGTTACAGAGACAGTGAAGTTGAGAAGGGGAGCTCTGACAGTTTGAATACTCTATTAGAAAATAGGTATCTGTGAGGTTCCCCCCCCCCTTATTTTCTGGCTGTGGTTACTCTATAAAGAAACAGGAATAATAAAGACTTCCCTTCATTTTTCTGTGCAGAATAACAATTGTTTAGCAGTGTCTTAGAACAAGTGAGGCTGATAAGGGCCAGAACCTTTCTCCCAGCTTACTAAGGGATTAACAGGAGGAGATGCAAAATGTGCCCTACTCAAAAAAAATGCTGCAGATTTGGAGGATAATTGATATAAGGAATTAGTGAATAGAGCAGTAGAATATGAGCTAGATATTTTTATTCTGGCATAAATTTGAAAAGTTTTTTTGTATTCTGATTATAACGTACATTTTTTAAAAGAAAAAAATAGACAATAAGGAAACTCTAAGAAAATTAAAATGATTGATAAGCTTACTCCCAAGAGACGAATATTCTTAGTATTTTGATGTTTCTTTGTACACAGATATTTTACAAAACTTGTATGCTGTTGCATATTTTTAAAATTCATTATGGCTTACTTAGAGTGAAATGCTTAGACCTTGAATTTTTCAGTTAGAGGAGTTTTGACATATATAGTTCTGCAACCCATGCATTTATTAAGGTAGATGTTTTCCTTAACCTCAGAAAATTCTATTATGTCCCTTCTCAGTCATGCATCACTGCCCCCTCAACCATTCCACTCCTGTTCTAAATTCTATCACTATGGAAGCTTTTCTAGAAAGCTCTTCTAGAATGTGATATAAGTGAATCCCAAGTGGATTACCTTGGCATCTTTGACAAAAATCAGTTGACAGTACGTGTAGTATTCTGCACTTTGTCTTGTCCCATTGAGCTGTTTGGCTGTATTTTCAGCAATACCTCAGTCTTGCTTGTGCATATGTGCATTCTCCAGGCAAGAATACTGGAGTGGGTTGCCGTGCCCTACTCCTGGAGAATCTTCCCCACCCAGGGATTGAACCCAGGTCTCGCGTATCTCCCGCATTGCAGGCGGATTCTTTACCCATTGAGCCACCTGGGGGCTTACTATAGCTTTATAGAAAGTCTTGAAATCAAGTAGTGAGATCTTCCCAGGTGACGCTAGTGGTAAAGAACCCGCATGCCAATGCCAGAGATGAAAGAGATGCATGTTTGATCCCTGGGTCCAGAAGATCCCCTGAAGGAGGGCATGGCAACCCACTCCAGTATTCTTGCCTGGAGAATCCCATGGACAGAGGAGCCTGGCGGGGTACAGTCCATGAGGTCCCAAAGAGCCAGACACGACTGAAGTGACTTAGCATGCACTCACGCAGTGAGTCCTTCAACTTTATCCCCGCTTTTCAAAATTGTTTTATGTATTCTAGGTCCTTCATTTTTACCATGCAGATTTTAGAGTCAGCATTTCAATGATATGCAAAAGCCTTCTGAGATTTTAACTTTTTATTTTGAAGTGATTAAAAACTCACAGGAAGTGGGGGGGGGGAGGACAAAGATCACATGGACCCAACCCCCAGCTTCCCCCAGTGTTGATATTTTTGCCCAACTATAGTGTGTTATCAAAACCAGGAAGATTGATTGACACAATGCAGTTAATTGGACCTTAGTAAATTTCACCCCTTTTTGCATGCACTCATTTTTTCATATCTGTGTCCATAATTCTGTGACATTTTATCCCATATGTAATGTACTGGGATTTTATTGGGATTACATGGAATCTGCAGTTCAGTTTGTGGAAAATTGAGATCTTAACAGTACTGAGCCCTGTGATCTGTTAATATGGTATCTCTTTCCCTTTATTTGGCTCTCCTTTAGCTTATTAATGTTTGCCTTTTCTTCTTATTTATAAATTTCATCACTTGCTTTCTCTACTAATGTAGTAAAAGCTAGCTATTATGTAATATTCTTCATAGTGGTGCAGTATGTGTAATGTGAGCCACAGTTTCAGTTTTTATTAAAATCTTCACTGTACTAGTGGTGTCTGACTTCCTTTGATTTAACCTTGAACATTTTTAGCCCTGAGCATATGGACTCTTATTAAAATTGGCAAAATGAAAACAGGGGAAATGAATTTAAAAAGCTGTCCACTTCAACTATATTATCTAAAGATTAAAACAAAGTCCTTAGAGCCTTATGTATGAGATGAATTGGTGCATATTTTGCAGAATTAATATTTTGTGCTTATTAAGGGAAAATAAAAGTTTACTTCATCCTTAAGAGAAAACCAGACAACACTGTGCTTGATTGTTTAGAAAATCCTAAAGAATTCTCTCTGGTCCTGAGGAGCTTATCATCTGATTAAGGGAACAAATTATGACTGAAGTGTATATGTGCTGCCAAAGCGAGCACAAAATTATGCCTAAAATGGAACATCTAAGGAACATTTCTAAGGTGGTATTTGAACAATTAAAAGAGCAATAACATGTTTTAAATACTATAGAAAATTCAATTTAAGGGAAAGGTGAGTTGGTGTTAATTTAGTAAGGCCTTCCAGGAAGAATGAATCTGACCTGAAAGTCAAAGAAATAATTAAGTTTTCATTTGTAGAAAGAAAACTTTTCATTTGTGAGTGAAGCCATTCCAAAGGAGTAGGTATGTATAAACATATAACTGTGGGACCTAAGTGAGCAAAGAGGTAATAGACATTCTGACTAAAGTGAGAGTTCATATTTTGAGATGTGATAGATAATGTTTCAGATATCCAAGATACAGACAAATAAATGCTCGGAAAATGTGCTACTCATTTGAACTACAGTGTATTTTCCAAATTCGTTAGGACCAGTCTTGTCTTTCTGACCTTCTTCGGTCACTATTGAGTGAGTTTTATTTCCTCCCTTTTCCCTCTGTTGGGCTAAAAGTTATTTTTATACTTCTGGTTTAAAATTTCAACATGGATAATAAGGTTAATGCATCTTTATTCTCTTTCTGGTCAGTACATGGACTTGGGAATGATTCAACTCAATTACCACCTTTCTGTTTTGTGTTGTCTGTTAGTTTGGTTCTACACTGCTTTTTTTGTCTCCCAGATGAGTGTTTACTACCATTGCTTTATACATACAGTGCTATTTTACATTCAGCCATATGGTTTTCAATTTCTTTGCTCACTATTGTTTCTTGGCATCTTACTGTGTCACTCCGGCTTCAGTTTTCTTCTTCCTATTTAGCATTATTTGGTAGATTATTATTCCTCCCTCCCCCTCTCCCTTCGACTGTGTAAAGGTTAAACTCAGTCTCTTTTTTTCAATAAATGTCTCTATTTTTGTCTTAACTTTTATAATGTAGTGTAGTATAACTAAGTTAACAATTACTCTCTCTCAGAACTTTGAAGGTATTCTATTGTTGATGAAGTCTGTTGTCAATTTGTTTTTCCTTGTAGCTTGCTAACCAGTGTTTTCTTTCTAATTGATTTTAAGATTTTTTTCTTTGACTCTGGTGTTACACTGATGTTTCTAGATGTGGATTTAAATAAAAATATTTGTTTCATCAGTTCTGGAGAATCCTAAGATGACATATCTTTAATGATTATTTTTTTCCTATCATTTTTTTCTTTAGAGCTATTGCATACTTTTCTTTCTATTTTATCATGTTGCATGACATGATGATTTTTCAGCTCTGTATTCTGTCTTATAGTATGGTTCATACCTTTAGTATCTTCGATTGTGTCTATGTCTCATCTGCTATTCAGAATTTCTGTTGCCTTTAAAAAAAAATTATTTGAACTCACAGGAAAATTAGAAGAATAATACAAAGAACTCTCATATACCCTTATCCAGATTCACCAATGGTTAACACTTGGCCACATTTGCATTGCCATTTTTTTTTTCTTCTCTCTCTCTCTCTCTCTCTGTATATATATATGTATGCACACATGTTATTGGGTTGGCCAAAAAAGAAGTTCATTTGGGTTCTTCCATAGCATCCTAAGCAAATACCTGAACGAACATTTTGACTCACCCAGTATTTTTCTGTGAACCATTTGAGAGTAAATTACAAGGATCATGCTCCTTTACGTATATACAACTCACATTATTTCTCAAATATTTTCACTTAAACCACAAAGTCAGACTTTTAATATAATACTACTGTCTGATCTGTAGACCTTATTCAGATTTCTACAGTAGTCTTAATAATGTCCATAAGAGCATTTTGCCTGCTAGTTTAGAATCTGCTTTTAGTTTTCAAGACTTTCCAGTCTCTCCTTATCTAGAAGAGTTTTTCAGCCTTTCTTTATTTTCCTAGACACTGACATTTCTGAAGAGTATGTGTCATTTATTTTGTAGAATGTCCTTCATTTTTGGAGTGTCTGGTGTTTCCTTTTGGTTAAATTCAGGTTACACATTTTGGGCAGAAAAGTGTGTTAAGTGATGATGTGTACTCAGTGAATCATATCAGGAGGCACATGATGTTGATTTGTCCCTTTATTAATGTTAGTTTTGATCACTTGATTAACAAGGGTCTGCCAGATTTCACTGCTACAAAGTTAACTATTTTTTTCTTTTTGTAGTTAATAAGTAATTTGTGGGGAGATACTGTGAGACTGTATAATACCTCCTTTTTCATCTAACTTACACCCATTAGTTTTAGCTTCCATTGATGATTCTTACTCGAATTATTATTACGATGGTTGCAAAATAGCTCTAGCTCCATTCCTTTCTTCTGTCTTTATTGGTTGACGCTCTGTTGTGATGAAGAGCTTTTGCTCTGCTTCGTCTCTTAGTCGTGCCCGACTCTCCGCAACTCCATGGACTGTGGCCCGCCAGGCTCCTCTGTCCGTTTGCTTCTCCATTTATTTATTGTTGGACTTAAAGATTCTTATTTATTGAGTTCTAATTAATCACTATCACTTATTTTGATGGTCAAACTATTTAAGCCTTGGTTATTTAGATTCTGTCTTAGTCAGCTCCAACTGCAAAAACAAAATACCATAGACTGGATGGCTTAAACAACAGAAATTGACTTTGTCACGGTTCTGAAGACTGGAAGCCTAGGTCAGGGTGTGCCAGCACGGTTGGTTTCTGGTGAGGGCTCCGTTCTTGGTTTGTGGATGGCCCTCCTCTGCTGTCTTGCTGTGTGCTTACATGGCAGAGAGGAAGTGAAGCTCTCTTGTATCTCTTCTTCTAAGGGCACTGGTGCCGTGTGAGGGCCCGCAGCCTCGTTACCTCATCTAAACCTAATTATCTGCCCAAGGCCCTGTCTCCAGACACCATCACGTGGAGATTAGAGTTTCAACATATGAACTGGGGGGAGGTGGGGGACACAGTTCAGTCCAGAGCAGATTGAGTTGCTTTAATAATTATATTTCGAGAAGCTCTGTTTTATTATTTTTTTCAAGTCTGTATGTTCTTTTTTGCATAGTTTCTTGTTCTTAGGGTTTTGACCCCTTCTTATCTTAACATACTTACTAACATTTCTTTTTCAGATTACTGTCCTGTCTTTACAAATTTGGGGTGGGGGCGATGTTGAGCTTTCTGTGTATTGGTTTGTTGTGTTTGTTGATTCTCCCTTGTGGTGGATTTTTATTTTAATTTTTAATTCATCTGAAATTTCTGTGAGAATCTTTTGTGGCTCAAGTTATATGGGAATGTCCTTCCAAAATAGTTTTGCTTTCACTCCTACTGGGAACTTCATGAGTCTCATTGGTCTGGAACTAACCTTTATGTTAAATGCTCAATTTGGAATTTCTCATACTTTATGTGTAATGCAGATTTGAACCCCAGACCCAAATGAGTAGCAGGCTCTTGGTTTTGAATTCTGAAGGGGCTTTTTTCTTTCCTCCCTACTATAAACATCTGTGGACAGAGATTTTTGCGTGGACTTAACTTTTCAACTCTTTTGGGCAAATACCAAGGAGTGTAATTGCTGAATTGTGTGGTGAGACTATGTTTAGCTTTGTGGAAAAACTGCCAAACTTGCTTCCAGAGTGACTATACCATTTTGTATTCCAAGCAGCAATGAGTCCTGTTCCTGTTGCTCCACAGCCTCGCCAGCATTTGGTGGTGTCTGTCTTTTGGATTTTGGCTATCTTCATAGGCCTGTAGTATGGTTATCTTATTTAATTTGCAGTTCCCTGGGACCTTGATCATCTTTTCATGTGCTTGTTTGTCATCTGTATATCTTGTTTGGTGAGGTGTCTGTTTAGGTCTTTTTGTCTTTTTAAAAATTGGATTGTTTATCTTCTAACAGTTTTAAGAGTTCTTTGTATATTGCAGGTACAAGCCCTATATCAGATATATGTATTGCAGTTATTTTCTCCCGTCTGTGGCTTGTCTTTTCATTTCTTAACAGTGTCTTTAGCAGAGCAGAAGTTTTTAATTTAGTGAAGTCCAGCTTACTGATTATTTCATTGATCATGCCTTTGGTGTTATTTAAAAACCCATTGCCAAACCCAGACCATGGTCACCTAAATTTTCTCTTCCAGAACTTCTTTAGTTTTGCATTTGACATTTAGGTCTATGATCTATTTGAAATAGTTAATTTTTGTGAGAGATGTTAAGATCTGTGTCTAGATTTTTTTTTTTTTTTTTTGGCATGTGGATGTCAGGTTGTTTGAATACCCTTTGTTAAAAAGATCATCCTTTTTCCATCTAATTACCGTTATTCCTTTGACAAAGGTGACTTGACTGTATCTGTATGGGTCTATTTTGGGGTTCTTGTATTAGCTTACTAGGGATGTCAAAATGGAGTATCATAGACTGAATGGCTTAAAGAACAGAAACTTATTTTCTTGGAGTTCCTGCTAGCTCTGGAGGCTAGAAGTTCTGAGATCAAGGATTTTTAGCAGAGTTAGTTTCTTCTAAGGCCTTTCTCCTTGTCTTATATAAATGACTGTCTTCTCCTGGTGTCTTTACGTGGTCTTCCCTCTGTAACTGTCTGTGTTCACACAGGGGTAGTTTGAGATAATTAAAGAGTTAATTCCAGCATTAACATGGAGCATTTTTTTATTATTTATTGAATTATGTGATTCTTGATAGACTTACAGAAGATTAGAAAACGGTTGTAACTTTCTAGAAGAAACAGAATGAAAGTTGGTCTCTAAAATGTGCTTTAGATTTAATAGGTGATGTGAAACAACATTGCAGTTGAAATGAATACTGGAAAATGAAGACCAGATTGAGGGTGGGGGGTAAGCAAGAAGGGATCATGCAGGAAATAGGTCAAACTGCATCAAATGAGAATAATGGAGAATATTGGATATTAATGAGAGCAGTAATTATAATAATAGCAAACAGCATTTATGGAGTACTCACTAAGTCCTAGGCATGGTTCTGTGCAAACAGTCCAAGAATGAATGATAATAATGTGAATTAGATTAATGACACGGGAAGTTTGGGGCATAGGTAGCTTGAAGAGATGGGAAGCTTGAATAAAGCACGCTGTATAGTTGGAGTTTGGACAGATCGATTGAGATAATCAATTTAAGTGGAAAGATGTTGTGTCATCTCCTTCCCCTTCCCCCCAAGTGGTAGACTAGCAGAACTGAAGGGACCAGGGGGGAGATGTGGTAAAGAAAGAAAAAGTGAATATGACAATGAGATTTCTTCAGTTATGGGAGCCAAGAGAAGGGACATCTTTTGCTTAGAGGTTTCAAATGAAGAAGAGCCCTCATCTAACTTCCTCCTCATTTTTAAAAATGTTCAAAGGATTCAGGATTCATGGTTTCAGTCTTTATTTTGAGGTGTCACATTTGAGGGAGTGAGTGAAATACGCCATGAAAGACCTGTGCCATAATATGCATGTATGTGAAAGTTATGGTATTTAGGGAAAGGTTTGATATTACAGGTTCCTGAATATGTTCCAGTTGAAACATCTAAAACTAATGGAAAGATCGTGAGAAATAACCCACCATTGTTGTAATCAAAGGTTTCTTTCAACACCTGTGCATCCTTAAAATCCTTTTTTGGATTCCTGTTTTCCTTCCAGGACCTCAGGAGTTGGTGGCTTGTGATCTCCCGGTGTCCCTACACGGGAGGCTTCACACCGCTCTCCCACCACAACATCCGTAAGGTGACAGAGTCCATGAAAGGTGGAGAACATTGAGGGTGCCAGTGATAGGAAACTCAGGTGGACTGTCCCCATCCCTGCTCCTCCACCTTTCCTCTCTTTAATGAAAACTCAAACCCCAGACCTTTAAAGACGGTTGAATAGAGACTATAAAGCCTTTTACAGAAACAGGCCACACACAGAGCTATGTTTACTTTTTGTATGCCTTTCAGCTTGAACAGTCATAGGTCAATCAGTCATTGTCATTTTTATTTCATAATCATTATGTTGACATTTTTCTTTGGGGTCTCATGTTTCTAGTTAGCGCTTTGATGTTCATCTGCTTCACTACTGGAGTCTGCTAATCACATACGATGTTTTAATTTGGAATGTTGAGGTTTTTTTGCTGTTTTTTTCCTAAAGTAAACTGTGGTTACATGAGGCTTTACAGACTTTTTTCTTTCAAAAAACCAAAATTGAAGGTTACTGTTAATTACTGGGCAGAGTTGCTATTTTTACGGTAGGTTCATATTGAGATTTCCTTGGCTGTTTCTATCATGTTATAGTACTTGGATTAAATTTTAAAGAACATTTCTATGATAACATAACCTGTATTGTTTTATAATAAGTGATCATAGAAAAGGTATAAAATTTAAATCTGTGTTTTATAAGACTTTAGACAAAGTATTCTAAAAATATAATTTAACTTACTTTGATGGGTTTTAGAAAAGTCTGGAAACCAAACTTATTTTATATGGCAGCAAAAGGGTCTAGGTTTTTTTTTTAGCAGCATTGTTTGTAAAAGTTATTAATTTACCTGATATGATCAACTGTTTTAGGAGATAAATACCTTTTTGTTTATCTGGACAAGGCTTAAACTCACCTTTTTACACTCATACCATTTTTAAAATTTAGTTTATCTTTTAATTATTTGGCTTAATTGATTTTTTTTAAACTTATTTTAGAATATTTTTAGATTTTAAAAAGTTACAAAAATAGTAGAGAGTTTCTGTAAACTCCTCACCCATTTTCCCCTTTTGTTAACATCTCACACGACCATGGTACAATTTGT
This sequence comes from Cervus canadensis, assembly GCF_019320065.1. Taxonomy (NCBI): domain Eukaryota; kingdom Metazoa; phylum Chordata; class Mammalia; order Artiodactyla; family Cervidae; genus Cervus; species Cervus canadensis. The sequence goes on along the minus strand of NC_057390.1, from coordinate 21,109,561 downwards.
CACAACTATAAGAACCAGCTTTGGTTCATCACTGTTAACTGAATATTACCTCTTATTTGGATTTCACTGGCTTTGCGCTAACTTTTCTGTACCAGGCTCCCATTCAGGATGCCACCTTACATTTTGTCATTGTGTTTCCCAGACTTTGTTTGTGATGACCTTTACAGTTTTGAGGAGTGCTGATCAGGTATTTTGTAGTGTGTGTCTCTATTTAGTTGTATCTAATGATTTTCTCATGGTTAGACTGGAGTATGAATTATTGGGGAGGATGAAGTACCCATGCTATTAATTTGACTTATCACTGGTGATGTTAACCTTGACCACCTGGCCTTGGTGATGTCTTCCAGGTTTCTTCATTATAAGTACTCCATTACCATGTTGTGCTGTCTGAAAGCAAATCATTAAACATAGCCCCACACTTAGAGGGTGACTGGTTAAGCCTCATCTTTGTGGGAGAGGGAGTAGCTCCGTAAATTACTTGGAGCTTTTCTGTATGGAGATTTGTATCTTTGCCCCTCAGTTATTTTGTATATCAGTATGGATTTATCAGTACTTATTTTACACTGTGGATTCTAATCCAGTGCTCAGATCGCTCACGTTGTTCCAGCATGGTCACTGGGAGCTCTTTCAGGTTGTCTCCTGTGTCCCTTTGATGTGTCCCTATCATTTGGTTTTTAATAGTTTCTTACCCCTGGCGATATAAAATGCTTCAGGCTCATCATGTGTATTCCCTGCCCCAACCTTATGATGAGGCATTTCTTCAAGGACCCCAGATTCCTTATGTTGAGGAGTACTGTGAGAAACCAAGATCTGGGTTATGGGAGTACTTGTTCTTACTGGTGCATCACGTCTTCTAGGCCCCCTTCTAGATGGATCTGGGAGATATATATTTATATATGCATGTATATATGTATTTATATACATATACTTATGTATATAAATAAATCTAGGGGAGATATATGTATATAATATATATTGTTAATGTATAAAATACTTATATAAATCTAATATAATAAATATATAGTATATAAGTATATAAAATATATTGTTAATATATGAAGTATTTCTTGTATAATATATATGTTATATATAAATACATATATCAATGGTTCATATAGTTTTTTGTATCTATATAACTATTCTTTTAAGCTAACTGTGGTAGTATACTGATGTCTTTGAATCTAATCCAGTCCCCCATGGTTCATTCTAGACTTCTCCATTGCATATCTGTAGCTTTCTCTAATAGTAAGAAACCTGGCTCACTCCCACCATCTGCCATCCGTTTATGTCCTGGTTGAATTTTAGTGTATCTGTACAGCTTTTTAGGAGTTGCCACAACTCTGTTTTACAAGTTTTCAAACCAAACTATTCTCACACTTTCAGTTGCTCATTTGTGTTTTGAAGTAATAATAATAATAATAATTATATATCATGCGCTAAGTGTTTTTCTGTAAGCTTTGACCCCTAATAATCTGTTTTAACCTTAATCCATTCTGTGATGTAGGATCTCCATCTCTGTTTTACAGACGAGAGTATAGGGGCACAGCAATTCGCTCGAGGGCTCCCAGCTAGCAGCAGCTGAGCCCAGTCTGCCTGTGGAGTCCGTGCACTCAGCTCCACTGCCAAAATTAGGTGTGTGGAAGCACAGAGCTATGCATCTGTTGTGTTGGTTTCTACTTTTTTAAAAATAATGGATTTTTTTTTTTGCCAAGGAAGGAAGTTTGGAAGTGATTCGGTGATAAGAGAAAAGCCCCCAGTGTATCTCCCTGGTCATGAGAAGGGACAGTGATAAGAAATGAGTAATTTCCTTAAAAAAGCAACTATGCAGTGGAACTGTATACTTACTAAAGGAGAGGGTATGTTATCTTCTGGTTAGTTAAGATTGAGCTTGTGAGAAAAGTAGTTTATGCTTTTGAAAATGTTCTGGCATAAAACATGGACAGCTCCCCCTTCTCCGCCCCAAACCTTCCACCACTGTTGCCAGAATATTATTTTTTCCTTCTGGTAGAAGCATGTGGTTCTCACCCTCTTCAAATATGTTCCTTGCACAGAGGGGAAAGGAGTGGGTCAGAACTGCAGTTAGCAAAGGCGGGTTAGCTGGCTGCTGATCAAGTCAGGAACCCAATCATTTGCAGGGATTTCTTGATTTAACAGGCCAGAAGCATCAAATCTATTCTGTTTCACCAGAGCCTGTTTAGCTTTTGGTTTCATTGGTCAGCTTATATAGAAAAGCTTAGTTATTCTGGAGCTTTTTTTTCAGGCACTGCCGTCCCCCTGCTCTTTCTCCCAACCCCAGCATTTGACTTAAATTTTTTTAAGAGGCTTATTGAAATAAAATTCACATACCTTAAAACTCACCTATTAAAAGTGTACAATTCAGTGAGTTAACCATCTGACTTAAATTTGAGTCTTAAAATAAGAAACAAGATAGAGATGGAATTTATTTTCCCAAACTTATGTATTTTATATAATTCGTAATTATATTTTTGTATTAACTGCTGCTTAGGGACACCAAAGGTGACTATTAATGCCTAACTTTGTTAATTTATAAGGATTGGCGAGACATAAAGGCCATTAGAAGTTATCAAAACGTGGCTTAGTTTGTTTATTCCTCTTTGAATAACGTACAAAATTGGCTTATTTTCACCATAATTCCATTTTCCTTTCTTCTTTTTATTGGCTGTCTCCTTTTCTCCCACTCAGTCTTAAAGGGCATTCAGTCCTCTAAACGTGTTTCAGCTAAGTCATAATTAAACTGAAGCTACGTTCTGTTTATTACTTGTCTACCAGTAGATGCAAAGGGAAGAGATCTTTTTTGTACACTGAAAATTCCCATTTATTTAGTGTGGAACGTGTTAAATTTCTCCCATTGCTTAAGCAGAGTCAGATCAATTCTCATAGAAAATCTGAAGGCAACTTTAATCATTGATTCTGGTGTTTATGCAGGTAGGCAGCATATTTTTAGCCATACATTTGGAACTGTTTAAGAACCTTTTCTTTTAAAAAAGCACCTTACTTGCTAGAAGGAGTTTGGACTTTGCAAGTGCAGGCTGTCATTTCACAGAAAAGAGAACCTGGCTGTGAACCATACCCAAGTTGTGGGCTGTTGCCCCTGGCTCAGAATTGCTTATAACTCTTGAAGTTCACGGTTCTTCCCGAAATTGTTGGTGACAGTAGTTAGGATTCTTTATGGATTTGCTGGTTTTATTTTGAATAAATGAACTACCATTTATGTAATGAATTACTGTTGACATAATATTTGGTTTTCATACAACATTCACAGTATTAGATTGGTGCATACTCTTGGATTGAGGCACAGGAGGCAGAGTGGGAAATAGAGAGATGCAAGCAGGTGGCGCTGGAGGTGGTATGTGGGGCATTTTTTCAAAAGCGTTACCGACACATTTTCTTAAGAACACATTCTTCTGAAAAGTTTTTCTGATGATATTGTAATTTGGAAATTACTATTTGCCTCCCATTTCCCACAGAAAGATATCTAAAAACTATTTAATAGAAGATTTTACTGTCAAATTCTGAAATTCCTATGCATAGGGATTTGGCAGTAAGATATGAACATTCAGAGCAGGAATATTTCTTCCTGCCTCTGGGCACCACTAGTGTTTAGAGAAGAGGTAATTCAGTGCTTCTCTTTGCTTCTTGCTTTTGGCTTTTGCTGGAAAGGTTGAGGGGTATGTTTCTAGCTTCCAGACTTGGCTGTTTCTATGAAGATAACAACATGTTGCTTATTGTAAAAGTATCAAGGCAGAAAGGAACAAAATCATATTTAACTGTGCCAGGACATTTTAATGCTGGCTGTAATCATGTTGTTTGGCTTGCAGATACTCCTTGAGCTACGCTTCTTCTGGGGTCACTTTGGGAAAAATGTGATGGGAAAACGAGAATAACTGTGTATGTCGTTAATGTGAAGATGCAGAAACTGATACAGGGGAAAGGAATGATGTGCTTTGGGACCGTGTCAGAATCTTGTATGTGTTCTGTAGGAAGCAGGAGATTAAAGTCCCCATGAGTGGCAAAGTGATCCAAAGCTGTACTTCCCCTAGAGCTCCTTAGTCAGCGTGTGTGTGGTGAAGGTTGGACCTCTTACTCCAAGGACTCTCGGAAAGACAATCTTAAGGAGACTTCTTTGCCTGGTGGCACAGTGTGCCTGACTCTACCTGATCTTGCTCTTCTTACGACTTTCTGACTGTACTGTCTTCTCTTTAGTCCCTGTTCCTAACACCTGAACTTCTACCAGGTTTGCTGTTCCACATAACGGCAAAGTGGATTCTTGCAGTTGTCATCTCAATCGTTGTAGTTACTGGCTGTGACCCATTTTTGACTGTTAGTGTTTGGTTTCACAAATTTTGTGATTGTGCTTGTTTTTGTCACCAATACCAGTATCTGGTATACCTTGGACCACAAGGACATCAAACCAGACAGTCCTGAAGGAAATCAACCCTGAGTATTCATTGGAAGGACTGATGCTGAAGGTGAAGATCCAATACTTTGGCCACCTGATGTGAAGGGTCAACTCACTGGAAAAGACCCTGATGCTGAGAAAGATCGAGGGCAAGAGGAGAAGGGGGTGACAGAGAATGAGATGGTTGGGTGGCATCACTGACTCAGTGGACATGAGTTTGAGCAAACTCCAGAAAATATTGGAGGACAGAGGAGCCTGGTGTGCTGCAGTCCATGGGGTCACACAAAGTCGGACATGACTTAGCAACTGAACTACAGGACAATAACATCAGTCAAGTAGATACTGCTCGGTCAGATGGCCAAATAGTTATGAAGTTAGTCTGTTGAACTGGAAAGCTGGATTTGAATTTAAGCTCTCCTAGTTTTTTAGCTTTGTGACCTTTGACAACTTGTCTTCTCTGTACCTTGGTTTCATTTGTTAGATGAAAAGGATGAAATAGGTTATTGTGCGGTTTAAATAAAGCCTTTAGATCTTAGTATATTACCTTTTACTTACTAAGTACTCCATAAATGTTAACTATTTTTGTAATAGTATTTGTTCCTGTTACCATGTAAATTTCAGCCTATATTCATGGCTCAGTTTAGGAAAGCCCTTCTTAGTACTTCCAGGGTGTTTTTGGTTTGTTTTTATTTTAGTATTGGCCTGTCTCAGTCATACTCTCTGTCACATCTTCCAGGTTTTGTTTGCTTTCTTTTCCTCCTATATACACTGTTCAGTCTGTTGCCTGTTTGTTTGTTTGTGTCCCACAACTGGAATGTAAGCTTTGTGGGATCGGGGAGCTTCTGTGTCCTATATTTTGTTATACCTCCAACTTTTAGCACAGACCCTGTAACAAGTTGAAGCTCAGTAAGTATTTTTGGAGGAAGACATTAATTGCCACAGTGAGCTGTTCAGTGTATAGCTGCAGGAATTGTGGACGTTTCTCTTCTTCTTGAGCCGTTTTGTCATTTTTTCCAGGTCCCTGACCCTCTGGCTGTCAGTCAGTTTTACTTCTGGAAGTATATTCTCCTCTGACATGATCGTTTGTATCTTGTTTGGTACATTAGTAAGGTTTCCCCAGATTTGTTTTCTGGAGCATTAGATCCTTACTGAAAGGACTAATTATTCTGTGATCAAATGAGTTTTGGAAACACTGCTATTTCCTTCCTCCACATGGAAATTCACATTATACATTAGCATATTGAAGACTCTGAAAAGTCTTGTAATAGATGTACTTTTAACTTTGATCAGTTATTGTCCTAAACTAATAGATCATAAATCTAAACTTTTTTTTGCCTAGTATCACAGAACACACTTTGTGAAATGCAGGGCTGGTCTTCTGCTCAAGGCCTGATTTACCCTATCTCAGTTCCTTTCTGTGTAAAATTATGAGGTCAGGAGAGTTACAGCAAAATAATGAGAAATAACTTTGTGAACTCTAAAGTGCCTTAAGGCCCTCATTGTTGTCCGGCATTTAAACCTCCTTCTTTAACTACCAGGTGAATGTGGTGACCAGTGTCCTTGGAATCTGAAGGCATCACATCCCCCTGTCTCCAGACCTTAAGCTTTTTCAGTGCTAGTAGTCCCAGCTGTTCTTTCCCTTAGAATTTCTTTTTTTTCTTTTTTTAGCTCGGGAAGACTTTTCTGCCCATGTGTAGAACAGATCCTTGACATACCAGAACTAAATGAATGATGAGGCCTTGACAGATAAAAGCTCACTGGCTTCGTCCACTTTCTCACCAGTCTTACCTGGTCATTCAGGGAAATGGACTTTCAGAATTTTAACATCATAGTTTTACCATTTAACAAAGGCATTAGGCGTATGCCAACAGAAGCTCTGTGTCCCAACACCTAGCCTCACGCATGCTCAATCACTTCAGTCGTGTCTGACTCTCTGCGACCCCATGGACCACAGCCTGCCAGGTCCTTCTGTCCATGGGATTCTCCAGGCAAGAATGCTGGAGTGGGTTGCCATTTCCTTCTCCACTGATAAAGTATGAAGTGAGTGAAGTGAAGTCACTCAGTTGTGTCTGACTCTTTAGGACCCTGTGGACTGTAGCCTACAAGGCTCCTCCATCCATGGGATTTTCCAGGCAAGAGTACTGGAGTAGGTTGCCATTTCGCTGTCTGGCAGGTATTTGGTTCCCAATAAATAATTAGTAACTGAATTAGACACTGAAATCATTCTCTTTCTTCATTCTTGTGTAGTGAAATGAAGACACCAGTTAGAAAGGGAATATAAATTCATGCACTCAGTCTGGAACATGCATCACAATTTTACCGTATACTTTAAATAAGTAGGAAAAATGTAATCAAGACACCTGAATTTATACCAGAAGTAAGTGAGTCAAAGTAAGATCGGTATAGCCAAAGCTTAAAGTTTTTCCAGTAGTCATGTGCAGATGTGAGAGTTGGACCATAAAGAAGGCTGAGTGCCGAAGAATTGATGTTTTCAAGTTGTGGTGCTAGAGAAGACACTTAAGAGCCCCTTGGACAGCAGGGAGATCGAACTAGTCAATCCTAAAGGAAATCAACCCTGAATTTTTATTGGAAGGACTGATGCTGAAGCTCAGTACTTTGGCCACCTGACACGAAGAACCAAGTCATTAGAAAAGACCCTGCTTCTGGGAAAGATTGAAGGCAGGAGAACGGGGCAGCAGAGATGAGACGATTGGATGGTATCATCAACACAATGGACAGGAGTTTGAGCAAACTCCAGAAGATAGTGAAGGACCGGGAGAGATTAGCATGCTGCAGTCCATGGGGTCGCAGAGAGTCGGACACAACTTAGCAGCTGAACAACAAGGGAGGCAAACTTAATATTTCTCTGTACTCTTCTTTTAAACTCGATCTCAAATAGCAACTTGAGCTAAAAATAGAGGTCATGAAGACTTCTCAGATATTGATGTCCATTTATTTCCTAGTCCTTTTAGGAAATCCACTCTCAATTTAAGGCATAAAATTATATGGAGTATATCTTGCTTTAAAAAATTACTGTTTAGGGGATTCCCTGGTAATCCAGTGGATTACTGCACTTCCACTGCAAGGCACATGGTTTCCATCCCCAGTCCAGGAACTAAGATCCTGCAAGCTGTGAGGTGTGGCCTAAATGAATAAAATTTAAGGGGGAAAAATGCTGTTTAATTATTGTTTTTAAGAGGACATTTGTTGGGTTCTGTTCATTTATGTATAGCTTTAAGTAAAATAGTGTAATGACCTAAAAATCTTCTATTCTTTTAAACACATTTTATTATTTCTAAAAGATTTACTTAATGCCTTTGTGGATTAGATGGTATGGTTGTATTTCATTTGAATGAGAAAATAATACAGAAAAGCAATGCTAGGACAGCAGTGTCATTTAATTATATATATATATTTATATCTTCAATGTCATTATTACACGTAGCCTTTTATGTATTTTAAATGACTGTTCCATACATTTTAGTTTAATTGCTAGAGTAAGAAAGTTTCATTTTTGAGAAGCCAGAGAGATTTTCAAAAGTTAGGAAAATGTTTTTGTATTTTATATTTAAAAGTACCAGTTTATGACATTATTAGAATGAGTGCAGATTGTTGCATGAGTGCAGAGAACTCAGAATTCTGGGTTCCATCTATTCCACCGATCCAGGGAGGGTTCTTCTGCCTCTTTTGCTCTAAAGTAGTGGCCTGTCCCTGAGCCGACAATCAGCTTTCTTGTTAAGACGGAGCAGCAGCCCCACCTCCAGTATTCTTAATTACTGGCCTTCCACCCAGACCTAGATGTAATAGATACCAAAAAGAGATCAACCAAGTTTATTTCTCTGATGTTACCAAGAAAAAAAGGGTGACTGTTGGACCATAAATAGCATTTTGTGAAGAGAAGTTTTTCAAAGTATCCTTAACAGTTGGAATCCCTTTCTGCTATTTTCAGCTCATTGTTGGAACTGGCACATAAAAACTATCCGCTTAAGAGCTGTTGACCCTCTTAAAGCTATTTTTTCCCTTAACCACACTGTCCTTATCTCAGGACCCGTGAATTAAGGTCTGTCTTTACCTTTCTTATGGTACTAGGTAAACAGGCATTTACACAGACTAACATAATCAGTGATGGCATGTAGAATATGGATAATGATTTTGTTTCTTTCTGTCCATAGTGTTAAATTACTGTGTCTTCTTAGTTTTTAACTGAGTCTCTCTCGGTGTCTACCATATTTTTTTTTTTTTCTTCTGATTTCTGCTCTCTGCACACTAAATTTTTCTGGAGAAATTTACAAACTGGTTGTTTGTATTGAAGCACTGAATACAACTTCAAGTAGATTTTTGTTGCGATTTCTATCGAGTACCTGTTTTCATACCTTCAATTCTGTTTACTCAAAATTCTGCATTTGGTTTTAAAAAGCTAAATAGAAATTCAACTAATCATACATGTGTTGTGTATTTATTATGTATAAGCACTATCCTATTAAGTCCTGGGTATAAAAATATAAATAAGACAATCCAAGAGCTCACAGCCTTAACAGGGAAGACAGTCATACAAATAAGCATAACAACAGTATGATTTTACTTTAGGAGTAAATTCTAAGTTCTCTGATGTGGTATGAATACAGATTTGGGGTGAGGATACCAGAAAAGTTACATGTAGTGAGGAAATGATCTTTAAGGATTTGTTTTTTCTTTCTTTTTAAAAAGCAGTTTATGGGGGTATAATTGACATATTGTAAAGTGTACATATTTAGCTTGTATGATTTGATTAAGTTTTGACATATGTATATACCCATGAAGCCATCACAGCAATCAAAATAATAAACATACTCATAATCCTTAAAAGTTTCTTTGTGCCCCCATGAAATCTTTCTTGCCCTTCACCTTTCTCACTTCTAACTAGTCCCCAGGCAGCCACTGATCTGTCAGTTTAGATTAGTTTGCCATTTCTAGAATTTTATATGACTGGAATTACAGAGTATGTACTATTTTGTCTAGCTTTTTTTACTTACCGTAATTATTGTGACATTTGCTCATGTTGCTGAGTGTGTCCGTATTCCTTTTTATTGATGAGTATAGTGTTTCACTGTAGGGATACAAGACAGTTTGTTTCTTCACTCACGGTTCTTGTTCATGCTCTTTTTATTTTATTTAAGAAATATTTGTCAAACTCAAGGTCACTAAGATTAGCTCTTAATATTTCTTCCAGAGTATTTTTTGAAGTAGTGTTTCAGCTTTGCTGCAGTATAGCTTACAAAACATAAAAATTACCCAGGACTGTATTACAGTCTGATTTCTAGTAAATTTATATGGTTGTGCAGCTATCTCTACAATCTAATTTAGAAGACTTCCCTCACCCCTGGAGGTTTCTTTATGTGCCTTTGATCTCAGATCAATTTGATTATGATGTGCTTTAATGTTTTCTGCGTGGTTCTTGTGCTGGGAGTTAAGATGTCTTGGATCTGTGGATTTATTGTTTTTATCACATTTGGGGAAAATTTGATCATCATTGTAAAAAAATTTCTGGTTACCTATTATTAGGCTGCTTTAAGTCCCACAACTAACTAATACTCTGATCATTTTATTCCAGTTTTTTTTCTCTATTTCATTTTGCATCACTTATATATGATTTGTTTTTGAGTTCATTAATCTTTGCATCCATGGTATCTAATCTGCCAGTGTATACTTTAACTCAGGTAGTTTAGTTTTCATCTTTTAAGCTTGATTTGGGCCTTTTTCATATTCCCTGTTTATAGTTAACTTGCTCAATCTTTGCTTTCTTTAACATATGGAATTCAGTCATACTATTTTCCTTTTTGCTTTTTGTCCTTTACTATACTATCCTAATAAAGTGTTTATTATCTTGATATCCTTGTCTAGTAATTCTTTTCTTTTTTTTTTAACTCTCTTTTCTATCGATTTTCCTTCTCATTTTATGGGTTGTATTTCCTATCTCTTTATGTGCTTAGTCATTTTTACTGGATTCTAGACATTGTGATTTTTGCCTCAAGTGTGTAGGATATTTTTGTGTTCTTATTAATGTTCTTGAGCTTTGTTCTGTGGTGCAGTGAAGTTACTTTGGAATCAGATCCTTTGGAGGTTTGATTTCAAGCTGAGTTAGGTTGAAACAGAGCAACCTGTAGCTTAGGGCTAATTTACCCCAATACTAAGGTAATACCCTTGTGAGTGCTTTTACCCATTGCCTCTTAAATTATGAGGTTTTCTGCTAGTAGGAACATGAACCATTCGTGGCCTTAATGAGCTTTGGGGTTTGCCATCTCCTCCTTTCTGGTAGTCCTCTTTCAGGTCTCGCTCACTGGGGATCAGTACTGAGCTGGAAAACTTGAGATGTAGGTGGACTCGCTACTGAAGTTGTCTCTCTCTGCAGTTCTCTCTTGGGTACTTTTCCTATAAATTCTAGTTGCCCTGGTTTTCCCATGTTCCCAGCTCCATCTTCTCAACTCAGGGAAGAGTTGAGATTCCATCTGGATTCCTCCTCCCTGCACTAAGGCCTGAAAATTATCCCTAGGTTATAAGCTGGGACAGTTGTAGAGCTCTGTAGGGTTTTGGTTTTCTGTTTACAGGAATCACTGTAGTTACTATCTGATGTTCAGTGTCTAAGAACCATTGTTTAAGATTTTATTTTTTTCAGTTTCTTAAGAAGAAAGGGTAACACTGGTCTATCTTAGCCAGGTCCCATACTTTTGGAAGCTCAGAACCACTTTATTACTCACCTTAACCTTTAACTAAGCAGAAATCACAGTGAAAGCCACACGGTGATCTTACCCGTGAAAAATTATCAAAACTCTGAATAGATAAAGCAGGATGTGCAGTCATAGTTTACAATTGCTAATTTATTTATTAAAAAACAAGAACGAAAAATAAGCATTCACCCCCAAGAACTGAAAAAGAACAGAGTAAAGTCTTAGGCACCAGAAGACATGTAAACAGAAAGAAGGGATAGAAATTAAGTAAAAAAAAAAGAATAGGGGGCAACTGTTCAGGAAAACCTAAAGCTGATTATTTGAGAGAATATGTAAAAAAGGTAAGTTTCTGACAAGCTCCAATACTTTGGCCACCTGATGCGAAGAACTGACTCATTTGAAAAGATCCTGATGCTGGGAAAGATTGAAGGCAGGAGGAGAAGGGGAAGACAGGGGATGAGATGGTTGGATGGCATCACTGACTCTATGGATGTAAGTTTAAACAAGCTCCAGGAGTTGGTGATGGACAGGGAAGCCTGGCATACTGCCGTGCATGGGGTTGCAGAGTCTGACACAACTGAGCGACTGAACTAAACTGACAAGATCACCTAAGAAATGAAAGAGAAGGCATAAATAGTATGTATTGATTGATATTTATTGAGGAAAAAAGAGTGTATACCTACCAATATAGCAGATATTTTAAAACTCATAAAGGAATATTATGAGCAATTTATGCTAATAAAAGTGAAAGCCCGCTAGATGCGTGGATTGTAAAAGTCACAAGAGAGTCCAGGCTGGAGACTCTCTCATCAGATATTCCAGAGAAGAGATGATAATGGCCAGAACCCTGGAGCACTGAAGAGTGGAGATGGAGCGGTGGAAGATTCGGCAGACGTTTAAAGTCCTGTGAGTGGGGAGGTGGAGGGTCAGAGATGGGTTAAGGTGTTGCGTTATCAGATCTTGGCTTGCATGGTATTGTGCAGTAACATTACACCTAAGAAATAACATAATTTGGGTGGGGCCTGTTGAATTTGAGGTATATTGGGCACAGGAGACGTTATCTAATTGGTTATATGGGTCTTGAACTTTGAAGAGGGGTCTGAGTAAGTTGTCTGCTTATGTTGCCACAGGATTAGGTTCTTGTTTCCAAACTCACAAGCTTGTTTTTGTGAATATGCCTTCAAAAGTTCCCAGAGATAAAAATACCTTTTTTTATCAGATTAAACCCTCCCCCATATAAATATTATTTACCGAGTTAGATACAAGAACAAAGATCCTACTTAGAGCAGTCTCTTCTAATAAACACTAAAACATACGCCTGTAACAGGAGCCCTTAAATTTTTGGCACAGTTCTGTGTCCATACTCAGATTTCTCTGAGTGATGTGGCCGTGACTTAGATACTGATTCTTTGGAAGTCATTGCCAGGCTTATCTGACCCTGATCTTAGGCAGCTGGGGCAGCCTTTCCTAGACTTTAGCCCTTTCCTCTTACCTTTCATTTCACTAATTAGTTCCTAAAATACTTTCTAAATGAGCCACTTTCACTTATGTTAATGAGGTGCTAAATGGAGACTTTTCTTTCCTCTCTGATCATAAACAAAATGCCCAACCAACCCAGAGATGGAAGCAAGATGGGGGTGGGGGGGGTGTGTGTGTGTGTGTGTGAGTCACTCAGTCGTGTCCAACTCTTTGTGACCCCATGGACTGTAGCCTGCCAGACTCCTTTGTCCGTGGAATTCTGTGTGTGTGTGCGTGCGAGTGTGTATGTTAGTTGCTGAGTTGTGTGTGTCTGTTAGTTGCTCAGTCATGTCTGACTCTGTAGCCCCATGGACTGTAGCCCATGAGGCTCCTCTGTTCATGGAATTCTCCAGGCGAGAATACTGGAGTGAATTGCCATTTCCTTCTGCAGGGAATCTTCCCAATCCAGGGATCGAAACCAGGTCTCCTGCATTAAAGGCATATTCTTTGCCATTTCCAGGTCCTTTTTAGTTCTTTTTTGGAGAAAAGACTAGCAGACATCGTTAAGTGGCTTTTCCTCGTTCTTTCATTCCTTCACTGGATTGAAGGCTGCCTTTTACCACCTCCACCATGCCAGTTTTAGCATAATCCCAGCCTGACCTGCACTGAGCTGGCTGTTACTAAAACCTTTATCTGCAGGGGCAGAAGTGTTTACTGCTTGTCCCAAGCATTTACTCTTCCTGCTGACTTCTTATAGACATGTGAAATGCAGCTGTGTCCAAGTTGAGGCGAACAGCATGCTTTTCACCGCATAGTGCAAAGTGAGTTTTCCAAAGGGAAAGACGTCCTCTGGTTTTAATAGATTGCTTTGAAATTTGGTATGAGCATACAGACAAGTGTGATCATGTTTGTGATACTGATGTTTCTTTATACAGTGATTAGTATTATTGTTGTTTTAATTATTCCTCTTAAATATCACTCAGAGGAAAGGCTTACACCATGGTCCAATGAAGTTTTTTGACCAAACATTAACCAAGTCACCATTTCCTTTTTATATCTTTATTCCAAATGTAATTGTTAACTTATAATTTTTTGAATAGGGACTATATTTATTTACATGGGTCAGAATCGAAATGCTGTTTTTTAAATTGTACATACCTTGAGAAGTCCTAATCCTTCCCATCCCTGTTACTTTTCCCCAGACAATTACATGTAACTAGTTTTGCAAATTTCTGTTTCTTCTTTCAGATGTTATGAACACAGCTAATTCAAATATATATTCTTGTCTTCCTCCTGCTTTTACTCAAGAGATAGCATACTAATAGTTTTCACTTTGTTATTTTGTTTTTCATTTTTATACCTCGGAGCTCTCTATCAGTACAATAAGATCTTCCTTTTTTTTTTTTTTTCTAACTATATAGTATTCAGTTATATGTATGTACCATAGTTTATTCAACCAGTCCTCTGTTGCCAAACACTTGAATGTGTTCAGTCTTTTGCAGTTAAAAACAATTTTGTAATGAATGAGCTTGTTCATGTATTATTTCTTATGTGTGCAGGTGTCTTGTTTAGATTCCTAGAAATGTGTTTGCTAGGCGAAAGGGTAAATGCACCAGTAATTTTGATAAGTATTATTACAGTCCCTTCATGTAAAGGTTGTACATTTTGCATTTCTACCAGCAGTGCCTGAGGATCCTTGGAGCACCTGATTCTCAATGGCTTGATGAGAGAGTGGTTGAACTCAGATAGCATTTTGCCTCTGATAAGAAGTGCTATCTCATTTCTGTTTACATGAGTTAGGTTAAGGATTTTATGCTATCTTATTTGTATTTCTTTTTGAGTGTAACCTATCCATTTTTATTTCAGGTTTTTTCTCTGTTTCTGGAAATTGTATGAGTCTATTTCTGGACTTTGTACTGTGTCCCATTGATCTGTTCATTCATTTGTCATTTCTTGGTGGTTTTAACTCTTGAGGCCTTATAAAATATGCTTTAATATCTTTTAGGGTTGTCTTTTTCAGAATTTTCTTGGTAATTATTGCTTGCTCATTTTTTAGTTCAGTTGTACTTAGTGAAAACCTAGTGGTTGACTGTACCTATTGATTGACAAAGTAAACCAAAGCCAGTATCATAATGTAGTGGAAAAAGCTACTTGCTATGGCCTGATTAAAACAGTTACGAGTTAGAAAAAAGTTTGTATGTGTGGTGGTGGTTGGTGGGTTGTTTAATAAAATCCACTTTTTATGTACTTAGATGTGTCAACAGCAAGTTATTAGTTTCCATTCTTAATTTCTGCCGTATTTTCCATGGGTTGAGAGCCCTGTGCAGATGGATTTATTGTACATTATGATATTAGTACTTGATTATGAGTTGATGTTATTTTTTGAATGGAAACGGTGGCATCGACTTTTTTTATAATTAAGTGTCAGAATGCTAAAAAGTCAATTAATTTTATCAGTGTATAGTTGAGCTACTAGTATTACATCTGCTCTTACACTAACTTAAATGATAGATTCTGGTTGCTGTCACACAGGAATCAACCAGAATTAGGAAATAAAAATATTTTTTATTTTTATGTGTTTGTACCTTAAAGGTTCAAGATCTTGGCCGAAAAAATATGTTTTACACATAATGTCAGATCAACTGTATCATCAGAGAATCCCTCACTGACTTTGTTAGTCTCTAAGGAAGAGTCTCCCATTTATTCTTATAGCACGCATCTCTATTTCCAGTCCTATATTTCTCTTTCATGTTAGACTGTCTTCCCCCAAGAGCTCATTATAAAGATCATCTTACACAGAGCCTGGCATTCAATATTTGTTAAATGAGGCAACTGATGCATTTTTAAGCTTTCTCTAATATTTTCCGCAAAAATGAGGGGTGGGAGGGATTAAAAAAATGAAATCTAGGCACATGTGAAATTTACAACTGAACCTTTAGTTTTATATTGGGCAATTGAAAATGTGTATGGTGTCTGCATAATAAATACTCATTTTCAGAGAATCTTTTTTGAGTAACATTTCCTGGTTATGGGTAACTTGGTGATGAAGAGCTAGCTTTTTGGATTCAAGACAGCCTGGGTTCAAATTTGTTAACTTATCTGAGTGCCAGTTATATCATTTATAAAATAGATCTAATAATAGTGCCTACCTCATGGGGTCATTGTGAAATAAGTGAGGTTTACACACAAAGCTCTGGCCCAGTGCCTGGCATGTGGTATGTGCTTGGTAAGCATTTACTGCTGTTGAGCGTTTATTGCTGGGTGTAGTGTCATCATCATCATTGTGTTCTGAGCAGGACTACCATGGTCTGTTCATACGCTGAAGCAGAAACAGAACATTTTCAGGTTCAGCTCAGTTCAGTCGCTCAGTCGTGTCCAACTCTTTGCAACCCCATGAATCGCAATACGCCAGGCCTCCCTGTCCATCACCAACTCCTGGAGTTTACTCAGACTCATGTCCATTGTGTCGGTGATGCATTTTCAGGTAGGAAAACTGTAAAATTGCATAAAATGAATATGCTTCTGTCGTAGGATACTAAAAATGTTCTGTTGGCATGAGTGAGTTAGTATTTTATTAGCGATTCCTCCCCCGCCCCACCCCTGAAAAAACCCTTCTAGGGAAAAAAAAAATCCGATTCACCTTGTTCAAGCATCTAAGTAATTAGCAAATGTACTTTTTGAAGGTTGTAGGGTATTTTGTAATCATCAAAGATTGATAATCCTTTTGGAGCCCTTCTTATATTATTAACACACATGAGACGTTGCTGGTTTTCATCTACATCACGCTAGGAATTTTTACTAGAGTGAAAGTTGGCTGGTATCACTGAAAGAGCCTGGTATCAGCATTGCGTAACTGTTGAAGAGATAGACCATTATCTGAAATGAGTGTGTCGACAAATGTAATCCTCTGTCAATTTCATGAGCTGTTTTTTGCCTTATAATAATTTAATATGCTTACTGTGAAATGCCAAGATTACTAACTGAAGTCGTTCAGTTGTGTCCAACTCTTTGTGACCCCATGGACTGTAGCCTTCCAGGCTCCTCTCTCCATGGGATTTTCCAGGTGAGAATACTGGAGTGGGTTACCAATTCCTACGCGTGGAGATCTTCCCCACCCAGGGATCAAACTCACGTCTTCTGCATTGGCAGGTGGATGCTTTACCGATAAGCCCCTGGGGAAGCCCACTTCTTCATATAAATCTGTGCCTTTTCAATTAGAAACCTTAGGGACATTCTCTTATGTTTCTATGGAAAACCATGAAACTAAAATCTTTATGGTTTTATTTGGCTCTGTGTGTGATGTGGTACCACTTAAAACTTCCAGAGATTGAGAATCTGCCAGTAGTTTGGATAACTTGGCTTAAATTGTAGATGAATTGCACCCACAGTTTCTTCATGCAGAACTGCAGTATGCAGTTCTTTATGTTGTATATAGATTGTTGTGGTGCTTTTAAAAGTTGCTATTAGCTGTATGTAACCACTGGTTACTGATGTGTATGCACTTTTAAAGCTTTTCTGTATGTATGTGAACTGCTATCTTTATTATATTTTAAATTTATTCCATTGATCTATTTGGTGATGTCTGTGCCAGAAAAACACTTCCCTAAATACTGTACCTTTTTAATATGTTTTAATACTTCTTACAATAATTTATCCTCTTTAATTCTTTGAAAAATTTTCCTTGGCTAATCACACATTTTCACTTCCAAATGTATTTAGAATTTGTGTAATGAGATGCCTTGCCCTTAAGCTATTTGTGAGTATAAGATTTCTAGGATCAGGTACTCTGCATTTTATACAGTAAGGCTTTGATCATATCTATTCTCTGACTTTTTCCCTATGTCTGTTATCACTGGCTGTTAACTGCCTTGTACCTTTTCTATTTGCCATTCCATTTTTCTTTTAGCTGCTAACTAGTACACCCACTTGATTGGGTTCTTTGCTTCTGCTTTCCAACTTCTGTGTGAAGAATCTAAGCGTCTCTAGATCTCACTGGCCAATCAGCAAACAATCATAGTACATCTGGTTATGACCTTAGGCGTCTTAATTCTCAGCCCTTTCATTATTGCTGACTACTCAGAGTACACTGCAAATGCCAAACAAGCTTTTTTTTTTTTTTTTTTAATCATGCTTTTGGAGCTATTTCATTGGCTTAGATTTGCGGGACGTCTGTTCTAACAACCAAGATATTATTGGATAGTCGTTATTGGAAGTGTGTTTCTGTCCTGCACAATTTGAGATAACATACTGGCTTTGTTCCTCATGCCCTAACTTTTCAGCTAAGTCCTTAAATGTTGTTTTAGATTGTAACAGACCAGTGTAATCAGACCAGGTTTGGAATTCACTGGTATGATTAACTATACAGTTGCTGCTGTTGGATAACAGCTTCATGTAAATTTGTATTTCCAAAACAGATGATTTTAAAAGATTTTTAAAATTTTACCTGATGATTATTTGCTTTGCATAAATGCTATCTAACTGCAGCCTGGCGTGCTGCAGTCCATGGGGACACGACTGAACGACTGACTGAACTGAACTGAACTGAACTAGACACCTGTAAAGCTCCTACTTGGTTTTAAATGCTTTCTTAAAGAAACTAGAATTACTGTTTGTTTTTTCCTAAATTTACCTAGTATAGTCCATTTAAAGCAAATTTGTATAGATTTCTCAATATTTTCTCATTTTATCCAAACTTGGAGAGTTCCTTCACTGAGTTGAGACAGTAGAGAACAAAAGTCCTCACGACTATAATGAGTTTACCTCCTTTATTATCTCCATTTTACAGAAGAGGAAACTAAAAGGTTAAAGAACTCGCTCAGTGTCATACAGGCTGCTGAATGTGTTGTGTGTGTCTTCATAATAAATGATGGAGCTGGGATCCAACCTCACGAACATACCCAGAACCGCTGTGCTTTTTTGCCTTTATGTGTTTTTGTTTGCCGTTTCATGGATTCAGTCAGATTCCATCTGACTCACAGGAAGGTCCGTTTCCAGACTTTGGGAGGAGGATATATCACTGGCCAAGGGTGACAGAAGCTCATTGTCCATTTTCCTTACTGTAGCCCTTTCAGACCCGTGTGAGATTATCATGGGAAACCACAAGCTGTCCCACCAGAATGTGGTACCTGAAAATAACATTCATCAGTACTGGTGAGATCAGGTTCAGTTATTGTCAGCAGTCTGGGCTTCGAGCCACTGCGATGCCTGTCTCTGTTTGGTCTTGTCTTTGGCCCCATAACTACATTCTCCCTGCCTTATTCTCTGAACTGGTCTTCTTTTTTCCACAATCTGCTCTTACATTTCTTTTTCCTGTCCATCTGGCCAAGCTCTTTCATAACTTATTTGAGGCAATGCCGTCTTCATACTTGGCAGGCTGTGTGAACTCAGGTCCAGTTTTATTGAGAGGAATGGCCCTGCTGTTACGGTCCTTCCTTGGAGGACTGTCCTAGAACACCCCTGGATTGACAGTGCAGCAGAAAACATAGCTATTTAGTCCTGAAAATAATTGCTTTAGCAAATAAAATGTGGATCTTGTTAATTTTGGCTCTGGACAACCACAAACAGAAATGTGGAATAATGTAGAATTTTAGCCATTTCTGTCCATTCTCATTAAATTACTTTAGTTCAGGCACTCATCATTCCGTGCTGCTTTAACTCTGTGTCCTTAGGGGTTGTCCTGTCTTCTTTTCAGTCCGTCTTTTCAGTTTATCCTCTGAGATCACCAAAGTATGATCGAGGTAAAAACGCAGCAGTAATGGAAGCAAGTGAGATGCAGTCAAAGGATTTTGGAACAGAGGAAATATGTGAAAAAAGTGGTATTCATATTGGTCATTCTCCTGTACTAATAGATGGATTTTTAGTGAAAGGAGGAATAATAGTAGAAAATTTTTTATATAATATGACACAGAAAAAGATGTTTCTAATATTTTTAGGAGTGCTTAGAGAAGGAAATGGCAACCCACTCCAGTATTCTTGCCTGGAGAATCCTATGTACAGAGGAGCCTGGTAGGCTACAGTCCACAGGGTCGCAAAGAGTCGGACACGACTGAGTGACTTCACTTTCACTTTGTGAAAGTAACATTTATAGATTTCATGAAGCCAAATTAGTCTGTCTTATAAATATATTTAAGTTTGGAATTTTATGTCAGGTAAAAAGCAAATATGGGCTTCCCTTGTGGCTAAGTTTAAAAAGTGTCTGCCTGCAATGCAGGAGACCCGGGTTCGATCACTGGGTCAGGAAGATCCCCTGGAGAAGGAAATGGCAACCCACTCAAGTATTCTTGCCTGGAGAATCCCATGGACGGAGGAGCCTGGTGGGCTACAGTCCATGGGGTCGCAAAAAGTCGGACATGACTGAGCGACTTCACTTTCACTTTCAAAAAGCAAATATATGTTTTAAAATCACTGATTTTAGTGAAAGATATAAATCCAGTACTCAGATGCATTCTTGTGTTCCAGTAATTTGTTTACTTAATTCAGATCTAAACAGAATTTTAAATTTAAAAGATGAAGTTGGCTGTTGCATGGTTTTATTTAATGGATAGATCCTGATTATTATAGGTGGAAATGGTGTCCTCAAATGGATAGGTGCTAGGTTTCATGACTGATGTATTTGAAGGATATATTCTTTTGTAAGGTAGAAATTCATATTTAAAAATAAATAGAAGGCTTCAAGTGAGAAAAAGATTTTATTGGGTAGACTATTTTGTCTTTTTTTAAATCTTTTTATAATTAATCTGAACTACCAATTATCTCAATAAATAAATATTCAGTTTATTTGACATAATATTTCACCATGGTTTGATTTTCTTTTCTTTTGAAATTTTAATTAGATGTATGTTCCTCTCTCTTTCATGAGATGTCTTTATGAGATAAGATGATTTTAAAATGTCTCAATCTCTCATATCTTCTATATCTGTCTCTTTTTGCTGTTTTAGATCTGTCATTTGATTTACTAATTCTGTCTCTGTGTGTGCTCCAATTAGGTTTTTAATTTCAAGACTTATATTTTTCATTTTTATTTTTTATTTTATTTTTTATTTATACTTAATTCTAGTAAGTTCTTTTATTCCTGTCTTTCAAGTCATTTTTTTTAGCCTCTTATTTCTGGCCCATGTAGTTAATACTTTCCTATAGCCCTATAAACTTTTAAAGCATACTTAACTGTAATTTTATGTATCCATTAATTCCAAAATTTGAACTTCCCACAAATTTCATTCTGTTGTTTTTAACTTCTGCTGTTCTTGTAGTTTGTTTCCTTTTGGTTTGATAATTTTGTTTTAATTTCATATTTGGCCAGTGCTGTATTTAGGAATCTCCTGGGGCATGGATTGAAAGTGTATTTCTCTATAGAAAATTTGCTTCTCTTTCTGACAGGTGCCTTGATTACCAATGCAGGAACAGCTTAAATTCGTTTCTTGGCTTGAGTTTCCTGGTCCTTGCAGTGTAAATTTATACTAAACTGAGAAAATAGGTTGTAATTATGAATATGAATTTTCAAGAAATCCCATTCCAGTGATTCAAGCACTTTTTAAAATTTGTTCTCTGTGTCAGTGGACAGATACCCCCTTCCTTACCTCCATGCACTGCGAGGTGTGACTTTTGGGGGCATTGTTGCTTTTTTTGTGGTGATCTCAGTTCCAGCTTTCACTGTCAGTTCGGTTCAGTCAGTTGCTCAGTCCTGTCCGACTCTGTGACCCCATGAACCACAGCACGCCAGGCCTCCCTGTCCATCACCAACTCCGAGTTTACTCAGACTCGTGTCCATTGAGTCAGTGATGCCATGTCGTCCCCTTCTTCAGCCCTCAATCTTTCCCAGCATCAGGGTCTTTTCAAATGAGTCAGTTCTTCGCATCAGGTGGCCAATTCAAGTCTCTAGACTCCAAGTTTAAGCTGAAGTCATAACTTTAGCCAGAGAAGGCAATGGCACCCCACTCCAGTACTCTTGCCTGGAAAATCCCATGGACGGAGGAGCCTGGTGGGCTGCAGTCCATGGGGTTGCTGAGAGTCGGACATGACTGAGCGACTTAGCAGCAGCAGCAGCAGCATGACTTTAGCTCTTGCTTACCACTCTGATTTCCTTCAGTAAATGCATTCAACAGATTTTAATTTTTTTAGCAAATTACTGTTTTCTCTCTGTTTTTGCCTCCTGTGGATTTCTTTCCTCGTGAGTCCAGCACTGCATTTAAAAGAGTACTTGTTCTATCTTACCTGCTATAGCTGGGTATTTATAATGGGAAGGATTTTCATATCTAGTTTTACATATTTCCAAAAACAAAACCTCAGGTGATTTTTTTATACACACTGGAGTTTGGACCTCTTTGGATTAGAGATGCTGCTTCTATTGTTTCTATAGTAGGAAGTGGGAATGTGGTTACCTGGCCCCTTATGTTTTCCCAAACTTATTGCCACTGTTAAGGTTTTATCCATGTTATCAGTTCATTTGACATTTGTGGTCTGCCAGTTACCATTTGAAAGTGTTATTGGTATGGAACAAGTCCAGTTTGAATTCCAAATAACTTTTAAAAAATACTTTGAAATATAACTTGTTGCTGTTTGATTTTTATCAATCATAGACTATTTTCTGTGTCTTTATACAGTCATAAGCTGTTAATTGCATCTTTTAAAAAAGTTAATATGATAGTCTCAATCTGTTTTTGGGTTTTTTTTTTTTTAATTAGCATCATACAGTCTTAGAAACTTAGATCTTTAATCACCTGGTTTTAAGAAACAAAGAGGCATTGAAGTTAATTCAGGAAAAGAGAGGCTGTTGTAAAGCTGCATGTGATAGGGGACTGGAAAGTTGTCAGGAACCCAGGGCAGCTTTGGAGGTGTGTTTCTTTCTCATGGTCTCTTATTTTTTCTCTATGCATTTGTTCTGTTCTCTGCTCTTTACTGTCTGTTTCCATGCTGTATCTTTTCTGTTTCTTCATATCTTTATTTTGCCCATGGTCCTACTTGCTAAGACACTGGCACAACTTTATGGCATCATTTTCACACTGGGTTATATTGCATGCTGGTTCAAACTTCTTAGAGCTGTGATATCTAATATGGTTGTCACTGGCCACACATGGCTTTTAAAGTCAAAGTTAAAACAATATGTAGGATCTATGTGCTGAAAATACACAATGTGTAGGATCTATATGCTGACAATGTTTTTATAAAACGCTCGTGAAAAACATCAAAGAAAACCTAAACAGAGAGTAATGTTCATGGCCTGAAAAGTTCTGAATAGTAAAAGTGTGAGTTTTCCACAAATTGATCTATAATTATCAACAATCAAGATCAGAATCCCAGCAGGATTTCTTACAGTAAATATAGACAAGGTGATTCCAAAATTTCTCTGAAAAGAGAAAGAACCTAGAATAGCTAAAGGAACTTTGAAAAAAGAAAAATAAAATAGGAAGAATCACAATGTCTCATTTTTAAGACCTAACTGTAAAGCTGTGGTAATCAAGATTGTGTGTAGTGTGGGTAAGGAATAGAACAAGATCAGTGGATCATTGTAGAATCCAGAAATAGAACCACACAGATAACAGCCAATTGATTTTAACAAAGATGCAAGGCAATTCAGTGGAAGAAAGATAATAACCTTTTCAACAAATAGTATTGGAAAAGTTGGACATAAACATGCAAAAAACAAAGGAACATTGACCTAAACTTCACAAAACAAAATTAACTTAAACAAAAATGAACTCAAAGTATATCATAAATATAAATGTAAAACTTGTTTTTTAGAAGAAAACACAGGAGAAAATCTTTATGACTTGAGGTCAGGTAAGGTCTTATACATGACACGAGAGCATAATTCATAAAAGAAAACAATTGATAAACTGGATTTCATCAAAAGTTAAAAAATTCTGCTCGGTGTGTTAGTTTGCTAGGTCTGCTGTAGCAGAATATCACAGACTGGGTGGCATAAAACAATTGAAAGTTTATTTCCTCACGGTTCTAGAGACTAAAAGTCCAAAGTCAAGGTGTGTAAGCGTTGGTGTCTCCCAAGGCCTCCCCTTGGGTTGTAGGTGGCTGCCTTCTTGCTGTGTCTCAACATGGCCTTTTCTCTGTGCACTAACATCTCTGGGCCCTTTTCTTATGAGAAGACTAGTCCTATTGGATTAGAGCCCATCTGTATGAACTCATTTAACTTTAATTACGTCCTTTAAGGCCTTGTCTCCAAATACACCTTCATTCTAAGGTACTATGCATTAGAACTTCAACATACAGATTTGGGGAGCACACAATTAGTCCATTGTTGTTCAGTCACTCAGTCATGTCCAACTCTTTGCAACCCCATGGACTGCAGCACACTAGGCTTCCCTGCCCTTCACTGTCTTCCGGAGTTTGCTCAAACTCTTGTCCATTGAGTTGGTGATGCCACCCAACCATCTCATTTTCTGTCGCCCCCTTCTCCTCCTGCCCTCAATCTTTCCCAGCACCAGGGTCTTTTCTAGTGAGTTGGCTCTTTGCATCAGGTGATCAAAGTTTTGGAGCTGCAGCTTCAGCATCAGTCCTTCCAGTGACTATTCAGGGTTGATTTCCTTTAGGATTGACTGGTTTGATCTTGCAGTCCAAGAGACTCTCAAGAGCCTTCTTCAGTACCACAGTTCGAAAGCATCAGTTCAGTCCATAATGCTCTGCAGAAGACACTGTTAAGAGAAAAGACAAGCTAAGACTGGGAGGAAATATTTGCAAATTGTAATGCTTGCAAAAGAACTTGTATCAAGAATATATAAAAAAAACTTTCAAAGCTCAACAGTAAGAAAATAAACATCCCAGTTAAAACATAGACAAAAGATAGAAGACCCTTCACCAAAGGGTGGCAAATAAGCACTGGCATAGATGTTCAACATCATTAGCCTTTAGGAAAATGAAGACTAAAACCACTGTGAGATACCATTACATACCTGTTGAAAATGGCTAAAAAGTACAATTCCAGTTTCTGACAAGGAAGTTCTGGAAGAGCTGGAGCTCTCATACATCGCTGCTGGAAATGAACAACGGTACATCCACTGAAGAACAGAATTGGCAGATTCTTTAAAAATTAAATATGTATCTACTGTATCCCTCTCCAAGATATTCTTTTAACCTGTACATTGAGTTTATAGCAGCTCTATTTATATTTACCAAAAACTAAAAATAGCTGATACATCCTTCAACTGGTAATGAATAAACTGGGGTATATCCATACAGTGGAATACTACTTAACAATAAAAAGGAGCTAATGATATATGGAGCAACTTGGTGAAAGAAGGTAAGTCTCAAAAAGTTACATGATGATTTAATTCACATGAAATTCTTGGAAAGGTAAAACTGTAGTGGCCAAGAACAATCAGTGGTTGCCAGAGGTAAAGGTAAGGGGAGAGTATAACTTTCTAGGGAGTTTTTGCAGTGATGGAACTTTTCTGTTTCCAGATGATAGTTAACTCACTTTATGCAAATCTATACATGTGTTAAAATTACTAGAACTATATTTTTAAAAGGCAAATTTTTTTCCCCCAATTAAAGCTAACCGAGTCCTAAGGATGAAATGTACAGTATGGTGACTATAGTTAACAATGCTGGATTGATACTAAGTGAATAGATCTTAAAAGTTCTCATCACAAGAAAAAAAAATGTGTAACTAGGTATGGTGATGGATGTTAACTAAACTTGTGATCATTTAGTAATATATATATCAAATCATTATTTTGTACACCTAAAATTAATACAATGTTATATGTCAATTATATCTCAGTTAATTTTTTAAATATTTAAATATCTGAACAGTTTGAGAGCCCTTCAAATTTAAATATCTTGTTGCATATCAAATAATTAAATAAAATTCAGTTCTTCAAACAACCAGCCATGTCTCAGTTGACCAGTAGCTTTATGTGGCGTGGGGCTACAGTAGGGGACAGTACAGGTGTAGAACCTTTCCATTAACGCAGAAAATTCTATTGGACAGTATTGTTTCAGAGTGGGAGTCAGCGAGTTTTTTCTGTAAAGGGCCAGGAAGTAAGTACTTCAGGGGTTCTGGGCGATATGGTCTTTATCTCAGCTGCTCAACTCTTACCATTGTGTTGTAAAAGCAGCTACAGATGATACTGAACCAAATGAACACGTTCCTGTACAACTTCATTTACAAAAACAGTCATGCTTGCTGACCCCTATTTTCAATAATCTGATTGGCCTATCTCCTTTTTCATGTCAGCTCAGGTCACATGGAGTGACCTTATAGTTTACTATCCAAGTTAAATGAAATTTTAATTATAAGTTTGAGAGTGAAAGTGGGCCCTATTAGTAATTCTGCTAGGACAGTCGGCATAACCTAAAGTGTCCTGGGCAAACCAGGAATGTCTGTCACCCTGGCTATCAGTCTTCCTATAGAATTGGTTGCCCTTGCAGTAGGCTCATACCTAGTCTGAGTAACTGTGGAAAAGCAAACAAAATCATTCCTTCAGCAGGAGCTTTGGGTTAACCATTTCCCTCTGAAAGGGAGCATTTATACGGGAAGGAGCATTTACACAGGAGACACCCTGAGGTTCGGTGCCCAGTGGGCTCAGAATAGCCTCTGTTTTCTGCCCCGGTGCCTTTGCTCCTGCTCTTCTTGCTGTGCCCGCTTTCCTACCCTGCTTCTGTGTGTGTTGTAATCCTGCCCATCTCTCAAACCTCTGCTTAAATGGTATCTCCTTCATAAAGCCATCCCTGTGACACCCCTTCCAGACTTAGAAGTTGGTATTTATATTTTAGAAAATTCACATGGCGTAGTGCCTTAAGCCAGGTCCCCAGACCTGGCTGAGGATCAGAACCACCTCAGTAGCTTTAAATACAGATTCCTGTCTTGTCCTAAACTTGTTGGTTCAGAAATCAACGGCAGCGTTTTTTGTTGTTTTGTTTTTCAGCTCCTCATATGATCCTTGTATAACCAGCTCCTCATATGATCCTTGTATAGTATTTGGAATCTATTAATTTAGGCTTAAATTATTTGATGTAAACACCTACTTTTAGAATTAGAAGGAAACTTAGAAATAGTCTCTTTTTTCTCCTCTTATTTTAGATTGAGGGCAGAAGACACAGGGAAATTACTAACTCGGATCCTATTGCTTGTTACTGGCAGAGCCAGCACTAAACTTTGCATTTCTTCACTCCCACCTTGGAACCCTTCGTTATATATATTCACATTGGACAGCCCCTTCTGAACAGTAAGCTTTGAATATAGAAGGTGTTCGGTATATCGTAGTTGATCAGGTTCGTTATTGACAGTTATCTAACTCACTTTATATAGTATATAGGATATTTTTGCCACTAATAGTTTATTCTTGATGATTTTGTTTACTCCCATTGTCACACTCAAGGAATACTTTTCCGATAGTTAGAGATAACTTAGTAGTCAGTATGAAATCATCTCAGAGAAACCTTTTCCCAAACCAGTGCTAGAATGAACGCTTTCTGAAAGACTGACTGAACCAAACTGAATTCCAGGACAGCTTAGAAATGTAATGGTTTCCAAGAGCTCCTCTAATCTGAGATCAGCTCTATATCTGCAGGATTTTCCAAACCAAACTCACTCCTGTATGAGCAAGGTTACCCAGAATCTCTGGGAGTCTGTGTGGGGGATGCCTAACTTGAAGTGGGGTCAGGAAGGGTTTGTGGGCAGTGATAATAACCTAAGGTGAGCTTTAAAAGATGTCTAGGAGTTAGGCCAGGGGAGGGGGTTTAGGGAAAGTGTTTGTCTAAGCAGTAAGTGCCAGAGGGTAAAAGTGCGGATAGCACTGGGGCTGGGCAGTTGTTTAGTTTGGCTAGAGCCTAAAGCGCCAAGTAAGGTATGACTGGAAATACAGACAGGGGTCAGATAGTAAACAGTTTTATAGTTAAAATGTTGTACTTCACAGCTGGCTATCCACGTGCAAAGGAGTGAAATTTGAGCCCTGCCAGACACCATAGAAAAAGTCATAGACCTAAATGGAAATGGGTCCTAGACTTAAATGGAAAAGCTAAATTATAAAACTCTTTAGAAGAAAACATAGGGAAAAAAATCTTTGTGACCTTGGTTTCCAGGCAGTCGTTTCTCATCTATAATACCCAAAGCACAAGCAGCTTAAAGTAGATAAAGTTTGACTTAACAAAATTTAAAATTTTTTGCTTCAAAGAACACCATCAAAAAATGAAGACAACTCAGAGTGGGATTAAATATTTACAGGTCATGTAACTAATAAGAGGCTTACATCAGGATCTATAAAGATGCTTATGAGTCAACAGTAAAAATATGACACAATTAAAAATGGGCAAAGAATTAGATACACAGTTTTTCAAAGGCAATATTCAAATGACAAACAGGCATATGAAAAGTTGCTTAAGATTGTTAGTCATTAGTGAGTTATTAGACCACAAAGAGATACCACTTCACATCAATGAGGAAAACTAAAGTTAAAAAGCCAGGTAATAATATATATCAGCTTGGCTGTAGAGAAATTGGAACCCTCATATATTGCTGGTAATAATATAAAATGGTGCCACCACTTTGGAAAAAAATCTGACAGTTCTTGAGAAGCTAAACAGAGGTTACCATGTGATTCAACAATTCCACTCTTGGCTCTCTATCCAAGAGAACTGAAAGCATAGATCCACACAGTGTTCATAAAAGCATTATTCATAATAGGCCAAAATGGAAACAACCCACATATCCTTCAACTGGTAAAAGGATAAACAAATGTGGAATTTTCATTCAATGAAATATTATTCAGCAACAAAAGAATAAAGTACTGATACATGCTACAACATGGATGCACCTGAAGCTTATGCTCAGTGAAAGAAGCCAGTCACAAGGAACCATAGTTTGTACGATCATATTTGTGTGAAATGTCCAGAATAGTCAAATCCCTAGAGGCAGAAAGTAGACCCAGTACTGTTGTCAGGGATTGGGAGGGGGAGGAATAGAGAGTGACTGCTAATGGGTCTTAGGGTTTCTTTCTGGGTTGATAAAAATCTTTCAAAATTAGATAGGAGTGATGGTTACATAACTATGTGCATATACTAAAAATGAATTGTACACATTAAAAGGGTGAACTTTATGGTATGTGAATTGTATCACAATAAAGCTGTTATAAAATGCTATATTTAGTAAATAATTTAAACTTTCTGGTAAGGAATTTGGATCATGTCTTTCAAGCAATGGTGTGTACTCCTGAAGAGTTTTGAACTCAAAAACAACTGATCTGAGCATTACTTTCAGAGCATGTGAGAATGGTGGACAAATCAATGCAGTGGCAGAAGACTAGGTCTAGAAGCTGAGAATATTTATCCTCAGTTTTCTTCCCTGGGCAAATCTGTAAAATTCATGTTCAGTTCAGTTGCTCAGTCGTGTCCGACTCTGCGACTCCGTGAACTGCAGCACGCCAGGCCTCCGTGTCCATCACCAACTCCCGGAGTTTACTCAAACTCATGTCCATCGAGTCGGTGATGCCATCCAACCATCTCATCCTCTGTTGTCCCCTTCTCCTCCTGTCTTCAGTCTTTCCCAGCATCAGGGTCTTTTCAAATGAGTCAGCTCTTCGCATCAGGTGGCCAAAGTATTGGAGTCTCAGCTTCAGCTGAACTTCAGTCCTTCCAATGAACACCCAGGACTGATCTCCTTTAGGATGGACTGGTTGGATCTCCTTGCAGTCCAAGGGACTCTAAAGAGTCTTCTCTAACACCACAGCTCAAAAGCATCAATTCTCCTGCTCTCAGCTTTCTTTACAGTCCAACTCTCACATCCATACATGACCACTGGAAAAACCATAGCCTTGACTAGATGGACCTTTGTTGACAAAGTAATGTCTCTGCTTTTTAATATGCTGTCTAGGTTGGTCATAACTTTCCTTCCAAGGAGTAAGTGTCATTTAATTTCATGGCTGCAATCACCATCTGCAGTGATTTTGGAGCCCCCCAAAATCCCCCCAGTCAGCCACTGTTTCCGCATCTATTTGCCATGAAGTGATGGGAGCAGATGCCATGATCTTAGTTTCCTGAATTTTGAGCTTTAAGGCAACTTTTTCACTCTCCTCTTTCACTTTCATCAAGAGGCTTTTTAGTTCCTCTTCACTTTCTGCCATAAGGGTGGTGTCATCTGCGTATCTGAGGTTATTGATATTTCTCCCGGCAATCTTGATTCCAGCTTGTGCTTCTTCCATCCCAGTGTTTCTCATGATGTACTCTGCATGTAAGTTAAATAAGCAGGGTGACAGTATACAGCCTTGAGGTACTCCTTTCCCGATATGGAACCAGTCGGTTGTTCCATGTTCAGTTCTAACTTGCTTCCTGACCTGCGTACAGATTTCTCAAGAGGCAGGTGAGGTGGTCTGGTATTCTCATCTCTCAAGAATTTTCCACAGTTTGTTGTGATCCACACAGTCAAAGGCTTTGGCATAGTCAATAAAGCAGAAATAGATGTTTTTCTGGAACTCTCTTGCTTTTTCGATGACCCAGCATATGTTGGCAATTTGATCTCTGGTTCCTCTGCCTTGTCTAAATCCACCTTGAACATCTGGAAGTTCACAGTTCACATACTGTTGAAGCCTGGCTTGGAGAATTTTTAGCATTACTTTACTAGCATGTGAGATGAGTGCAATTGTGCAGTAGTTGGAGCATTCTTTGGCATTGTCTGTCTTTGGGATTGGAATGAAAACTGACCTTTTCCAGTCCTGTAGCCACTGCTGAGTTTCCCAAATTTGCTGGCATATTGAGTGCAGCACTTTCACAGCATCATCTTTTAGGATGTGAAATAGCTCAACTGGAATTCCATCACCTCCACTAGCTTTGTTCGTAGTGATGCTTCCTAAGGCCCACTTGACTTCACATTCCAGGATGTCTGGCTCTAGGTGAGTGATCACACCATCGTGATTATCTGGGTCATGAAGATCTTTTTTGTACAGTTCTTCTGTGTATTCTTGCCACCTCTTCTTAATATCTTCTACTTCTGTTAGGTCCATACCATTTCTGTCCTTATTGAGCCCATCTTTGCATGAAATATTTCCTTGGTATCTCTGATTTTCTTGAAGAGATCTCTAGCGTTTCCCATTTTACTGTTTTCCTCTATTTCTTTGCACTGATCACCCAGGAAGTCTTTCTTATCTCTCCTTGCTATTCTTTGGAACTCTGCATTCAAATGGGAATATCTTTCCTTTTCTCCTTTGCTTTCACTTCTCTTCTTTTCAGAGCTGTTTGTAAGGCCTCCTTATGTTACTGAATTATAAATTTTTAAACTATATGCTTTATAATATTTATAAATATTTACCTTGTTCTCATTTTTCTGTAATCATTTTTTCTTGGTGATTAAGAAAAGAATAGCAGGTACAGAGCATTAGAGTTGGTGTTTTTAAATTTACTTGTCTGTAATCTTCGCCACTGTGAGTTTAGAAACAGCAAGATATGACTTATTTTAGCCAGAATATCCAAGATTCTTGATGAATCATAATGTTAAACACCTTTCATTAGTACACATAAGGATTATAATGTGGTAAAGATCAGAAATTAAGGTTTCCTGAGGATTTTTTCTTCCCTTTTTGTGAATTATCTTATTTCTGTCAAATAAGTTACATATTAGAAAATATTCAGAAGGCGAAAAGAACAGTAATCATTAGCTGTCTTGTTTTCTTATTGACTCTAAAGAACCATAATTTAAAAACTTGCTACTCTTTAGAAAATCCTGATTTAAATTTTGAAAAATAGTATTCATAAGTCAAGCCTATAGTAAATAACTGGCTCTTGTAAACTACTTACCGGTAGTTTACTGTCATAGTTCTTCTGTTAACTGTGTGCTGGTGTTAACTATTAATGACTATTTTTAGAAGAGTACCTTGTGTGCTGCAGCCATTTGGGGCCCTTTGGGTCACTTGTGTTGTCAATGGAAGTGTGCCCTCTTGTGGTCAGTAGGAAACAGAATTTCAGTTGTCAAAATAGTCATCCTAGCTTTCTCTGAGTTCATATTTTTTTTTGCTCATTCATTTGGAATTACCCAGACTCTGAATTTATTTTTCAGTAAACACAAAATAAAACTATTTCAAAATTTTTAAATGAAGAATTGAGAATTAGAGAGTGGTGTCTTATTTTATTGGAGAAGTGCTTAAAAAAGATATGGATTAAAGGACAGGGTGTCAAGAAGTCTAACAGAGAAAAGATATCACAGTTAGGCAAGCTGTTCTGATAGTGTTTGAGAAGATTTATGACTAATGTTGTTGTGATATAATGAGTATTTTGCACTCTGCTCCATCTTCTTTACAAAATGCTCCCAGAATGACACTCTGATTTTATTTCTATTCCATTTATGTGTGTGTGTGTGTGTGTGTGTGTGTGTGTGTATATATATACATATATATCCTTTCACCTTATCCTGGTGAAAGCAATAAATACTTGTGTGACACTATTGGAAACGTCTGTTTCATGTAATAGAAATTAAGTTAATTTGAAATAAATGTTGAAATCTGTTTTGAACTGCCTGTAGTTCAAAAAACTTACTGCTAAATTCAAAACTTACTACTCTGTAGTAAGTTGGCATCATAAATGTTTATGAGTTATGGGGATTTTTTCAAAAGGAATGAACTTCCCTTGAAATTTTAATTTTTCTTAATTTGTATTTTTAATACCATTGTTGATCTTTGAGTTTAAAGGTTAAGTTTTTATTTATATGTTTTAGCAGTGACTATGTCCCATATATATCTTCTTAGAAACTGATTTTTTTTTTAATGCCGCAATATTCTTAGAAGGATTCCACTGTTAATATTGTTATCATCCCTTATGGGTGATTCACTGAGCTTTACCAGTCCATAAATAAGAAGTGTTACCAAAAAAAAAAAAAAGAAGAAGTGTTACGACTAAGAATAATTCTCATCACATGAATGAATTTATCTGTGATGGGTGAATTGCATGTATTGGTCTTCATTAGTTGATATGAAATGAAAATCAATTTAAGTTTCAGTTCATAGTTTAAATATTTTGAAAATTTTGATTCAATTATAAAACATTTTAAATTTACAAAAATAACTGCCATTTTTATACAAATTGAAAAGACAGTTTCTGCTTACTTACATGTAATTACACTTGTAAACACTGGCAATCTAATATTATGCATTGATTTTTTTAAATAGTTTTTATTTTTAATATGTGGCTTGTAAAATATATTTGGTTTGTATTGAATTGATTTCTTTATACTATCAGATGTGTTTAAACACATATGAGGAGTTTGTTTTTATATAAAGTTATATAAAGGTTATATAAAGGTATTTGCTTTTCATATTGTAAAGTTTTTTTAAGTTAAAAGTTTAAAGCTAGTTAATTCAGAATTCTTTGAATGAAAGAGGACAGTGAAAAAGTTGACTTAAAACTCAACATTCAGAAAACTAAGATCATTGCATCTGGTCCCATCACTTCATGGCAAATAGATGAGGAAACAATGGAAAGAGTGAGAGACTTTATTTTGGGGGCTCCAAAATCACTGTAGATGGTGACTACAGCCATGAAATTAAAAGACGCTTACTCCTTGGAAGAAAAGCTATGACCAACCTGGACAGCATATTGAAAAGCAGAGACATTACTTTGCTAACAAAGGTCCCTCTAGTCAAAGCTATGGTTTTTCCATTAGTCATGTATGGATGTGAGAGTTGGACTATAAAGAAAGCTGAGCACCAAAGAATTGATGCTTTTGAACTGTGGTATTGGAGAAGACTCTTGAGAGTCCCTTAGACTGCAAGGAGATCCAACCAGTCCATCCTAAAGGAAATCAGTCCTGAATATTCATTGGAAGGGCTGATGTTGAAGCTGAAACTCCAATATCTTGGCCACCTGATGTGAAAGACCCTGATGCTGGGAAAGACTGAAGACAGGAGAAGGGGACAACAGAGGATGAGATGGTTGGATGGCATCACCGACATGATGGACATGGGTTTGAGTAGGCTCTGGGAGTTGGTGATGGACAGGGAAGCCTGGCATGTTTAAGTCCATGGGGTCGCAAAGAGTCAGACAGGATTGAGCGACTGAATTGAACTTGAGTGAATGGCAGTGGAATGTAATGCTTAAAAAGCTCCAGCTCTTAGAGTCAGGCTGCCTGAGTTTGAATCCCAGCACTGTCCCTAGCTATACAGTCTTGGCAAGTTCTCTGTGCTTCAAATTCTTCATCTGCAATGCGAGAATATTACTGATACTATTACATTAGTACCTGCCTCTTAAGATTGCTGTAAAAATTCAATGAATTAATATAAAAACACTTGGAATAGTGCCTGGATATACTACAATCTGGGTTTCTATTAACTGCTGTTATTATCGTCATCATTAAATTTATACTTGGATTGATGTTGAAATTTCATTGGGAAGAATATACTGTTTGTTTTGTAAATATAAATCACTTTTACAATTCTTACCTTAAAAAATATTCTGATTAATTGACAATATAAGTAGTAAGCTAAAACAGCATTTCATAAAGTTGTTATGAAAGCTTTCTTTTCACAAGTATCTTCTTTTCTTTTTTAGGCACGGAATGTCAACACCGGTGAACTGGCAGCAATTAAAGTAATAAAATTGGAACCAGGTAAATTCATTGAAATTTGATGTTTCTTATTGCTCTCAGCCACTGGCTTGTTTTAATGATGTTTGGTCAACATTCTTTAGTTGTTCCCGACATCTGGCAGAGAGGGGTGTTGTCTGCTCCTCCACCTCTCAAGACCTGTAGACACCTTGCCCAGTACTTCCCTGAAAAACCGCTGATAATTGCAGGAGGACGGGGAGCTCCGGAGGAGACTTTGTTCCGTCTGGACTTCGCTGAGCTCACTTGTCACACCCTGATGGTGGTGTTTGTCCAGGTTGACTCTGTCCAGTGGCGAGAGGCAGTGTGCTGCAGTGGAGAGAACGGAATTGGGACCTGGTATCTGCAGACCAGTTCTTTGTGTCCCGTACTCCTGCTTTGTGAACTTGGGCAAGTAACTTCAGCCCTGAGTCTCAGTTTCCTTAATAAACCTGACTTTCACATTTTGGGGGTCGTTAATATTGAAATAGCTGCCTTCCACCTGGAGTAGCTTGTAAAGCCCCAGGACTACTCCCTATTTTTCATCTGCTTCAACTGTATTCTGTCCCTGGATTCCCCCCACTCCCTGCAGAACCCGTGTCTTTCTGAACTGACTATATACTCTTAAAAACCCCTCCCCTCCCCCATTTCTCCCTCCCATCATAAGTACGTAAGGGTACTAGTGTCTAGACTGAATTCCACCTCAATGATAGTGCCTTTCTGGTGGTGCCTTTCTGGTGATGCCTTTCTGTGTGGCCACACATCCATCCAGTAATTTTTTTTTAATTGTAGACAACTTTTTCTATAAAAGTCAAGAGTAAAATATTGTAGGCTTTTTGGACCACATGTAGTCTCTGTATGTGGTTCTCTCTCTCTTCCTCCCTCTTTTTCTTCCTCCTTAAACGTACTTTGCTGAAAAATCATTGTTAACAAACCAGGTCATGTGCTTGTAGTTTGCCCACCCCTGATTTTGATCATCAGTACACTTAGAAGTGCTGTTAGGATGAAGTTTCAAGGATGTGTTGACTGACTGATCAAACTACACTCGAATATAATGAATTTAAAATAATTTCTCCTTTATGGGTATTTACAGATTTTTTTTATGCTCTAATTATATTCTAACATCACAAAACAAAGCCTTTTTCCTTTTCTTTGAAACTCTATTCTTTAGTGGATATTCAAAATTGACAAACTGACAAAAAAATAAAGGTTTGACATTGGAAGCAGGGCCTCCATTTTTAATCATTAAGAAGAGGCAATGTTATTGATGAAAGAGTCTGCTTAGAAGCAGTGTGTACATACACCGTTCCCTCAAATCAGTTTAGTGTCTTCTCTTTCAGGAAACCTTTCTCCCCGACCCCTCCTCCAATTAAGATGATTCCTACTACAGGAGTACCTTTGCCACAGCTGTGATTCTAGAGTTGCCTTTCTCTGTTCCTAAATTGTAATCAGATTAAGTCCACAGCATTCAATTTAGGGTCCATGCATAGTACGCACATCTTAAAATGTCCTTTAAAAAATTAGGAACTTAAAATCTTATTATTCATCAGGTCATTTGCTTTCTGATTAGTGAGTTTTTTGTTTTATGTTAATCTTAAATACTGCCTTTTATATATATATATATCAGTTCAGTTCAGTTGCTCAGTCATGTCTGTCTCTTTGCAACCCCATGAATCGCAGCACGCCAGGCCTCCCTGTCCATCACCAACTCCCAGAGTTTACTCAAACTCATGTCCATCAAGTCGGTGATGCCATCCAGCCATCTCATCCTCTGTTGCCCCCTTTTCCTCCTGCCCCCAATCCCTCCCAGCGTCAGGGTCTTTTCCGATGAGTCAACTCTTCGCATGAGGTGGCCAAAGTACTGGAGTTTCAGCTTCAGCATCAGTCCTTCCAATGAACACTCCTTTAGGATGGACTGGTTGGATCTCCCTGCAGTCCAAGGGACTCTGAAGAGTCTTCTCCAACACCACAGTTCAAAAGCATCAATTCTTCTGTGCTCAGCCTTCTTCACAGTCCAACTCTCACATCCATACATGACCATTGGAAAAACCATAGCCTTGACTAGACGGACTTTTGTTGGCAAAGTAATGTCTTTGCTTTTTAATATGCTGTCTAGGTTGGTCATAACTTTCCTTCTAAGGAGTAAGTGTCATTTAATTTCATGGCTGCAGTCACCACCTGCAGTGATTTTGGAGCCCCCCAAAATAAAGTCAGCCACTGTTTCCCCATCTATTTGTCATGAAGTGATGGGACCAGATGCCATGATCTTAGTTTTCTGAATGTTGAGTTTTAAGCCAACTTTTTCACTCTCCTCTTTCACTTTCATCAAGAGGCTTTTTAGTTCCTCTTCACTTTCTGCCCTAAGGGTGGTGTCATCTGCATATCTGAGGTTATTGATATTTCTCCCGGCAATCTTGATTCCAGCTTGTGCTTCTTCTAGCCCAGCGTTTCTCATGCTGTACTCTGCATGTAAGTTAAATAAGCAGGGTGACAATATACAGCCTTGACGTACTCCTTTTCCTATTTGGAACCAGTCTGTTGTTCCACATCCAGTTCTAACTGTTGCTTCCTGACCTGCATATAGATTTCTCAAGAGGCAGGTCAGGTGGTCTGGTATTCCCATCTCTTTCAGAATTTTCCACAGTTTATTGTGATCCATATCACTATAATAAATGAAAATACAATTAAATAAAAAGAAACAAATGTATTCCTACTCTGCCACTCAGAGATAACAAGAATTACTACCATATATATGTTATGAGATATACACTTAAATTTAATTAACATTAGACTCTCTGGTTTTGTGTTCTTAGAAGACACCTGAATTTTTATATTAAATTTCTTTAATTTGTTTATGTCTTGTGAGAAAGGTTAAACTTGCCAGTGAGCTTGAAGTATATGGCCCAGTGGTTACAACCACAGACTCTAAAGCCAAGCTACTTTGATTCTCATCTCGCTTGACCACATTGCTTAGGCTTTTTGGATGGACCTTTGTATCCTCATCCCTAAAATGGGGATAATAGTAATAGCTTCCTCTTAAGGCTTTTGTAGGGATTAAATAAGCTAAAATATCCAAAACACTTTAAAAATTTCTTGAAAAGTTTATTAGTTTGCCATAATGACCTAGCAGTTCCACTCCTGTGTATCTGCCTACACAGCAACGTTATTCTTACTAGGCAGAGGTTGGCACCAACCTAACTGCCCATCAGCTGGGGAATGAATAGACAAAATACGTCTATACAATGCAACGGAATGCTGTTGAGCAAGAAAAAGAAACAAACGATACATGCTGTGACATTAATGATCCTTAAAAATTGTAAAGTGTACGCAGCCAGCCAATTCTGTTAATGTGGAATGTCCAGAAAAGGCAGATCTAAGAGTCAGAAAGAGGATTAGTCGGCTGGTGTGTGTGTGTGTGTGAGGAGGGATTAAGAGTTAATGGATGTGAGGGGTCTTATTGGTTAATGGAAATATTTTAAAATTGATTTATACTGATGGTTGCACAACTAGGTGAATTTACTAAAGAAAAGCCTTTGAATTATGCACTTGATGTGGATTAACTGTTGCTGTAGTTTAGTTCCTGCTGTGCCTGACTCATCGCAACCCCACACACTGCAGTCCGCCAGGCTCCTCTGTCCATGGGATTTCCCACGAAAGAATACTGGAATGAGTTTCCATTTCCTTTCCCAAGGGATCTTCCCAACTCAGGGATCACCCCGCGCCTCCTGCATTGGCAGGTGAATTCTTTACTGCTGAGCCACCGGGAAACCCATGTATGAACTACACGATTTTAAAATATGCCTTAATATAGTTTATAAAAATATAATCATAATACCATTGTCATCTCTTAACAATATTAATAGTAGCTTCTTAGTAAGAAATAAGCTTCACATGTTGCAATTAGTTGATATGTCTCAAACTTCTTTTATGTCTGTAGGTTCTGCCTTCACTTCTTTTTTATTTTTTTCCTTGTCCCTCCTGCCTTTTTAAAGAAATTTACTCATTTGTCCTACAGAACTTTCCCCCTCAACCCAGTTTTTGCCAGTTATCTCGCAATAGAATCTTTTAATGTGGTCTCCTGTGTTGGGAGTTAGCTCTCAAAGACTGATAAGATTCAGGTTTGATTTGGAATGTGGTAGAAGAGGACAGCTTCATTGGTAGTGTTATGTACTCATTTTTCTGAATTAGAATTCTAATATTAGAATATTAGTTTCTGACATTTTGAAAAACAAAAACTAAACCTGAAATAGTCAAGTGTAATGAAAAGAATTTTAAGAATTTGCATCCAAAGTAGTTGTTTTCCCCCTTTTTCTTGATAACTGATATCCAGTCTGAACCTGAAGCTAAGTGAAACCTTATTTGGGCAAAATTGTTTAAATTTTTTGTACAGAATTTGATGAAGAGTAACATAACGGCTGGTAATGGTATTGTTTGGATATCAGAAGTAGATACAATAATATAAGATACTCAGTGATTTTGGAAAATAAAGGATTTCATAGAGGTGAATTTTCTAAAATTCTATTTAAATTGCAAAAGTTGTTTTAACCATTATCTGTAAGTATTTCTCACATGCATTTCATCTCAAATAGCATGCTGAAAGTAGAATAGTTATCATAATGTAACTAATAGTTACAAGTTGTCTTCAGCAGCTCATGACAAATAAATGAATGTCTCTCTGCCTCTTAGAAAAAGGCTCTAAATGGTGACCATTCCCCACTCACTGTCACTAGTTGCCCCTACTCCCCCCGACTCCCGTCTCTCTGATGGCCGTGCTGAAAGACTTAATAGAATCCTAACCACTGGACTGTCAGGGAATCCCCTGGTTGCTTCTCTTTACATCAGTTAATGTTTACTGACAATGTATTGTATTAAGATAAAATGATAAGGCACATTTGTTGATTTTGAAGTCCAGCCCTTTATATCTGCCTCCTCTGTCTGCTTGTTTCTGTTGCATTGTTGGCCAGAAGATTGGCCAGTCAGGTTTGTTAGAATTGTATCTAATGAAAAAGAGCATGCTATGAGTTTGTCAGAAGAACTTTCCTTTGAACTTTGCATCATCTCTCTTGTCTTCTCATGGTACCTTTTTGTGCATGCCTGATTCTCATTTATGTTCTGAAAGTTAAAGTTACTAAGTAAGTGCTTAGTTTGCAGCCCAGTTGTTTCTATGATGGGTAGTGGAAATCAAAGCACATATGGTATAGTGGTTAAGAATGTGGGCTTTGGACCCAAAATGCTTAGATTATTATTGAGGCTCTGTCACAGTGAACTGTGTGACCTCGGCAGATACTTAACTGCTCTACCTATTTTTCCTTTCTGCACAGTAGGGATATCAGTAGTTTCTACTTCATAGCATTGGTGTGAAAATTAAGTAGTTTAATGTATTGGAGAAGGAAATGTCAACCCACTCCAGTACTCTTGCCTGGAGAATCCCATGGACAGAGGAGCCTGGCGGGCTACAGTCCACGGGGTCACAGAGTCAGACACGACTTAGCAACTAAATCACCACCACTACCACCAGATAAACAAACGAGCCCTTTTTATATGTTTAGTTTGAATCTTTGATATATCCAATTTAGTCTTTAAAGTCTGTAGGTGTTGTATAGGTAACATTACTTTTCCCAGAGTCTCTCACACACACACATGTACTCTTATACACGTGCTTAGAACTATTGGAGATACTTAGAATAACATTAATAGGCTCTGAAATACTGACAGGTCCTTTAAAAATTAAAAACCTGGAAAGTGCAGCTATCATGATTGTCTTCTATATCAGAGAAGGTACAAAGGAGAATTTGGCCATGTCCGACTCTTTGTGACCCCATGGACTGTAGCCTGCCAGGCTCCTCTGTCCATGGAATTCTCCAGAAAAGAATACTGGAAAGGATTGCCATGCCCTCCTCCAGGGGAATCTTCCTGTCCCAGGGATCGAACTCACGTCTCATGTCTCCTGCATTGGTTGGCAGGTTCTTTATCATTAGTGCCACTTGGGAAGCCGCTGGCAGAATTCAAACACGCCCAGACATCAGTAGAAAATAATAATGATGTGCAGAACTTGGTTTAACAGAAATTAACTTTCTTATTAATGTTTTTCTAGATGGTGGAATTATTTTCCTTAAATTCACAAACTCACATAACAACAACAATAGTGCTAATGATGATAAAAGTTCCAGTAGCCACTTTTTGGATGCTTTCTTAGGACAGTGTGCCAGACCCCACACTGAGCCCTTCGTGTGTGTTGTCTCAGTCAATCCTCATAGTGAGACGCAGTGCAGTAGGTATGGTATTATCATCCCCACCTCATAGAATAGAGACACAGAAAGATTAATTTGCCTAGACTGTATAACAGAGGAGCAAATTCAAATCCAAGTCTGTGTTTTCTTAGAGCCTGTGCTATTATGTATTCAATATATTGCCTTACAGATGCTTCCTGGAATTTTTAGAATAATTCCCAGTTCTCCAGCAACATTTTTTGAAAGTTTGCCTCTCTACTATAGAGCTTGTTGTTCATCATTTTCAATGTTAAATTAAATTTTAAGTTGTTACAGTTTTATTTAACATAATCAGACTTTAGGGAAAATTGGAAAGAATAGTACAAAGAATTTTAATATTTCATCTAGATTTCTCAATATTTCTTTTCCTACATTTAAAATACCCTCTTCCTCTGAATACTTTTCGTGTGTATTTTCTTAAAACAACGGAATGTCATTCATTGCCTAAATAACAGTACAATGATCAAAATCAGGAAATTAATGCTGTTACGGGGCTGTTATTTAATCCACAGTTCTTACTCAGATTTTGTCAGTTGCCCTAGTAGTATGTTTTTAGAAAAAAGAAAATCTAGGAGGATGTGTTGCAATCAGTTGCCCAGGTCTCCAGTTTTTTTGTTTGTTTGTTTTAATCTGAAAGAGTTCCTGAGCCTTTGTTTTGAATGCTGGGCCTGTTTATTGCTACTGATGCATGGTTTCTAAGGGGTTGTCTTCAGGGATAGAGCCAGGAAATAGGTGTGTATATGCACACATAAATACATGTATACCCACACACCTCTTCCCTCCCCCACCCCCATCTATCTTTGTTGAAAACCATGATTTCACGCTTATATCTCCAATACCAATCTAATACTCTTCTCTCCATTCCATATGTGTAACTTCCTTCTCCAACAGAGAGAAACTTCATTTCCATTATCAACAGTATATTTATTTATTTGCTTAATACTTGAACGTAAAAGTAATTTCAGAAAGAACTCAGCTACTAACTGGAGGTCAGTGTTTAGAATTCTGTGATCTCTAGGCTGAGGGCATATATTATTCTAAAATCTGGTTCTCCTCCTTCTCCCTTTCAAAATTGCTTATGTTATTCTTTTGAAGTCTGTATAGTTTTATGTTTCCAGGCTGCCATAACAAAGTAGCACAAACTAGATGGCTTGAAACAGCAGGAGTTTATTCTCTAACAGGCGAGGCTACAAGTTGGAAATCAAGGTGTCAGCAGAGTTGGTTCCTACTGAGAACTCTGAAAAATATGGCCAACAATTTTGGTATTCCTTGGCTTATAGATGGTTCCAGTCCTTACCTCCATCATCTCGGAGCAGAAACCCCATGTTCAAATTTCTGCTTTGTATGAAGACACCAGCTATAGAGACCACCATAAAGGCCTGATCTTAACTTGATTACAGCAAAGACCTTATTTCCAAACAGGATCACATTCAGAAGTACTGGAGGTTGATTTCACCGTATCTTTTGAGGAAACACATTTTACCCCATGGAAACCTGACCAGTTCATTTGTTTCTGTTTGTATTCGTCTTTGATTTCATTCCTTTAGAGTATTTGTGAAGTACATGAAACCTGAACATGATTTAGGGAAGTAGCATTCTTCTTTTTTATTCTCTTCCCACTCATCCCCTGTTGATAACCGCAGTTTATGGTCTTAGAGCATCCTTTCCATGTTGTGTTGTTTTGTTTACCCAAATGAGCAGTACTTGAATATTTTCTTACTTTCTATTTTTTCACAAAAGGTAGATAGCTAAAGCATACTATAGCTATCCCTTTGAATTTTGCCCTTTTCATTTAACATTATGTCTGAGAAATCATTCCACATTAATTCTCATTCTGTATAGTTACTCCATCATATGAATATACTGTAGTTAATTCAGTCACTGGTCTATGTGTGAGCCTTTAGGTTGGTTTCAGTATGTTGCATTTACAGATATTCCTGCTTGTA
Source organism: Cervus canadensis (assembly GCF_019320065.1). NCBI lineage: Eukaryota > Metazoa > Chordata > Mammalia > Artiodactyla > Cervidae > Cervus > Cervus canadensis. The sequence continues at coordinate 21,067,253 of NC_057390.1, read as the reverse complement.
AAATTTATATCATCCATGCTGATAAAACTACAAAAAGGATGAACCTCAGAAACATTATGCTAAATGAAAAAAGCCAAACACAGTAGGTCGCCTATTGTATATTCTGTTTATTAGTATATGAAATATACAGCATAAGTAAATCCAAAGAGACAGAAACCTAGTTTGTTGTTTCCAGGGGCTGGGGAGAGGGAGGAAGGGGAAGTGACTGCTTAGTGGGTGTGGGCTCACCTTTGGGGCGATAAAGTGTTTTGAAACTAGATAGAGGTGATGGCGGCACAATGCTGTGACATACTAAATGCCGCTCAACTAAATGACACTTGGTTATACAGATGTCAGCTCAATAAAAAGTGTATATTATCCATATCATTTAAATAATGCTTGTTTTAGTTTTTTGTGGATGTTGATGCCGCTGACGTTTCAGCCACTGGGTAATCAGTGCACCTTCAAATGCTTCTCAGAAAGAACATGCCCTGACGTTAACCACTTTAGTGCACATGTGTGTATATACTGTCTATTCACACCTCTTTTTGGCTGCTCAGTCAGATTTAATTTTCTTTACCTCCTCTGTCTTTCACTTTACAAAGTTATGTTTTGTTTTTCTGTTCATTGGAAAAAGCTGAAGTCTAGTGATGCTGGAGCTAAAGAACCTTCATGGGAAAAAGGGGGCATGGTCCAGGATGGGAGTGGATCATAAAGGATAGAAACCAGAAAGATACTTAGGGCCAGATTATGTACCATAATACCTTTGTTCCATGCCAGAAAGTCTAGAGCCATGGATCACAGAAGATTATTAGGGAGAGGACTGATATTTAGTCTGTGTTTTAAGATAACTGGTAGTAATGTGGCAGATGACTTGAAATGTAAATTCGTATTAGAAACAGAGAGAGCAGTGAAGAGGTATATTGAGAAGGGTATTAGGAAAAGAATGTGTATATATATGTTTAACTGAGTCACTTTGCTCTACCGCAGAAGTTGGCACAAATTGGAAATCAGCTATCAAATTTTAAACATTCTTTAAAAGAAGCATATTACATTCAGGTTAACTGCTATAGCAAAAAACCCCAAAACAAAGTGACCTAAACAAAATAGACATTTGTTTCTCTCTCATATAACAGTTGTGAGGTGAACCCAAGTTGGTAAGTCAGTTCTGTTCCATGAGGCTGTTCAAGGATGCATGTTCCTTGCGTTTTATGGCATCACGCAGTGGAGCACTCATTCATCTGCTGATGTGAGGTTGGGTCACTGGTATGTCCATCTTTAGCTTGCAGGTATAGAGAGAGATATTTTAAGGCAAGTAACTTTTCTTTTAAAAAAGTGAGGTTGGAAGTCACACACCAGTTCTGCTCATTTTTGTTGCTCATTTTGTTGCTAGAAGTTAACTTCAATGGCTGCAGAAATGCACGAAGGAAATGGAAGAGGCTGGGAAATGTGGTCGTTAGCATGTCCAAGAAGAAGGAAAGAATGGCTTTTGGAGGCACAAACAGTAGTCTACCCCATGAGGCAATTTGAGTGTTTTTTATTATGAGGATTTGAACCTGGGTAAGAAAATAGACAGAACTGACCAGTTAACAGTGATGGAATTGTTGTACAGTGTTGACTACCAAATTGTAGTTAGAAATCAACCATTTTTATTTTGCCCATTAACTTACCTATGCTGCTATTCAAGAACTGTCACAGGAATATCACCTAGAAACAATATGTCATCAATTTTTACCTATTAAAGAACTTTTCTTTAGAAATTAGTATTAAGGGAATTAGGGTACTACCCCTAGGTAGGTAAATTTGTCTCTATTTTAAAAACTGCACATTAGTGCATTTCCTGCCCCGTTATATAAATTATCCATCCATGTTACCTTTTCCCCAAAGTCTCAGAGGATAACAAAAATATATTTGTAAGTTTATTTTAAGCCTTACTCATGAAGTGGGTAAAAAAAAAGAAAAGAAAACCTGAGCAATACTAAGACAAGTATTTAATGAGAGATAGAAATATTAATACTTCTATAGGAAACAGAACAACATTACCCAGATAATGTCACTTCATGATCTCATCTTCCTGCAGAAAGTCTTCTTGATTCCCAGTATGTAATGCAGACCAGTGACTTCTGGCATTTTACTTGAAATACTGCTAATACAAATTTAATATTTACTGTACTCCCATAATACACCAGTATAGAAGAAAGTCCAGTTTCCATTTAAGACCAATTGCTTCTAACAAAGTTTACATTTTATTGATGTTTTATAAATTACATTGTAGTCCCAGAGATCTTCACAATAAAAATTAATCTACACTTGTTATCTTTTATATTGTTTATGATAACCATTCTAACAGACATGAGGTGATATCTTATTGTGGTTTGCTTGTATTTCCCTGGTTATTAATGATGTTGAGCACCTTTTATATACTTGTTGGCCATTTGTGTGTCTTCCTCAGAAAAATATCTGTTCAGTTCCTCTGTCCATTATTAAATCAGATTGTTCGAGGTTTCTTACCAATAACTTTCATGAGTTTTTTATATTTTTTTTTGGATATTAACCTCTTACCTGATATATGATTCTCAGATATTTTCTCCCATGCTGTAGGCTGTCTTTTCATTTTCTTGAGGTTCCTTTTGCTGTGTAGAAGGTTTTTAGATTTTTATCATAAAAATATCCCATTTTTTATCAAGGGATAAATGTTGGTGAGGAGGTGGAGAACAGGGCACCCCTGTGCACTGTTGGTGGAAATGTAAATTGGTGTAGCCACTGTGGAAAACACTGTAAAGATTCCTTAAAAAATGAAAAAGAGAACTGCAGTGTGATCCAGCAGTCCCACTTCTAGGTATATATCAAAAGGATATGAAAAGATATCAAAGAGATACCTGCACTCCTATGTCATTATTCACAACTGCCCAGATAAAGAAACAACCTAAGTGTCTGTGGATGAATGGATAAAGGAGATATGGGTGTGTGTATGTGTGTGTGCACATGTATATACATATATACATGATGGAGTATTGTTCAGCCAAGAGAGAAAAGGAAATCTGCCATTTGCAGCAATGTGGATGGACCTTGAGGACATTATACTAATTGAAACAAGCTAACACATTAAATGAGTACATGAACTTCACTGAGGTAAGATAATGTTCCTTCAAAACCAGTGTATCTGCTGAAGTTGGACATCTTTCATAGAGAAATTGCTGTATAATAAACAAAAGATAAATCGGCAAACAAACTTTTCTGAAGAGCATAATGTAATCAGTTTAATTAGCAAGCTGTTCTTTTACATGCTGACATAAAATGGAGACAGGAATCTTAAATAGCAGAGAAAGTCAGAATTTGGCCATTTATCAGGCTGGAATAGCAGACATAGATAAACCTCAAACTCAACAAGAAACAATATTTCTCCCAAGAATGGTAGAGCTGTAAAATGTCATAACAAACCCTGTCTTTGAATGACTGTGGCTTGCCAACTCACTGAAAAACTTTGTTTTGGAAAATCAGACTGTCAGAAACTTGACTTGAGTATAATTATATCAGGAAGAATAAAACATCCCACTCTTGCCTGGAGAATCTAGGTCTCCCTGACATAGAGTAGTGGTCTTAATTTACAGCCAAGACACACAGCTCCAGAAAAGGGGTTTCTGGACGCAGCATCCACATCTGTCTTAACTTTGTAGTTCCTGAGGAAAGAGGATCTTGGTTCACTCTGCAGTCCAGTCCTGAAGTAGACCCTTTACACACAGTTCTGCTTTGCTCTAAGCCTATCAAAGCACAGCTTTATGTGAATTTCAGCTGGACTCTGTGCGTACATGCTAAGTCACTTCACTCGCGTCCGATTCTTTGCCACCCATGGCCTGTAGCCCACCAAGCTCCTCTGACCATGAAAGTCTCCAGGCAAGAATACTGAAGTCAGTTGCCATGCCCTCCTCCAGGGGATCTTCTCAACCCAGGGGTTGAACGAGCATCTCTTACATCTCCTGTGTTGACAGGCGAGTTCTTTACCATAGCGCCACCTGGGAACCCCTATACTCTACTCTTTTATAACTACTTTAAATATTATTATAGTTGTAAGTCTTACAGCTTTCATACTCTGTGCTTAGTCGCTCAGCTGTGTCCAACTGTTTGCGACCCCATGGACTATAGCCTGCCAGGCTCCTCTGTCCATGGGGATTCTCTAGGCAAGAATAGTAGAGTGGGTTGCCATGCCCTCCTCCAGGGGATCTTCCCAACCCAGGTCTCCCACATTGCAGGCAGATTCTTTACCATCTGAGCCACCAGGGAAGGCCAGCTACTCTTCCCCAAGTCTTATAGCTACTCTTTGTCCTTTGTTTTGTGAGACAGCTGAAGATTCCCCCGGGGTGCAGTCTTCCTTGTTGCAGCGGGTCAGTAAACCTGCTCTCGTCAGACTGCAGGTTTGTTTCTGCGGTTGTTAGGATGATGGAGCTAGTACACTGCCAGCTCTTGAGACTTACTTTAAAAGAAAGTTAAAAAGGGATCCAAATGAACACTTGTGGCAGAGCCTGCTAATAGAATAGAATGCGCAGATAGGTATTGGGTTAGCCCAAAAGTTTGTTTGGGTTTTTCTACATCTTATGGAGAAACCCAAATTAACCCAGTACTTTCAGACTTCACTTTCAAGTTCTTATCTTTTTTCTTCTTGAGTTTTAAAGTCTATTTTAGAGCCAGAAGATACTTTTTAGGTCATAGATAGATGGTGGTCAGATTTTTTTTACAATTTTCAGAACTTGGAGTAGAAAACACCTGATGGCAGAGAAGTATCATTTGAACAGTCTCTTCAGCCTAATGCTCACATTTCCTATTGCAGGGAAGTAGGCACTGCGCTTGTAATTTACCCAGGGCCATTCATCTTGTTTGTGGACCTGATTCCTTTGACTCTTTACCTGCTGTTCTTTAGTTCTTCACACTAAAGAAATAGAATTTAATTAAAGTTGCTTGTAGTTACTCATTTGTGGTATTTTTTACAGCTTTAGTTATTAAAGTAGAATATAAATGCAGACAAATAACACTGATTAATTAGGTAGCACCTCACGGGAGCAACTCTTCTAAGTAGGGAAACTCATTCCTCTTCCAACACCATGAAAAATACTGAGATTGATAAGCAGGAAAAATTCATCATGAGAAAATAAGGTATGATGTTTTGTTTTCAGAAGAGCAATATTTATTAAACTGTAAAGCAAAATTTTTAAAGTGTGGCTAAGTACCAGTAAGACCCATGCCACGGTTTTTTCATGGGTCGCCAGAGTTAAGTGTTATGAGTCTTCTTTCCTGCCAGCCTTTGACGTTAACCTTCTCTGTCCTGAGCGCTGGGAGGGTGCTTTTTCCTCCTTCGTCTCGCGTCACGGAGGGCAGGGAGGGGAAGGAGTTATCTGCACTTTCCCACCTCCCTGAGAGCTTGCTTGAATCCCTTGCCACCAGCTGTTTATTCAGTGCCAGGTGTTTATGGCCTTCATGAAGAGAGCTGTTACATCATTGGTGATAATTACTTCTCAGAGGTTAACCATGGATCGCCTAGCCACTCCTTAACATACTGGAGCCACGTTATTGTCACAGTAAGCTTGAGGCCCACTGTACTGGTCAGATTAGACATTTACACAGGGCAAGGGAATAATGTTCAAAAATAAAGAAGGCTTTTTACTTCGTATATCTGCAGTATCTTCCTCCTCCTCAACCCCGTGTCACTTCAGCGATTCAGCTTTGTGAATATTTGCTTAGTACTCGGTTTAATTAGAATAGAAGGTACAAAGACGTGGTTCCTCCCTTCAAAGAGCTTGTCACCCAGCGTGAAAACTAACCAACCAGAGAGCGTGTGTGAGTAGCCTGATGGCGGAGTGTATGTGTGCGTCGTGGGGCTGGCAGTAAGGAATGGTGGTGACTGTGGCTGGAAACTGTCGTCCATTCACAGGTCTCTGAGTAGCTGGCTTTGGCTGTTTTCTCGTGAAATACTCTAGATTGGGCCTATTTAGGCAAGATGCTGTGTGAAAGAATGCTGATAGAACAGAGGAGCTAATATCTCCTGATTCACTTGGTGGGTCCAGAGAGGTTGTGAGATTCATTTCACTTGGGGTAGTTAAGAAAAGAACAGTTCAGCTGAGTCTTTAAGGCTGGTTGGGATTTTGCTGGCAGTATAAGAGAATGGAGAGTATTTCATATGAGGATAATGTGGAAGCAGAAGTGATATTGACTTACTAGGCCTGTTTGGACAATTGTAGTTTGATTTAACTACAGCGGTATGCTCTGTTGGATTCCCCAGTGGCTCAGATGGTAAAGAATATGCCTGCAGTGCAAGACACCTAGGTTCAATCCCTGGGTTAGGAAGATTCCCTGTAGAAGGGAATGGCTGCCCACTCCAGTATCTTGTCTAGAGAATTCCATGGACAAAGGAGCCTGGCAGGCTATGGTCCACGGGGTCACAAAGAGTCAGACACAACTGAGTGACCAACACTAGTGACTATGCTCTGTCATAGTGGGAAATAAATAGGAAATATAGAAGGAAATAAGATGTGAAGAGCAGATTGATTATAGTTTATGGAGAACCATAAATGTTATAGCACAGAGATTTAGACTCTACCCTGTGGATGATGGGATTTTTTAAAAATAGGTTAGTGATGTGGTCAGTATACACAGGATAGATGGAGAAGGGAGACTCCCCTGGTAAGAAGAACTATTCCTGTTAAAACATCCACACTTGAGTAGCATGGTAGGCAGGGATGGGCAGGATTTTAGGGTGAAAGAATGAGACTTAAAATGTGACTGATAAGACAAAGGATAAGGAAGAGGTACTGTCTATGTTAACATTAGAGGCAGTTGTAAGTCAAAATTGAGTTTGTGGGGAGAATAGATTTGCCATACTTTTTTGCTTTTCAGGAATGATAGCTTAGTGAGTTTTATTTGATTGTGGTTTATGCCTTCATGGCCTCAAGACTAGATCAAGAGCCACTAAAAACTTATTTAAAATCAAGTCTTGTGAGAGAAAACCAGAATGTCTGAGAGCTTGAAGCATCTCAAAATTAGAACTCTCCATGAATAATAGACTGTGGTTCTCATTGGTAAGTGTAGTAGAGATAGAAGTTTTACCCTTGTATTCCTTCAGTTCAGTTCAGTTCAGTCACTCAGTCGTGTCTGACTCTTTGCAACCCCATGAATTGCAGCACGCCAGGCCTCCCTGTCCATCACCAACTCCCGGAGCCTACCCAGACTCATGTCCATTGAGTCGGTGATGCCATCCAACCATCTCATCCTCTGTTGTCCCCTTCTTCTCCTGCCCCCAATCCCTCCCAGCATCAGGGTCTTTTCCAATGAGTCAACTCTTCGCATGAGGTGGCCAAAGTATTGGAGTTTCAGCTTCAACATCAGTCCTTCCAATGAACACCCAGGATGGATCTCCTTTAAGATGGACTGGTTGGATCTCCTTGCAGTCCAAGGGACTCTCAAGAGTCTTCTCCAACACCACAGTTCAATGGCATCAATTCTTCAGCACTCAGCTTTCTTCACAGTCCAACTCTCACATCCATACATGACCACTAGAAAAACCATAGCCTTGACTAGATGGACCTTTGTTGGCAATGTAATGTCTCTGCTTTTTGATATGCTATCTAGGTTGGTCATAACTTTCCTTCCAAGGTGTAAAGCGTCTTTTAATTTCATGGCTGCAGTCACCATCTACAGTGATTTTGGAGTCCACAAAAATAAAGTCTGACACTGTTTCCACATCTATTTCCCATGAAGTGATGGGACCAGATGCCATGATCTTAGTTTCTGAATGTTGAGCTTTAAGCCAACTTTTTCACTCTCCTTCACTATCATCAAGAGGCTCTTTAGTTCCTCTTCACTTTCTGCCATAAGGGTGGTGTCATCTGCATATCTGAGGTTATTGATATTTCTCCCGGCAATCTTGATTCCAGCTTGTGCTTCTTCCAGCCCAGCGTTTCTCATGCTGTACTCCGCATATAAGTTAAATAAGCAGGGTGACAATATACAGCCTTGACGTACTCCTTTTCCTGTTTGGAACCAGTCTGTTGTTCCATGTCCAGTTCTAACTGTTGCTTCCTGACCTGCATACAGGTTTCTCAAGAGGCAGGTTGGGTGGTCTGGTATTCCCATCTCTTTCAGAATTTTCCACAGTTTATTATTACTTATAATTTGACTATTTCTCCAGAAACCAAAAATTAGGTGCTGGTTTTCTGGTTTTACAAAAAATATCTTACAATAGTATGTCATTATTACTTAAAGCCAGTTTTATCTTTTTAAAACCAAGTCGTTAGATCTCATGTGCTCTTAAGATAGTAATTGAATTTCCTGGTAGTCTGGTAATTTGTGATAATAATTGGCAGCTTATTTAAGGGAATCACAACAGCTCTGGGTTGTGAGCCATGGTTTTACTGAAATTATTATTTCCATTTATTGTTTCTGTAGTGTGAAACGGGGTTTACAGATTGTGTACTTTGAATGGCACGTGCTCAGTCACTTCAGTCATATCTGACTCTTTGCAACCCTATGGACCAATTACCATATTAAAAGATAAATTAAAACTGATCTTATAATTAAAATACTTTCACATAATAGGATAGATAAATATTACCATTTCTCTGTGTTTAAAATAGAAGGAAGACTTGTGAGTACCCATATCTTGGGTGTGAGAAACCTTACTTATTCCCATAGTTTAAATTTTTTCCTTTGGCCATAAGACACTGTGTGTGTGTCTGTGTGTTTTTATGTAAAAAAAAATAACATTAGGTCTACCCTCTAAATAAATGTTTAAGTGTATCAGGCATATCAATAACATGATATGCTGTTGAGTATATCATGCAATACAGTTATAGCAGTATTGCTAACTGTAAACTTAGGCTGTATAGAAGATCTCCAGCATGATTGAAACTCTAAATCTATTGAACAGCACTTCCTCACCACTCCCACCCCACTCAGCCTCCAGATCCTGGCAACCCCCATGTTTTTTCTGTTTCCATAAGTTTGACTACTGTAGATACCTTATAAGTGGAATTATGTAGTATTCATCTTTCTGTGACTGACTTATTTCACTCAGCATGTCCTCGGGGTCCATCCTCAAGGTTTATCAGTGTTGTTGTGTATGCCAGAATTTCCTTCTTTTTGTGGTTGAATAGTGTTCCATTGTGTGTGTGTGTGCGTGTGTGTGTGTGAACGCATCACATTTTCTTCGTCTGTTCATGCATCACTGGACCATGGGAGTGACCATGGGAGTGCTGATACATCTTCGAAATCCTGATTTTAATTCTTTTGGTTAAATACCCAAAAGTGGTATTGCTGGATCAGATGATGGTCCTATTTTTAATTTTTTGATCAACCTCCATTCTGTTTTCCATAGCAGCTGCATCATTTTGCATTTCCACCAAGAGTGTACACGTGGTCCGATTTCTTCACATCCTTGTCAACACTTGTTGTTTTCACTATTTTTTGTAGTTGCTGACCTAAGAGGTGTGAGTTAATACCTCATTGTGGCTTTGCATTTGTGGATTTGCAAATGTGGATTTGCATTTTCCTTCTGATTAGTGATGTTGAACAAGTTTTCATATACTTCTGGGCTCTTTGTAATGTCTTCTTTGGAGAATTATCTATTGAAGCCCTTTGCCCATTTTTTAATAAGGGTTTTTGTTTTGTTGGGGTTTTTTGTTTATTTTTGCTATTGAGTTGTAGGAGTTACTTAGATATTTTGGATACTAATCTCTTATCATATATATGGTTTGCAAATATTTTCTTATTCTTTAGGTTCCTTTTTTGCCCTGCAACAGCTTTCTAGTTTAATGCAGTTGCACTTGTCTATTTTTCCTTTTGTTCCTTGTTCTTTTCATATCATATCCAAGAAGTCATTTCTAAGACCAGTGTTAAAGATGTTTTCCCTGTATGTTTTCTCTTAGCAATTTATTGTTTCTGGTCTTGGGTTTAAGTCTTTAATCCATTTTCAGTTGATTTTTGTGCATGGTATAAGAGACAGATCTAATGTCACTTTTCTGTATATGGATATCCATTGTTCCCATCACCAGTTGTTGTAGGGACTGGTCTTTCCCTATTCTGTAGTCTTGGCACCTTTGTTCAAAATCTATTGATCATATGTATATGGGTTTTTTCTGGGTTCTCCATTCTCTTCCATTGGTCTAGAGGTCTGTCTTTATGCCAGTACTGAACGGTTTTGATTACTGTAACTCTGTATCTTGTTTTGGCTAATCAAGGTCCTTCATAATGGTTTCATATGACCTTTAGGGTTGTTTTTTCTAATTCTGTTTTTTCAAAACTGCCGTTGGGATTTTTATTGGGATTGCACTGAATTTGTAGATCATCTTGGGTAGTTATGGACACTGTAACAATATTAAGTCTTTTAATCCATGAATATGGGGTGTCTCCATTTATTTATGTCTTTAATTTATTTCAGCAATACTTTGTAATTTTAAGTATGCAAGTCTTTCATCTTCTTGATTAAGTTTATTCCTAAATATTTTACTCTTTTTTCATGAGATTATAATTGAGATCTTCTTCATTTCCTTTTCTGATTGTTCATTGCTTGGGTATGTTGATTTTGTATCCTAAAACTTCGGTAAATTGATTTATTCTGATAGTTTTCCTGTGGAATTATTATAATTTTCTACATAGAAGATCATCTTATCTGCAAACAAAGACAGTTTTACCTCTTCCTTTCCAATTTGAATGCTTTTTATTTCTTTCCCCTGTCTCTCTGGTCACAGGACATTTAACATGATCCAACATAGACAAAGAATCAAAAAGATGAGAATTCTTATCAATTTTTAAATAAGAGCTACTCATTTAAAAATAATGCCTAGTACAGAATCGTTCCCTTGTGTCTATTTTTTCCAGATGAATTTAGTTATAATTTTTTTATGTTCAAAGGAAGATTCAGTTGGTATTTTGATTGGAATTACGTTAATTCAGAGATAAATTCATGAGACAGTTGCCATCTTTACCATAGTAAATTATTTTGTTCATAAGTGAAATGTTTGTCCATTTTTTTGCATATCTTTTAACTCCAAAAATACTTACAAATATTTTATTTAAATGTAGCCTACACACTTTAAAGCTTATCTTTAGATATGTAATTTAATTTGATGTGTGTATTCTAACTTGTTGACTTGATTTTTTGTTGTTGTTGTTTCTGGTTGTTTTTTCAGTTGATTTTTGTTTTCTTGCTTTCCAAGAACACAATTGTATATATTGCAGATAGTGAGAACTAAATATTTTTTCACTTGTGGGTTTCAATTGCTTAGTACTTCTAGAATAATTCATTAAGTCCTTCAGACTGCCTTCAGACTGAATGCCCGTATTATGTGTTAGGAGACAGAATAAATAAACAGAGAGTGTATTCGATGTGCTAAGTGCTGTGGAGCAAAGTAAAGCAGAGTAAGGGTGTTGTAGAGTTGTAGTCGTGAGTTGCTATTTTATGTGGGGTTATCAGAGAAGGTCTCATCTTAGAGGAACAGTTGAGTAGAGCCCTAGAGGAAGTGAGAACTCAAGGCAGCTGCGCAGAAAAGAACATTGCCGGCAGCTGAATAGAAGGCCCACAGGCTCTCTCTGAGTCAGGAGCTGTGTGTGGTATCCAGGGACGCGCACGGCAGCCAGTGCGGCTGAAGTGTCACAGTAAATGGGGGATTCGTGGGAGAAATGGAAGGAGGAGTACAAATAACAAATCATACAGGTAATAGTTATTAAACATGTGTGAGACCTTGTTCTAGCTACTTCTTTCATTTAATCTTTGCAGTAACCTTCAGAGGGAGACAAGTGTTATCTCCATTTCATAATGAGGAATCTGAGCTCAGAGAATGTGAATATGAATGAATTTGCTTAAGATCATACAACCAGAACGTTGTAAAACCAAGTTTCATAGTTCAACATTTTGATTCCAAAATACTTGTCCTTAATCTTGACCATCTGCTAGACATGGTGAGTTCAGCAGGAAAGCATAGATTTAATGTTACAGAAATAAGGGAGTCAGTCCATTTCAGTGAATGGCAACTGCATCTTTCCAGTTGCTCAGACCATACGTTTGAAAGTGGTATTTAACTCATCTCATTTTCTCATACTCTGCTTCCAGTCGGAGTGAACCAGCTGGCCCTATCTTTAAACTAGATCAAGTTGGTGATCACATCTTACCATCTTCAGTGCTCCAACCCTGGTGCGAGCCAGTACACATCTCCAGGGATTGATACATAACCTTCTGAATGATTTCCCTGCTCCCACCATTGCTCCTTTTGTTTTCCACCCAGCAGTCAGTGTTAGCATGTCAGGTCTTTGCAGATTCCTGTCTCGGGGTACAAGACAAAGTGCTCACATATGATACACCCCCTCACCACCCTCATCTTCTGCACTCTCTCTTAGCTCACTCCACACCAAGCACAGCAGCCTGCCTCCTGTTCCAGGAAGCCATGCAGTTTGACCCTTTTCAGGGGCTCCCTTCCCTTTTGTGTCTTTAGTCAAATATCTTCTTTCTCACCCACTCTCTTTAGCCATTCCTGCCACATCCCTATTCCCTCCTTTGCTTCATTTTTCACCTTAGTACTCATTGCTTTCTAATATACTATATAATTTTGCTGATTTATTTTGTCTATTGCCTGTCTACTTACATTAGAAGGTAAGCTCTACAATGTCAGGGATTTTTGTTTGTATTTTTTTTTAACTGGTGCCATCCCATTGCTAGCACATAGTAGTTGTTAGTAAAGATCTGTTGAATAACTTAAAAAAAAAAGGGAGTTATTTAAGGTTTGACTCTAAGGTATTATAGTTATGATTGTGCAGCATTTTTTATCCCCTGTGAGTTTCTTAAAGTCAAGGAAAGTCTTGTTCATTTCTAGAACTCTATCCATGCTCTTTAGTATGTTCTCTTTTATGTCATATTAGCTGCTCTGTGTATGGTGATTGTTGAATGTCTTCTCAACACAGAATGTCCTAAGAGTAACTATTCATCTTCACCCAAATGAAAGCATTAGATATTTTCACAAATAATATATATACACAAATACATGCTCATAAACATATTTCTTTACATGCTCACACACTAAGGTAAATCAGATCTATAACAAAATAACTTGCTTTTAAACTCTTCAAAATTTATAATTAAATGTTTTAAATTCTAATCTGCTCTGTTGTTAGTCACCGTGTTAGTTAACTTTTGATACTGCAAAGAATTATTTCATTATCATGACATTTGTCATGACACTTCTAGAAAAACGTGTCAGCTTCTGATAGACATGAACATGTTAAACACTTAGAAGAGACGCATAAAGATGATCCAAGGAAAATTTAAAAAACAAAGAATTAAAATAAGAAACAAAAAACAAAAGGTAATCGAGCACCCTCAATTCATAAAGAAAGAACTAGGGAAACAGAAGACACAGTTTACAAGTAGACCCAGACTTGGTTTCCTAAAGACTTGTCTGTTGGTTCACCTCCCAATACAGGTAATCCTTAACATTTGCCTGTTTTTCTTATAACCTCTCCTTCCACTCATTGTGCAGATACACATAAAAGTACTGTTCACAATGGTAGGGCTACCCTGCCCGTAGTTCTCTTTTGACAGCATCACCATATTTATCTAGCAACAGTATTTGTGAAATTTTATTTGCTTTACTGAATTTTTTGCCTATTTTTTGAAAATGTGAATGGATAGATTATTAAGACAAAGTGCTTATGTTAATAATAAGAGTAGGTCTTATAGCTCTCACATATTTGAATAGCTTTTTATAGGAAAGCATTAAATTAAAAATGTATAAAAAATGAAGCAAATACAGATGTCTGTAATCTTATTCATTTTATCTACCCTCTGTCTGTTAAAAGGATTGAGTGTTACATTTGTTAATCCACTAAAACATTTGTGAATTAACAGTTTGGAAAACCTCCTACAGTTTGGACAGCCTTTTTCATAAACAGTTGGTAATTACATCACTTAGGATAATGCTAACTGTTATAATAACTAAACTAGAGCATAATAAGTTTTCATTATCTTCATTATGTCCACCATAGTTTGACCTCAGGTCAAACAACAGAAAGGGAACACAGCCCCGCCCATCAACAGAAAATTGGATTAAAGATTTACTGCCCATCAGAATAAGACCCAGTTTCCCCCTAGTCAGTCTCTCCCATCAGGAAGCTTCCATCAGTCTCTTATCCTTATCCATCAGAGGGAGAACAGAATGAAAACCACAGTCACAGAAAACTAACCAAACTGATCACATGGACCACAGCCTTCTCTAACTCAATGAAACTAGGAGCTATGCTGTGTAGGGCCACCCAAGATGGATGGGTCATGGTGGAGAGTTCTGACAACACGTGGGTCCACTGAAGAAGGGAATGGCAAACCACTTCAGTGTTCTTGCCTTGAGAACCCCCATGAACAGAATGAAAAGACAAAAAGACAGGACACTGAAAGATGAACTCCCCAGGTCGGTAGGTGCCCAGTTGCCACGGAGATCAGTGGAGAAATAACTCTAGAAAGAATGAAGAGATGGAGCCAAAGCAAAAACAACACCCAGTTGTGGATGTGACTGGTGATGGAAGTAAAGTCTGATGCTGTAAAGAGCAATATTGTATTGGAGCCTGTGATGTTAGGTCCATGAATCAAGGCAAATTGGAAGTAGTCAAACGGAGCTAGCAAAAATGAACATCAACATTTTAGGAAACTAAAACGGACTGGAATGGGTGAATTTAACTTAGATGACCATTGTATCTACTACTGTAGGCAAGAATCCCTTAAAGAAATGGAGTAGCCATCATAGTAAACAGAAGAATCCGAAATGCAGTACTTGGATGCATGTCAAAAATGACAGAATGATCTCTGTTTGTTTCCAAGGCAAACCATTCAGTTATTGAGTAATCCAAGTTTATGCCCCAACCAGTACTGCTGAAGAAGCTGAATGATTCTATGAAGACCTACAAGACCTTCTAGAATTAACACACAAAAAAAGATGTCCTCTTCATTATAAGGGACTAGAATGCAAAAGTAGGAAGTCAAGAGCTACCTGAAGTAACAGGCAAATTTGGCCTTGGAGTACAAAATAAAACAAGTCAAAGGCTAACAGAGTTTTGCCAAGAGAATGCAGTGGTCATAACAAACACCCTCTTCCAACATCACAAGAGAAGACTCTACTCATGGACATCACCAGATCGTCTATACAGAAATCAGATTGATTATTTTCTTTGCAGCCAAAGATGGAGAAGCTCTATACAGTCAGCAAAAGCAAGACTAGGAGCTGACTGTGGCTCAGATCATGAATTCCTTATTGCCAAATGCAGACTTAAATTGAAGAAAATAGGGAAAACCACTAGACCATTTGGGTGTGACTTAAATCAAATACCTTATGATTATACAGTGGAAGTGAGAAATAGATTCAAGGGATTAGATCTGATAGAGTACCTGAAGAACTATGGACAGAGATTCGTGACATTGTACAAGAGGCAGTGATCAAGAACATCCCCAAGGAAAAGAAATGGAAAATGGTTATCTGAGGAGGCCTTACAAATAGCTGAGAAAAGAAGAGAAGTGAAAGGCAAAGGAGAAAAGGAAAGGTATACCCATTTGAATGCAGAGTTCCAAAGAATAGCAAGGAGAGATAAGAAAGACTTCCTCTGTGATAATTGCAAAGAAATAGAGGAAAACAATAAAATGGGAAACACTAGAGATCTCTTCAAGAAAATCAGAGATACCAATGGAACATTTCATGCAAAGATGGGCACAAAGAAGACAGAAATGGTATGGACCTAACAGAAGCAGAAGACATTAAGAAGAGGTGGCAAGAATACATGGAAGAACTATACAAAAAAGATCTTCATGACCCAGATAATCACGATGGTGTGATCACTCACCTAGAGCCAGGCATCCTGGAATGTGAAGTCAAGTGGGCCTTAGGAAGCATCACTACGAACAAAGCTAGAGGAGGTGATGGAATTCCAGTTGAGCTATTTCACATCCTAAAAGATGATGCTGTGAAAGTGCTGCACTCAATATGCCAGCAAATTTGGGAAACTCAGCAGTGGCTACAGGACTGGAAAAGGTCAGTTTTCATTCCAATCCCAAAGAAAGGCAAAGCCAAAGAATGTTCAGACTACCACACAATTGCACTCATCTCACATGCTAGCAAAGTAATGCTCAAAATAATCCAAGCCAGGCTTCAACAGTATGTGAACTGTGAACTTCCAGATGTTCAAGGTGGATTTAGAAAAGACAGAGGAACCAGAGATCAAATTGCCAACATCTGTTGGATCATCAAAAAAGCAAGAGAATTGCAGAAAAACTTCTGTTTCTGCTTTATTGACTATGCCAAAGCCTTTGACTGTATGGATCACAATAAACTGTGGAAAATTCTTAGGGGTGGGAATACCAGACCACCTGACCTGCCTCCTGAGAAATCTGTCAGGAAGCAACAGTTAGAACTGGACATAGAACAGCAGACTGGTTCCATATCAGGAAAGGAGTACGTCAAGGCTGTATATTGTCACCCTGCTTATTTAACTTATATGCAGAATACATCATGTGAAACTCCAGGCTGGATGAAGCACAAGCTGGAATCAAGATTGCCCAGAGAAATATTGGTAACTTCAGATATGCACATGACACCACCCTTATGGCAGAAAGCGAAGAAGAACTAAAGAGCCTGTTGATTAAAGTGAAAGAGGAAAGTGAAAAAAAGTTGGCTTAAAGTTCAACATTCAGAAAACAAAATCATGGCATCCGGTTCCATCTTTTCATGGCGTATAGATGGGGAAACAATGGAAACAGTGAGCAACTTTGTTTTCTTGGGCTCCAGAATCACTGCAGATGGTGACTGCAGCCATGAAAGTAAAAGACACTTGCTCCTTGGAAGAAAAGCTATGACCAACCTAGACAGCATATTGAAAAGCAGAGACATTACTCTGCCAACAAAGTTCCGTCTAGTCAAAGCTATGGTTTTTCCAGTAGTCATGTGTAGATGTGAATTGAACTATAAAGAAAGCTGAGTGCCGAAAAATTGATGTTTTGAACTGTGGTGTTGGAGAAGACTCTTGAGAGTCCCTTGGACTGCAAGGAGATCCAACCAGTCAATCCTAAAGAATATCAGTCCTGAATATTCATTGGAAGGACTGATGTTGAAGCTGAAACTCCAATAAGTTGGCCACCTGATGTGAAGAACTGACTCATTTGAAAAGACCCTAATGCTCGGAAAGATTGAAAGCAGGAGAAGAATGGGACAACAGAGGATGAGATGGCTGGATGGCATTACGGACTCAATAGCCATGAGTTTGAGTAAGCTCTGGGAGTTGGTGATGGACAGGGATGCCTGGGGTGCCACAGTCCATGGGGTCGCAAAGAGTCGGACACGACCAAGTGACTGAACTGAACTGAAGTTTTTATTACAAGTTTATGTCATAGTTTAGAGCAGATGTTCAAGTTGTTGGATGAAATTTTTCTTACGATGACTCAGAGACCCAGACTTATCACATTTTCTGGGACCTCACAGTGTCATGTAGTCTGCTAATGGGAAAACAAAGAGCAGGAAAAGGGCATTTTTTTTTTTTTTTTTTTTTT